>NC_087271.1:23708889-24017461 GCF_015220805.1 Pogoniulus pusillus | reverse complement strand
AGACCTTGTGTTGTGTTTTAAGCTTCCAGAGGAAACCAATTTCCCTGTGCCAGTGCCCACTGAGGGGGTGAATTGGCAGCAGGCACCATCCAAGCCAATCCACCATGATGCCACCCCACTGCTGTGATGGGTTCCTCTGAGGGGAGGACAGAGCAGGGGAAAGAGAAATGAACCCTGCTTAGTTTTGGGTGATGCATGGCATGAAATACATCAGGTAAACACCTTACTAGAGATAATTTGTCATCCCTCTGCCTCTCTCAGCTGCATGTAACTCTATCTCCAGACTATTATAGTATCAAATATATTTTACAAGAGTTTTACCTACAGGTGACTTGCTCTTTATTACTGGATGTAGGCAAAATCAATACTTTAGTAACTAGAAGATCGTTTGTTTTGCTTTTTGCAACATTTTTCAACAGTGAGAGAGCAGCTAAACCCTGCAAAGCTATGATTAAGAGTCACAAACTCTACTTTCTTTTCCTTTTCCCTCTTCTAACCCATTTATTGACTTAAATAGGTACTTTCCAAACCCAGAACATCATCCTAGGCAGTCACTGCTGGTGCATAGTTTTTATCTCTTTTTTTTTTTCCTTTTTATTTTTAATTAAAAAATGAAATTCTTTTTTCCTTGCAGACAGATAATTCTTTAAACTTGGGTAATTTCAAGGGTGAATCAACTTAATATAAATGCACCTGTCACTCGTTGAAATAGAAGCAGATTCTGGCCTTTCAATAAGGCCACTCCTGCAGTCCCACACTGGGGAAAAATCAAAAATTGCTGGGAACTGATAATGCATTCCTCCAGCTCCACAGCCCTGATGGAGTTCAGTCAGGCCAAATATCCTGGCTGCTTTTTTTTTTGTGTGTGTGTGTTTATTTTACCTCTGGTTTGTTTTGAAGGTCATATGATGCAAAGATGTTGGAGAGAAAATGCTTGCGGTTTAAGGAGGTTTGTCCCTAGACCACAGCAGGCTGCTGCTGCTGCTGCTGGAAAGTGCCCTGCAAGGAAAAGAAAGTGCTACCAAGCTGGTGCAGAGGAGGGAAAGGCTTTTGCCTCTTCTCCCAAACCACAAAGCTTTTGCTGTCCTGCAGATTCACATGTCCGTTTTGCTCTCCTGCAGATTCACATGTCCTTTTTGCAGCTGATAGAGCTCTTACTAGTGAAATGATCTCAGGGAGCTGAAAAGTGCATGCATTATGATGTTTGGGAGGATGGTCTCAGAGTGGACAAGTGACATTGCTCTAGCCATGGGGGCAAGGGTTGCCTGGATAAATACTCAGCCTTCAGATGCACAAGAAACAGGTGAGATCTATACTCCACACTAGCCTGAGGTATTATTCATCCTCCTGGTCAGCTCCTGCAAACCTGGAGGATGCAGAAAGAAGGAGCAAGCAGTAAGAAGGAGCAAGCAGTAAGGAGAAGCAGCCAGCATGAGGAGGAGAAACCTTTCTACAGAGGAGCAGCTATCCAAGCATGGGTTGCCTATCCTAGGATGCTTCTCCTACCCATCCCACCACCTGTAACCACTCTGCAATCTACTATGTCAACGACACCCCCTAACTTCCCCACCTGGAGTACTGTGTACAGTTCTGCAGCCCCCAACACAAGAAGGACATCAAACTGTTGGAGCCAGTCCCTAGGAGACCATGAAGATGGTCAGAGGGCTGGAGCAGCTCTGCTGTGAGGACAGGCTATGAGAGTTGGGGTTCTTCAGCCTGGAGAAGAGAAGGCTTTGAGGAGACCTTGTAGTGACCTTCCAGTATCTGAAGGGGGTCTACAGGGAGCACTGGGGAGGGACTATCGGCAAGGTCTTGTAATGACAGGATGAGCAGTAATGGGTTTCAACTGGCAGAGGGGAGATTTCAACTAGATGTTAGGAAGAAGTTCTTTGCAGTGAGGGTGGAGAAAACACTGTCACAGGTTGCCCAGGGAGGTTGTGGCTGCTCCTTTCCTGGAGGTGTTCAAGGCCAGGTTGGATGAGACCTTGATTGACCTGTTCTAGTGTGAGGTGTCTCCGTCTATGGTGGCGGTTTGGAACTGGATGATCTTTGAGGTCCTTTCCAACCTAAACCATTCTATGATTCTATTATTCTATAATGTGGTCACTTTGGGGTCAAACAGCCCACTCAGCATCTTGTCCCCATATTACAGTCCCTGCTAGCAGCAGGAGGGGAACACCAGCTTTAGGAAGCCTCCTAATCTCTAGGATGCATTCTGTGCCTCCCAGTTTGTGAGTTGCTGCTGAGGTTTTGTACCTCTGTTTCACTCCAACACAAGGAAGGAAAACCCTTAGGCAGCCTGCCAGTTTGCACATCTGAAGCAAGCAGAAGAGTTTACTGTGAGATCTGATGAATGATTCTTATGTGGCTGGTTGAATGGAGCCTGGCTAGTGAGAGCCAACAGTGACTTTACAGTGGCTCGAAGAAATGTTGCTTTATTCATATAAGACCAACTCTCACTTTGCTATTTGTTGGGAGGTTGGCTTGTTTGTTTGATTTTAGATTAATTCTTGCTGGGTTTTCAGGTGAGTTGGGTTTTCTGTTTGTTCTGTTTGTTTTGTTGTTATTTTTTGGTGTTTTGGTGGTTTTTTTGTTTAATTTGGGTGTTTTGTTTGTTGTTTGCTTCCAATTGTAGACTGAATCCACTAGTCAGGATGTCTAATGCATTCTCATAGGTATTTCTCCTGCATGGGCTCAGCATCTCCTTTGGTTTTCAAAAAAACTCCTCAACCAGCTATTAGGTACCAAGCCAAATGAGCAAAGAGGTGTTTGATTTAAAACATATATATGTATATATATGCACACACACATATATATACGTATACATAGAATGATAGAATGGTTTAGGTTGAAAGCGTCCTCAAAGATCATCTAGTTCCAGCCCCCTGCCATAGGCAGTGACACCTCCCACTAGAACAGATCACTCAAGGTCTCATCCAGCCTGGCCTTGAACACCTCCAGGGAGGGAGCAGCCACAGCCTCCCTGGGCAACCTGTGCCAGTGTTTTCTCCACCCTCACTGCAAAGAACTTCTTCCTAACATCTAGTTTAAATCTCCCCTCTGCCAGTTGAAACCCATTACTCCTCATCCTGTCATTACAAGACCTTGTCAGTAGTCCCTCTCCAGCCCTCCCGTAGACCCCCTTCAGATACTGGAAGGTCACTACAAGGTCTCCTCAAAGCCTTCTCTCCTCCAGGCTGAAAAGCTCCAACTCTCTTGTCCTGTCCTCATAGCAAAGCTGCTGCAGTTCTCTGAGCATCTTTGTGGCCTCCTCTGGACTCACTCCAACAGTTTGATGTCCTTCTTGTGCTGGGGGCTGCAGAACTGCACACAGAACTCCAGGTATATATATGTGTGTGTGTATGCATATATATAGATATATATGCACACACATAGAATCATACAATCAGCCAGGTTGGAAGAGACCTCCAAGATCATCCAGTCCAACCTATCCCCCAGCCCTATCCAGTCAACTAGACCATGGCACTCAGTGCCTCATCCAGGCTTTTCTTATATATATATACACATAAAAACATAGATAAACACACATATATATGTATATATATATATATATACTCATGCTGAAACAGATGCATGAGTGCATGTGCATAACCTACTCTCCAGATTGTATTATTTATAATCTGAAATGTCTTTTGATAGTCACAGACTTTCAGAAACATTGATTTTCTAGGAAAAAAAAGAATCTTATAGTGTGATAGTGACAAGAGGGTTGTTGGTTTTTTTTTTAGGGCTTCTTTTTGATAAGTATTCTTTTAATGAAATCTGATTTTCTGTTTTGAAGAAAAGAGCTGAATTCTTTCTCTCCATACAAGCAAGGATGCTTCTTTTTTCTTTCTGGCACTGCTATGTGGTGTCACACAGCTTGAGGTTCACAGGAGAAGGAGCCTTTGACTTTGCAGGTCAATGTGGTGCTGCATGAGGAGGAGCCTTTTCATGACGAGGGTGACAGAGCCTTGGAACAGACTGCCCAGGGAGGTTGTGCAGTCTCTCTCTCTGGAGGTATTCAAAACCCACCTGGATATGTTCCTGTGTGATCTGGTATAGGTGATCCTGCTCTGGCAGGGGGTTTGGACTGGATGATCTTTTGAGGTCCTTTCCAGCCCCTGACATTCTGTGATTCTATGAGGAGGAATTTTTTCACTGTGAGGGTGATGGAACCCTGGAACAGGCTGCCCAAGGGGGTTGTGGAGTCCCTCTCTGGAGATATTCAAACCCCATTTGGATGCATTCCTGTGTGATCTGCTCTAAGTGATCCTGCTCTGGCAGGGGGGTTGGACTGGATGAGCTTTCGAGGTTCTTTCCAGCCCCTGACACTATGTGATTCTGTTATCTCCCAGTGATGGGTGCCAGCATGTCTGTAGCAGTGCTGTGGCTTCTTTTCACCAGAGTTTGCTGCTGGTGGTCCAAGTTTCACCCAGGAGAAGTGGTGCCCAAACCCCGCTGAGGTCTTGCCTTCCCCTTGCCAACCCCAGCCAAACCTTGCTGATTTCAGAGCAAAGGCGCTGGCAGGAGGCTGGAGGTGGTGGTTCAGGCTGTCTCAGCCCCTCTGCTCCCATCCACTGTTCTCACTAGAGGTCTGGCCATCTTGCATTCACAGCGTGTCCAGCAAAGTTTGTGTCAGGGGGTTTAAACTTTAGATCTGTGTGACCAAGGAATTCCCAATTCTGTTGCATGTGTTCCCCTGTCTCTCCCTCTCCCCACTGTCTTTCTCTTGGCTGTGAAACAGCACAAGGAGACTCTTTGTATGCTCCTAATCCTGAAGCAACACAGCTTTAGCAACATCCAGGGATAAAAGCACCATCAAACCACAACTTTATGGGGGCAAATCTCCTCTAATCCCTCGCTTTAGCTAAACAAAGCTTCTTGCCCTAATCCGCTATTGCTTAAAAAAAAAAAAGGGCTCAGATTTTGTTTTTAGTAAGAAGATGATCCAAAGGACTAATTTTAAGAGAGACTAACCAACTCTGACAGCTTTTAAAATAGGCGACAAGAAAATAGATGCAAACTTCCCTCTCAATTCAAGGGTTTTCAGGCTATGCAATAAGAAAAATATCCAGGGTTTAACTGCTTCTCTTTAAGCTCACTCTCATTGTATTAAATGCTCTGACCAACTCAGATTCAAATCACCAGGCCTAAAAGCCATTTGATCTTTAAAAGGAGAGTTAAAAAGTGTGCATATTATTCCCAGGAAGGCAGTCCACGGAAAATCAATTATCATAAGCAAGGATTATATTACACACACGGTCAATATGGAAAAACAAACACGATGCTGATAAAGGGCTGCTGAAGTGGCTCACATCTGAAGCCCCTCTCTGGGCTGTGGTAAAGATAGTTCTTTATTAATTTAAGGATGACTGTGTGTAAGTGTGGTAGTGAGGAGTGGCTGATCTCTTAAGCAAGCAGGCCAAGCTTTCACTCCAAATCTAAACCAAGTCTCAGTCAGGCCAAGCTTTCACTCCAAATCTAACCCAAAACTTGACTTTTTCTTCCTTCTATTTTTTTTCTTTCTTGCAGGAGGTAGGAGAAGTGTTGCAGTTTGGTTTGACATCTTCAGTGTGTGAGTGTGTGTGTGGTTTAGCACTGCTTGTCTTCAGAGGTGAAACAATGCTGGGCTTGGGGAATCATGGGGAACCACAGTGGAATGCTGGGGACCCTGCTCATTTGAGTCTCAATAGTAAGCAGGTGCCCCTTCTCACTCCCATCTCATTCCTGGGGTGCTGCAGCAAACCAGTTCAACTCTTGGGTTTTTTCCTCTGGTTTATATCTCTATGCTTGGCATAGGGAGGATTTTTGGGTTTCAATCAATATCCAGTCTGGCATCCAGAAATCTGCTGGGGGGATAAGGAAGGTGAAGAGTGAGGTTGTTATGGCATTCTGATTTCATCCTTACTCATGTTCTTTTCTGGAGGAGCTGAAGAAATCTGCAACCATGTTTTCCCTCGGTGTCTGATACAGCCTGAACACCTTGATGATACAAGGAGGGGACATTACCATAGCCTTGCCCCCTCAGTGAACATGGACAGGGAGGGAGGGATGCAGCAAGATGCCCACTTGTCCACTCCTGTGTTGCAACCTTGCCCCAGAGCAGAGATGGGACCTTTCCTCATCGCAGATCCTTCTTCCAAGCTGGCTGAGGAGTAGTGAAAACCCAAGAAAACATTTCTGTCCCCAGGGGAATCCCAATGCTTCAAACTGTGGTTTGCTGCAGTTCTCACTGGGAAGCCAAAATGATCTGTGGACAATGCTGCTGCCAGGACGTCAGACAACATGAGCGGGTACCAAACGTGGCATGAATGTGGCACTAAACAGAGCGGAAGCTGCAGGAATATCTTAACATAAGACAAAAGCAGAAGTCAAATAAAGTGAGGGAACTCCCCAGCAAGGGGAAACTTGCTGAAATGAAGCACTTTTGCTGCTCAGCCTGCTGAGAGGGCCTGGGCAGATTCTTTGGGTGTTGCCCCATTATGAAAAGCTGTTGAGCACGACATGTTCTCACCACGTGTTGGCTGATCACAGTCAGATGGGGAGTGGCATTCAGAGCATCCCTTTTGGCTTCGGCTTATGAAGGAGCCCCAGACTCCTCTTTGCTGCTCATTGCTGCCTGCACTGATGGCTATGGACCCTGTTTTACTTCTGAGGAAAGGCACTGTTGGCCTCCAGGACACTACCTGACAGTATCCTTTGCTGGCACAGCATCTCACCAGGCACACTTGACCCACTGTGCATCGATGAGAAGGAGTTTATTTCCCTCTGGCCCCTGGCTGCCTGGGTGTTGGAGCTTTGTCCTCGACCAGAGAGACGTGTATAATCTTTGGCTAAGCTCCCCCAAGACCCCAGCTTCTCTCTGCTCAGCCACACTGAAAGGGCCCTTTTGAAGTCTGCCCAGCGTTGCGGGGTGTGTTTGCCTGTGGATGATGTATGAAACCAGTAAACACCATTTCTGGACAAAAATCTCCAAAGTCCATATCCTTTCAGCCTGAAAGTTTCCCTTTCTCATTGACCTGTGCCCAGAAGTGACTCCTGATTTGAATAGCAAATAGTAGCTGTCTTTCCCTCCACAGCTAAGCCGTTTTCTTTTCTTCCTCCCAAAGCAAGGTGGGATCTTTTCATGATGCCCTTCAGAATGGCTGTGTCACTGCAGAGGGGAAAGGGAGACAGCAGAACTGGCAGGTGCTAAATAGAGCCCCCATCCTGGCTCATACAAAGAGTATGTAACCCTTTTTTCCCTACACAGGCACAGGCGGTTGTGTTTTTCAATCAGGCAATGATGCTGCTGCAGAAGTGTTGTGGCACAAGGCTGGGATTCTTTGGAAGCAGACTTGGGTTTGGCTAGTGTGGCACTGAACCACTCAGAAGCAGGTTGGCTTTACATCTTATTGTGTGATTTTGTTGTGCTCTTCAGCACCAGACATGAATAGGGAAACCTGGTTGGAAAAGGATGATCACAAGATGTCAGGGGCTGGAAGGGACCCAAAGACATCATCGAGTCCAACAACCCTGCCACAGCAGGACCAGGCAATCTAGCTCAGGTCACACAGGAACACAGCCAGACAGGCCTTGAGAGGCTCCAGAGAAGGAGACTCTGCAGCCTCTCTGGGGAGCCTGTTCCAGTGCTCTGTGACCCTTACAGTCAAGAAGTTCCCCATTGTGTTGAGATGGAACCTCCTGTGCTGCAGCTTCCATCCATTGTCCCTTGTCCTATCCCAGGGAGCAAGTGAGCAGAGCCTGCCCCCCTCTCCTGAGCCCCAGCCCTCAGATATTGATAAACATTTATTAAATCCCCTCTCAGTCTTCTCTTTTCCAGACTGAAAAGCCCCAGGTCCCTCAGCCTCTCCTCATAAGGAACCAGTAGGAAACTTCAACATTTTGAAGCTCAGAGCATGCCCAGAGCAAATTTACATGCCCCTCATCTTAGCCTGTGCTGCAGGAGAGGGGTGGGCTGGTGGGTTGGGGCTAGCAGCCCACTATCAGGTCCAGGAGATCAAGAGCCTGCTGGGACAAACCTTCTGAAAGGCAGGAACAGGTTTTTTTCCAATCTGCTTCTCCTCACTGGCCTTTGGAAAAGCTGTGACATGCCCTGGGGGATGCAGCCCTGATGCTGGGGCTTTCCCCCTTTCCCAAAACAGCTGTGGGAAGTTAGGAGGTAAAAGGGACTTGGAAGAGCCAGGCTGAGAGTTGTGGAGACCATGAAATGTTTTCCATCCTTCTGATGGAGCAGCCTGGGAGAGTTTCCACAGGTCACTGATACTTTGCCTTTCAGTGTTCTTCCACTGGAGCAGGACAATGGGGAAAGGGCCTTCATTTGCTTTTGTGCTAATGAAGTCAAACAAGCATCAGGGAATTTGCACTGGGGTTTGATCTGTACTAAAAAAAAAAGAGAGACAGTTCTTTGGGTAAAGCTTATCCCAGAAAGCATCTGGCAGACTGAGGCCATCTTCTTTGTTTTCAAAAGTTGGGCAGCAACTAGGGGAGAGGGATTTTTGTCCCCAGATTTAGATGTGAATCTATGTTTTTCCCCTGCTCAGGGAGAAATGGTGGGCTGTGGGAACACTTGGTTGGGCTCATTGCTGGTCATCAATCTGTTCACTGAAAATTTAGTTGCTAAAGCCTCCAGCCTGGCCAGCAATCTCGTTTGTCCTCCACCCTTAAATCTCCAGGTCCAGGAATCATGTGATGATGCTAGACTCTGACTTTTAATCAAGCTGCAGAGAGGGACTTCTATGCCATTTTGGAAGTCTGAAAACCAGGAAGGTAATGTGTGACATTTTGCTTTATTTATCTTCCTTATCTCTTGACTTAAAAGCGCAAGCAATTGACAAAGGCACTGAATAACCTGTTTGGAACATTTTGAGGCTTAATGCAATTATTCTGCAGCCTGAGATGTTTGGTAAGGTTGTAAAACCCACTCCTTTGTTGTCTATATGAACCTGGCTGAAATCTGGGGAGATCACTGTGACACTACCGCAGCAATATCACTTCTATTTATCGCCTGAATGAAGTGACTGGCAGCAGAGTTTTGTCCCCACATTTTGAGTCTGGAGCCCAGAGCATCCAGCTTTCTTCTTCAGCCTTTTCTACTCTCTATTGCTTTTCCTAACATTTGATGTGAATAGCTCATAAACCCCCCTGCAAACAGCAAGCAAGCAGCAAACCCAAACATGTCCCCATTGCAGCAAATGCTGGAAGAAATAAATTCAGCTGAAAAATCCCTCTCTTGGTTTTTTGTTATATTTCTTTCTCTTGGATAAGGCAAAAGAAAGGGGTGGGGGGGGAAATTAAAATCCCCTGGTTGCAAAAATGCCTTCAGTCAAGTTCTCTCTCTTCCTGACAGCTCAGTTCCAGCTACAGGAGTCTTAATGATATTTTGGCCATAATGCCAAGAGAAGCAAGAAAGCCCCTTCAGACACTAGGAGCTTTCACCCGACTGGAGCAGTAAGTAGACAGCTGAAATGTATCTTTGAACTCAGGCAGGGACAAATAGCTTGTTGTAGCAGCCCTCCTCTCCTCTGCATCCAGCTCTCTGCACCGGCACAGCAGTCACTGGTGGTATGTATGCTGGGTGGCTGGGGGTTGTTGCTCACAGGGTAGTTAGGAAGGAAGGATGCAGGCTTGATGATGCCTGGTGCTCCTCTCGCTGGGGTATCTCATCCATCTGGCCTGGGGTGTGTTGATAGCACATGGTAGTTAGATGCCTTTGCTCTATTAAATATTAGGGGTTGTGCAGATGCCCCATGGCTGCAAAGCTGACTCTGGTCACTGGCAATGTGTTTCCAAAAGTTCTTGTGGTAGGAAAGTGGCTGGACTTGCCCTGGCTGGCAACCAGTGTCACTGACATGTTTTGATGGGCTGTGATAACTTCACAGGCTTAAGATTTGTAAGCAGGAGTAGGTGATTGTCCCCTGGTCTTGGCTTTGGTGAAGCCACACCTCGAGTGCTGTGTTCAGTTTGGGGCACTGCAATACAAATGAGATGTGGAAGTGCTGGAGCTGGTCCAGAGGAAGGCAATGGAGCTGAGGAAGGGCCTAGAGAATAAATCTTATGAGTGACTGTCTCACCTGTGCTGGGTTTGACAGCCAGCTGGGATGCTCAGTTAATAGGCCACCTGTAGATGTGAAGCCCCATTCTGAGGGGGACTGTGTCATGCTAACATAGGAAGCTTCATTTAAACAAGAAGATAATTTTTTTTTCACTGGAACAAGCTGCCCAGGGGGGTTGTGGAGTCCCCCTCCTGGGTGACTGGATGCATTCTTGTGTGATCAGATATGGGTGATCCTGCTCTGGTGGAGGATTGGACTGGATGATCTTTTTGAGGTCCTTTCCAGCCCCTGACATTCTCTGATTCTATGATTCTGATTCTGTCCTCCCAAGGATTTGGGTGATCATTGAAATTAACTTTCAGAAATGATCTTTTACCCCTTAATCAAAGTCTTTATCCATACAGTCTATTTTCCCCTAAACCCCAACTAGAGCCATTTGCAGCTCTCTCTTGGCTATTGGCTGATGCTAAGTAATAAGCACTAATGTTTGAGTATCAAAATCGCTTGCAAAGATGCAGTCTGGCAAAGTCATCTGCTTGAAATCTGTCATTAATTATTATCCACTGAAAGTTTCTCCCTGGACAGCTCTGATGCTGTGTTGCATTATCATGGAGAGCTGATCACATTAAACTAATTACAGGGGATAGTTGATGACAAGTTTCTCTTTAATCTGCAATTTTATTTATTTTGGGTTTTGGGTTGGTTTTTTTTTTTTTTTCAGTCTGAATTAAGGTCATTCTCCAAGACCTTGGTTTTGGAAAGTCCCTGGCAGCAGTTGCTGGCTAGGTTAAAATATTTATAAATCTGTATATCTTTTGTTGCTCCTGTTAGGAATGAATAGGCAGGGATTTGCTAGTTGGGCTCAAATTCACCATTGTTTCAGAGGCACTAAGTATTGTTCCCATGTGCTGCTTACCCCACGTGGGGTGGATAAGAGGGGCTTTTACATATTCAAGCTTGCCAAGTCAATTTTTCTTAGTCAAGGTTGCCTTTAAATCAACAGAATTTGTGTTCCATTCCTAGACTTGGGCATACCAAGAGAATGCCAATCTGGTCTGTAGCAGCAATGAGACAAGGCTTTCCCGGCTACTAATGCTCCTTCAGTACCAGGTGTGCAGATTGATCCCTGCCTGTGTCCTTCAAGGCACCTGCAGACAGATAGGACAGCTTGTGAGGCCGAGATCAGGCAGCACAGGGGAACCATCTTGAGTACTGTGTTCAGTTTTGGACTTCTCAGTTTAAGAGGGACAGGGACCTGCTGGAGAAGGTCCAGTCGAGGGCTACGAGGATGATTAGGGGACTGGAGCACTGCCTGGTGAGGAGAGGCTGAGGGACCTGGGGCTGTTTAGTCTGGAGGAGAGAAGACTGAGAGGGGATTTAATAAATGTTTATAAATATCTGAGGGCTGGGGGTCAGGAGGGAGGGGACAGGCTCTGCTCACTTGCTCCCTGGGATAGGACAAGGGACAATGGATGGAAGCTGCAGCACAGGAGGTTCCACCTCAACACAAGGAGGAACTTCTTTACTGGAAGTGTCCCAGAGCACTGGCACAGGCTCCCCAGAGATGCTGTGGAGCCTCCTTCTCTGGAGCCTTTCAAGGCCTGTCTAGCTGTGTTCCTGTGTGACCTAAGCTAGATTGCCTGATCCTGCTGTGGCAGAGGTGCTGGACTTGATGATGTCTTTGGGTCCCTTCCAGCCCCTGACATCCTGTGATCCTGTGAACTCCCTGATCAGGAGGTTTCTGTTTCTGTGCTGAACAGCAAATGAACTGGAAAAATTGTGAGACATGGGGATGGGGAGCTTCAGCTCTGCCTTAGTTTCCATGTAGTCACAGACAACAGTTTCTATGGCAGGAGAGAAATCCTGGTGTTTTCCTTTCAGACTTGGAATCCATTGGCTTTGGATAACTTTTTTTTTTTTTTTCATTTGTTACTGAAAAAAATCCAGAGTTTGGAGCATGCAGGTCAAAGGTCTTTTCCTCTCACTTCAGCAGTCTAATGTTACATCTTATGCTCCCAATCTGCTATGAGACCTGGATAGCACCTTCTGCATCAGGAACAGTGTGGCCAGTAGGACAAGGGAGGTTATTCTGCCCCTATACTCGGCACTGGTCAGGCCACACCTTGAGTGCTGTGTCCAGTTTTGGGCTCCTCAATTCAAGAGAGATGTTGAGGTGCTGGAACATGTCCAGAGAAGGCTGACAAAGCTGGTGAGGGTCCTGGAACACAAACCCTATGAGGAGAGGCTGAGGGAGCTGGGGTTGTTTAGCCTGGAGAAGAGGAGGCTCAGGAGTGACCTCATTGGTGTCTACAACTACCTGAAGGGAGGCTGTGGCCAGGTGGGGTTTGGTCTCTTCTGCCAGGCAAGCAGCAATAGACCAGGGGGACACTGTCTCAAGTTGTGCCAGGGGAGGTCGAGGCTGGATGTTAGGAGGAAGTTCTTCCCAGAAGAAGTGATTTGCCATTGGAATGGGCTGCCCAGGGAGGTGGTGGAGTCACTGTCCATGGAAGTGTTCAAGAAAAGACTGGGTGAGGCACTTAGTGCCATGGTCTAGTTGACTGGATGGAGCTGAGTGCTAGGTTGGGCTGTATGATCTTGGAGGTCTCTTCCAACGTGGTTGATTCTATGATTCGCTGCCATGACAGGTTAGCTTTTTCCACCTGCGTTTTCCCTCCCCCATGGATTTAAGGGAAATGAAGAGTTTGCTTCTTAGTGTCTATAAAGCCTGGTGAGAACATTGCTTTCCCATTACCTCCATACCTCAAAAATTATTTTCCTGCAACATGATGTAATTTATAGCTTGAGCTCACTGCCAGGTCCCTAGGATGTAACTTGGTATGACTGCTTCCATCTATGCAAACAGGAGCAACTGGAGTCCTTCCCTTAGGGCTTACTCAAATACACTATATTTAATAAGAGTTAATCCCTTTAACACAGTTGCTGGCCTTGCCTTTTAAAATTGGATTAAGCCTGATGCACTATAGAGAGTTTTTAATGCCAATGAACTCAACCTGTTCTAGAAAATGGAAGATGTAAACATGGTACGGATGCTTCCCAAGGAATTGGCCTTGGGAAGAGCTGCACAATGGCCTTTTTTCACAAGTTTATCTTGGCAGAACCTGGAGGCAAATCTGCAGACGGATGAGCAAGGCTACGAAGAGTTCAGCTGTCTCTCTGCCACTCTCTCAGAGCATAGTTAAATGGCAGAGATAACACTCCTAGTGCAAGTGTGCTGAGGAGGAAAAGCACCACCTCTAAGAGATTGGAGAAGCCATGCCCTACAAGTGACCTTAAGATTGAATAAAACAGATGCAGGTCTGAATTATTACTGGAGAGCAAATGTGAAGCAAATACTGTGTGTGTGGTGTTGACAAAAGGGTGGTGAGACCTATGGGTTAAAAAGACCTGTAGAAGAAATAGCTCTCATTCTCCTGGAAAGAGCTTTGAGAAAAAAAAGAGATCTTAAGGCTCAAGCTTTTAGGTGAGTTTTTAGAAAGCTTTAGGTATTCTTCCATGCCATATTTGAGGTTCAAATGTCTTACCTATGAATTTTAAGTATGATAGTGTTCAGATTCGAGCTTGAATGGATAAATGAGGGTTTAGCTCACTCTTTTCACTCAGGCTGTTTTCCTGAACTCCAATTTACTCCCCCCCACTGCCCTGAAGTTTCAGAGAAAAGAAAATAATGAAATGGTTGTATACGTGCCTGGATTTCAGACCTAAACGGGGCAGGATGGAGGCTGTGCTCTGTGCAATACCATATGGGAGTCCTGGTGGATAACAAGTTGTCTATGGGACAGCAATGTGCCCTTCTGGCCAAGAGGGCCAATGGGATCCTGGGGTGCATTAAGAAGAGTGTGTCCAGCAGATTGAGGGAGGTTCTCCTCCCCCTCTACTGTGCACCGGTGAGAGCTCATCTTGAGTACTGCCTTCAGTTTTGGGCTCCCCAGTTTAAGAGGAACAAGGATCTGCTGGAGAAGGTCCAGTGGAGGGTTACAAGGATGATTAGGATACTGGAACACTGCCTGATGAGGAGAGGCTGAGGGACCTGGGGCTGTTTAGTCTCCAGAAGAAGACTGAAAGGAGATTTAATAAAAGTTTATGAGGATCTGAGGGCTGGGAGTCAGGAAGAAGGGGACAGGCTCTGCTCACTTGCTCCCTGGGATGGGACAAGGGACAATAGATGTAAACTGCAACACAGGAGGTTCCAGCTCAACACAAGAAGGAACTTCTTTACTGGAAGTGTCCCAGCACACTGGCACAGGCTCCCCAGAGAGGCTGTGGAGTCTCTTTCTCCAGAGCCTTTCAAGGCCTGTCTGGCTGTGTTCCTGTGTGACCTGAGCTAGATTGCCTGGTCCTGGTGTGGCAGGGGGGGTTGGACTCAATGATCTCTTTGGGTCCCTTCCAACTCCTGACATCCTGTGATCCTGTGATATGCCATGATACAGTCAGGACCTGGGCAAAGGGCGAGGCTGCCGGTTCTGAGTAAGGCTGTATGGATGGTCAAGGGACCTGACTTGATTTATTTCCTCCCCTGCTGTCATGTCTTTTCCTTTTCAAAGCAGTAAGGGGAGAGAGGTGTTTGCTTAGCCTCCTCTGTTTGCCCCCTCATTTGTGATATGAAGCCATAAAATTAAATGCAGGGTATCTCTCACCCACTGATAGGCACTGGCAATGTCAGATCTCTTCCCCTAAATGGAAAAGGCAGTTCACTGACACAAGCAATTGCTGGATTGCAGTGGCATTTGGGTGGAGGTGAAAAAAAAGAGGAGTAAACAGACCTGCAGAACTCCAGCTTGACATGAAAAACAATGTGATGTATAGCCCACAGTGACCACTGGCTCCAGTGGCTGGAGGACAAGAGGAAAAAAAAAAGCAAGCAAGAAAAAAACCCAGGACAAGCAATCTGCAACCAGCCTAGGAAGATTACTGCCATAAAAGCAATGCTGGAAGGGGCTAGTTATCAAGTGGAAAACAAGAAAGTACAACTAGCTCCCCAGTCACCAGATTTAGGGGACTCTGGTTGGAAGGTTCATACTCTAGTGGGCCATTAGAGCAGAAACAGAAATGGATGCAGTAATCCAGAACATATTGAGTCTCTAGGTTACCATGAAATATAATGCAGAGAGAAATGAATTATTTTCCAAGGGAAGCTGTAGAAAGCACATATATAGACTTTTTTTTTTTATTGGTACTGTGTTATCAACAGTCTCTCTTAATAGTCAGAAACAGCTTCTAATGTTTTTTATAGAGTTTTAAAGATCCCTCTGGATGTGTCTGGAGGGGCTGGATGCAGGGGGAGGGGAGCTGCAGACAGGAGGGAGAGGGGGAAGAGGAGAAGGGAGGTGAGTGGCATCTGAGTGAAGATGATGATGATTTCCTTGGGTTGTCCCAGCACTTGTGTATGGTGCTGCATTACTTCGATTTTGCCTCGTTCCTTGCACAGAAGTAACAGCTCTCACTGTCTTGGTTACAAGTGTTTTCCTTTGTGCCTCTTCAAGCATACACGGAGCTAAAAAACAAAGTGACCTAATATTGTTTCTGCCTACCCTAAAGTACCCACAGGGGATGGTGGAAAGGCAGCTGGAGGAGCCCAAATTGAACTAAGCTCCTTCTGATTTTGGAGGTTTGGGATCCTCCCCTTGTTCTCCTAAGCTCACATTGAAAGAATGTCATAGAATCCTTCTCATGACATTGACAGGACTTTAAATGTTTGGGAGTTAAAATATTAAGGCAGATCTAGCAGGTTTTGATGGATTTTTCCATGCACAAAGATAGTTTTACACTTTAATATGTGTGTCTGCTTCTAATATTAACACCTCATGAAAGATCTACTGCTGCTGACATGAAATTGTTGTAAAATGGATCTTGAGATTAGAAAAAGAACCACAGAACCACAGAATGCCAGGGGCTGGAAGGGACCTCCAGAGATCATCCAGTCCAACGCCCCCTGCCAGAGCGGGATCACACAGAGCGGATCACATAGGAGCACAGCCAGGCAGGTCTTGAATGTCTCCAGAGAGGGAGACTCCACAACCCCCCTGGGCAGCCTGTTCCAGGGTGCTGTCACCCCCACACTGAAAAAGAATTCCCTGATATTTCCTATGCCTCAGCTTCCACCATTGTCTCTTGTGCAGGCATTGGGCATTACCCAGCAGAGCCTGGCTCCAGCCTCCTGGCACTTGCCCTGCACATCTTTATAAACATAAATGAGGTCACTTCTTAAGCTACTCCTCTTCAAGCTCCAAGCCCCAGCTCCCTCACGCTCTCCTCCTAAGGAAGATGTTCCACTGCCTTCATCATCCTTGTGGTGCTGTGCTGGACTCTCTCAAGCAGTTCTCTGTGGTCCTTCTTGAACTAGGGGGCCTAGAACTGGACAAAGTACTTAAGATGCAGCCTCAGCAGGACAGAGCAGAGTGGGAGAAGAACCTCTCTGGACCTACATGTAGTAAGATCTTCTCCCTTGTCTGACTTCTGAGACTGTCCTCAGTGTGTGTGAGGTTTGCAAGGCTTTTTGACAACCGTGGGTAAAACAAAGAAGGAAGGGAAAGGAGAAGGGACAGGGAAGGGGGTAGACTGGAAGCTGAATTGCCTGTCTCACAGGAGCTGAAGTTTGAAGGGACTGGACACAGGGATTCAAATCATGAGAGCTCACAGCAGAGATTTTCTGCCACAGCAGAGTCCTTCCAAGAAAAAAAATGCCAAGTTCCCATGAAGGAGAGAGCACACAGAAGCATGAAAATCACTTTGCTTTGCAATAGCCTGCCCATCTGGAATTGAGCAGCTGCCTCTAGAAGCAGCCTCTGAAATGTAAAGGTTGCTGCATGAAGGAACCATTCCACCAGTCAACAGTGCTGGGATATTGTCTTCAAACTACACAGCTGGACCACTTGGAGTCAGAGGGAAAAATAGGAAAAGTGAGTCTGAAGCTCAGAAATTCCTTGAAAAAAGAAAGAATTTTCTTGCTCAGAAATTGTGCTTTGTATTCTCTGTCTGCCCACCTAACATCAGTGTCTTGATTTCCCCACAGAGTTGCTCAGCAGAGGAGCTCATAGTTGCACATTTTGCTTTACTTCAGTGTTTACAAAAGTACCCATCTTGATAGCTGGTTTAAGTCCAGCTGCTGATATTCTCAGTATGCAGAGTAGAGCATGCCTGGACTGTAAACAGTCTCACCTTGGTCCTCTATAGAGACATGTTGGTGACAGGATGGACTCCTATATCCAAAGTAAATTGTACTCTAAATAAGAATACAATCATTTCAGAGACCCAGGCAGTAATCTGGCACACCATGCAGTCTAAATTGCCTTATTTTGATAGCCAAGCAGAGAGGAGCCTGTCTCAGCTTAGCATTCACCTCTTCAGTTGTGTTCCCAGCAACATGTGGCCCTCTACACCAACTCTTACAGAATCACAGAAACATCCAGGTTGGAAAAGTCTCTCAAGATCACCAAGTCCAACCTAGAACCCTACTCTACAAGATTCACCTTAAACCACAGCCCTAAGCAGCACATCCAAACCATCTTTAAACACATCCAGGGTGGGTGACTCAACCACCTCCCTGGGCAGTTCATTCCAGCGCCTGACCACTCTCCATGAAAAACTTTCTCCTAATATCCAATCTGAACCTCCCCAGTCTCATCTTGAGGCCATTCCTCCTTGTTCTGTCTCCAACTACCTGTGAGTAGAGGCCAGCAGCAGCCTCTCCACAATGTCTCTTCAGGCAGTTGTAGATAACAATGAGGTCTCTCTTCAGCCTCCTCTTCCTCAAGCTAACCATTTTCAGTTCCCTCAGTTGTTCCTAGTAAGATTTGTTCTCTAGCCCCTTTCCCAGCTTTGTTGCCCTCCTCTGGACCAGCTCCAGCACCTCCACATAGAATCCTAGAATCAACCAGGTTGGAAGAGACCTCCAAGATCATTAAGTCCAACCCATAACCCAGGCCTATCCAGTCAACTAGACCGTGGCATTCAGTGCCTCATCCAGTCTTTTCTTGAACACCTCCAGGGATGGCAACTCCACCACCTCCCTGGGCAGCTCACTCTAATGGCAAATCACTCTCTCTGTGAAGAACTTCTTCCTAACTCATACATTGAGAAGCAGCCTGTATCTCTATGGATGGATGGAAGCATTGGCACTAGCCCATTAGGAAGCTAAGGGCTGTGAGTTCTCCACTACAGTAGAGTGAATGGGCACGTGAGTGGCTGTGCCATCCATGTTCCTTGCAGGAAGCAGATTCCTCCAGCCAGCAGGTATCCCAAGGAGCAAGGATCTTAGCATGATGTATGCTGGAATTTCTTTCTTGCTGTGCCAGTTTGCAGTTCTTGTGGGAACGCTGGGACTGGCAGTGGAGGCAGATTGGCACAGATTTATATGCCAGGCTTGTGTTTAACACTGACTCCGCTGTTCCGCCTGGGTTTCCTTCATTTAGAGTCCTTTGTTACCAAGTGTAATGGATATCGCCCTAGGAGCTGTTCTCAATTGCTCGTGACCATGTAAGAAACAATTAGGCAAAGCATATTTTTGTTTATATCCTCACTGCCTCCTTTCCAGGGAGAGATTTAGAGATCCCTGGCTGGTCAGGTTATTAAAACGCTGCTCTTGGAGGCAGAATCTGCATGAATCTCACAGCGTGGATTGGGGTTGTGGCTACCCCTGGCTGGGTGGAGGTTTTGAAGGAGGAAGGGAAGGGCAGAAGCCAGAATTGAAAGTAACAAAAGAAATGGAAATCCAAAGAATTTAGTTTTTAAGAAATTTGGTTCAAGAAGGTTTCCAAAGCTCCCCTAAGGGCAGCTTATAGGCTGATCTTGTTCTGCTGATAAAACCTGCTTTGGACACTTTCAACTATGCTGTGCTTTGACCTGGGACTGAAATTTCTATTTGAGTGCTTGTGGCTGACCAGGGAAAGATGGAAAAAGTGGGAGGAAGGGGTGGCAGTGATGGCCCTTGAGCTGCAGCTTGGTGATGCTCAGGGGTGATCACACCTTGGCTTGTTCCTCCCAAGCTGGGCTGAAGGCTGAATGCAGTAGTACGTCCCTGGGAACCTGAGCAGGTCCTCTGTGAATCATGGAGATACAGAAACGGTCTGAGAGAGAGGAGGCATCCTTCTGCCTCTTTTGATCCTTCAAGGATGATGTGGGCTGCCTTGGGTGCTGTGTCACTTGGTCTAGGGTAAAAAAAGGCTGCTTTCAGCCCAGACACTCAGAAGGAAACTCCCTGAGCCCAGCAGGAGCAAGGCCAAAGGAGAGCCTAAAAAGGAAAGGTGGTGTTGAATGGGAGAAAGGGGAGAAAGCCTGATGAGCTACTTGAGGAGAGAGCTGATGAAAGGTGGCAAATGCCTAGGACGGCATTGAGAGCAGTGGGATGTGAGACCATGTCTGAACATAAGGACAGGTCTGATGGCAGGGTGTCTGAGTATGTGATCCCATGACCTGTTCCATGCTGGGGCTTTCCATAGTGCTGCCACAGAGGCTGTAGGGACACCAAGCTTGAACCAATCCACCCAGTCACTCCATCCTTGTCTTAATATAGGATAGATTTCTACTGTATGGCCTGTCTCCTTTCAAAACACCCCAAATATTAGGGTTGCAGTGGTCACCCTTTGGGGAGAGAACTCTCCATCTACTAGAATTGTTGCTGCCTTTGCATGAAAATGGACCCTGTTTATAAACACAAGCCCAGCCTAGATCAGCCAACGCCAGTGGTGCAATCCTCTTGCTGTCTGCGAGCAGACACTGTGCAGCCCCATGCCCCCATTAGGGAGGGCAGGCCCCTTCCTCAGCTTAAGGAGCCCAGTGATCTGCATGCAAACAAGGGCTGGTGGGGAGGAGCATTCATCACTGCAGAAAAGGGCTTGGAGATGCTCACAACACATGGCTTGTCCTTGGGAAATTGTAGCCTGAGGATAACATCGTATTGGGACCTTCATCTGGCACAGGGAATAAACTGGAAGCTGCCTTCCTCAGTCATTTCAAATAAATCTCAGTTACTGATACAAAAGGCTCTCAGGGGGTCATTGATAAACCTCAGTGTGAAACTCAAACAGCACAGCTACCTCCTGGTGAGGAAGGAGCAGGTTTAGAATGGGTTAATTAGAAAGATAATGAGCTAACAAGGCTTCATTTCTGTTCAGTGGCTCAATGAGGAATTCATTAGAAAGGCTTAATCTAACTGAACAATCCCAGGTCTTAGTGAGATTGCCCATTGATTGCCAGCCCAAAGTGTTTATTTACAGGCTTTTGCTGGCTGAAAGGTCTCATTCCTTTATTTCTAAGGCCATTTGGAGGATGTGCCATAAGGAGAAGTGTGTCTCCAACAAAAAGCAGTAGCAATAAAAATCCGGCACTAAAGCCAGATGAGAAGGAAAAAGGAATCGATGTTTCCAGTTAACACCAACTATCCAATTTTTGTGTGCTTTCCCCAGCTGAGGATGAGTCTAGGGGATTTTATATCTAGTGTTTGTGTCCTATTGGAAGCAGAGGAGAAATTGAATGTTAGAAGAGTTAAAAAAAAAGGAGCACAAATGCCATGTAAGTGAGGAGAGGTCCTGGAGCTCACTGCTCCAGGCTTTTCTCTGTTTCTCACTTGAAGATAAAATGGGTACCATTTGGAAAGTCTTTCCCAAGGGCTTTAAAACACCCTGGAGAACCATTGTGCCTTGGGATGTGAGGTGCTTCCACAGGGTCAGGGAGAAGCCAGGAATGTGCCGCTGGAGGAACTCTGAGAATTAAATGCCCTTTCCCCCTAGCCCTCTATCAGCTCCTCTTCTCTCCCTTCCTGAGCATTTAAGGCAGGAGGTGGGACTTTGCACTGCAATGGCTGAGGCTTGAGTGCTTTTCCCACCACAGGACATGAATCTCCAGCACTTCAGTCACTGGTGCAATACTCTGCAGCCATGGTTCACGGTTCCTCACGGTCTGGCTTTCGTGTGTGTATAAAATGAAGCAGTGCTGGGGTGGCTTGCACAGAAGTTCCAGGAGGATTCCCTTGTTGAGATCAGCCTCTGACAGTACCTCTGCCTGGAGAACTGACAGTGTGGTGATATTTCAAGGCAAAACCTTTGTTAATGCATCCTTTTGATGACCTGGCCCTGTTTCAGAGGGCTTCACCGTTGTGCTAGGTTGCTGTGTTGGTTTTTGGTTTGTTTGGGGTTTTGTTTCATTTTGGGTATTTGTTTGTTTGTTTGTTTGTTTGCTTTTGTTGGTTTTTTTTCACAGGGAAGCAAAGCTGAGTGGTCTGCCTCCTTGGCCCTTGGTGACATGGTCTACTTGACTAGATAGGACTGGGTGATAGGTTGGACTGGATGATCTTGGAGGTCTCTTCCAACCTGGTTGAGTCTATGATTCTATGAAGACCAACGTGGTTCATGTCCAGGCATCTTGTATGTAACTTCCATCAAATGCAATTGTGAGGTCATGAATTTATTTGTGACCTCACCCACTCCTCTAATGGTGCTTTCTAGTGACACGTGGAGGGACTATGTTTAGTGGGGAAACCACTATCCTGGACAAGGAGGCAGACTTTCTAAGGAGGGACAACTATTTTGATAAGGCCAAGGCCTTCTGCTACTGTCAGAAAAATAAGTTAGGATGATGAAGGCAGGCATGAGCGAGGTTGAAGGATGGACACTTGCAAAGGTCCCTTGGGCCTCTTTGAGTGGTGGAAAAGTGAAAAAACCTGGGGTGGCTTTAAACAAACAGGAGCCTGATAGGTGATCTGCCTCCAGTCTTTGTAACCTCTCTGTGGTCGGTGAACACAACCTGTCGACCAGAACCATGACTTCTGCACGAGCGAATGAGGCTGGTGGTAATTTCTAGGTGGTGTATGTTAGAGCCACATTATATTTGCTGAGCTCTTTAAAATCTTGCTAGATTAATAGCCTTAAAAAAAAAAAAAAATCTATCTCAGTGCCACATTAAGCACAGGCCACAGTGTATTAACTGACAAAACCCAAATTGTTCTTTAATATTCCTAAAGCTGGTGTTAAGCACAATGAGAACAATTTTCGCTTTCAATAAGAATCTGACCCTGGATTTGCCCTCTGCCCTGACCTGGGTCTTTCTCTACAACCATAGGGGACCATGTGGAGTCTTTCTGTGCTTTCTTGAAATGATGATAATTAAAAGGCATTTGCTTTCAGATTTTTCTTCCATCTGATTACCTCTTCCCCTTTGGTCACTCTCCCTTCTTGGATATACAACTGGACTTTCCATACTCTTTTTTCCTGCATTATCACCAAATTCCTCCATTCTTCTGAATTGCACATAGCAATTCAGCTTTTATTTACTGTTATATTTGGCTTCCTGGGGTTTATTTATGGGAGAGGGAACCATCACAGCCCATTATTCAGTGCTGATGTGCTCGCTGGCTGTGTGCAAGTTAGCAGCTGTCTTTCAAATCATTTTTCTCACATGCTTTAAAGTCTGGACAGCAACACCTCTCTGGAAAGCATTGGATGAGGTTTTAGCTGGATAACATTAATTGTAATTACAGTGAAGGATATGTCAAAAGTTGGGAAAAAATAAGCATAAGTAGCAGTGATTTTTCCTCCCATGCAGTGTGTTCTTGAAAAGAAGAGCTTCATATAGAATCACAGAATCATAGAACCACAGAATCATAGAATCAGTCAGGGTTGGAAGGGACCACAGGGATCATCTAGTTCCAACCTCCCTGCCATGGGCAGGGATACTTCACACTACATCAGGCTGTCTACAGCCTCAGCCAGCCTGCCCTTAAACACCTCCAGGGATGGGACTTCCATCACCTCCTTTGACAACCCCTTCCAGAGTCTCACCACCCTCATGCTGAAGAACTTCTTCCTAACATCCAGTCTGAATCTATCCATTTCTAGCTTTGTTCCATTCCCCCCAGTCCTATCACTACCTGACAGCCCAAAAAGTCCCACCCCAGCTTTCTTGTAGGCCCCCTTCAGATACTGAAAAGCCACAATAAGGTCACCTTGAAGCCTTCTCCTCTCCAGACTGAACAGCTCCAACTATCATCCTCATGGCCCTTCCCTGGACACCTTCCAGCACATCCATATCCCTTTTGTAATAGAGGCTCCAGAACTGGACACAGTATTCCAGGTGGGGTCTGGCATTGCTACCTGGATATTTACATGGTTAGCTTTGATGCCCAGAGCCAGTACTTCCAAGTGATTTGCAAGGGGCATGAAACCTCACATTTCAGGATTTAACCTCATCTCCAGGTGGTAGGCTTTTTCTGGGTAGTCATGGACTCCTTGCCATCAAGCACTGCTGCTGCACTTTCTGCTCAAGTCACCAGTGCTGGTTTCTGGTTGGGATCGAACATGTAAGCCTGAGTGTGGTAACTCCTGTCTGCCTAAAACTGCAGCCAAAATGGGACTACATGGAGGTAATAATCACCACATAAAATGAAGGAGACCTGCAGAAACCCAAGCACCATCGGTCACACATCAGTGTTTAACAAATTGTCTTCTCCAGCACCATGCTCACTTGGGAAGCAGTCAGAAGGGCGACGAGGCTGGGGAGAGGCCTTGAGCCCTATGAGGAGAGGCTGAGGGAGCTGGGATTGTTTAGCCTGGAGAAGAGGAGGCTCAGGGGTGACCTCATTGCTGTCTACAACTACCTGAGGGGTGGTTGTGGCCAGGGGGAGGTTGCTCTCTTCTCTCAGGTGGCCAGCACCAGAACGAGAGGACACAGCCTCAGGCTGCACCAGGGGAGATTTAGGCTGGAGGTGAGGAGAAAGTTCTTCACTGAGAGAGTCATTGGACACTGGAATGGGCTGCCCGGGGAGGTGGTGGAGTCGCTGTCCCTGGAGCTGTTCAAGGCAGGATTGGACGTGGCACTTGGTGCCATGGTCTAGCCTTGAGCTGTGTGGTAAAGGGTTGGACTTGATGATCTATGAGGTCTCTTCCAACCCTGATGATACTGTGATACTGTGATCTTCCTCTTTGCCTACCCTCCTGTCTCTGCTTGCCTCATCAAGTACTGAGGCACTGTAGTTATCTTAGTAACCAAAACAGTGAAGCTGTAAAATGTCCTTCTGCTTTGCACTTTAGCTTTGAGGAGAGATTTCTGCACGGGTCAATTGGCTGATCAGTGCTGGGGAATGGAGGTGCAGAAGCTTCTCTAGCCAGTTCCAGGAGTGTCTGAGCCTCCTGGATTAAAAGCAGCTGAGGAAATCAGGGCATCTTCTTCTGGCCAGGAAACTTTTCACTCTTATTTGGAATTAAAACAGCTGTTATGCATCTCGGGCACCCATCCCTCAGACATGCTGAGGGAGAGAAAATAATGAAAAAAAAAAATAAAATAAAGACTTGTAGCACCTGATTTATTTTCCAACTGACTGGCAAATTTTCACGCTTCAAAAAATAAGTACGGAATGTAGAGATTTGCAAATAGGCCAAGGGGGGAAAAAAAAAGAAGAAGAAGAAGAAGAAAATAACTTTATTTTCTGATTTATTTAGAGCACAGCAGACAAGCAGCTCTATTGTCAGTTTGGAGAGCTTCTATAAGGGAAAGCAAACACTCATATTTCAGCATTTCTGACAGCCTGCTTTTAAACTATCCTTTAGAATCCTGCACCCGGAGCTCCAGGGAGAGTAACACGATGTAATTCACCACCTGCCCTGGCTGTTGCCAATGCCTTTTTTCATGATTTTGGCTGCTGCAGTATGAAATCAGTGCATAGGTAGATTTTATTTCCCTCAATAGGAGGACTTGGTAGTGCTGCACTGATGTAATACTGCAAAACAGTTATTAAGCGCAGAGAAGAGCGTGGGAAGAAAAGGAGAAAGCAGAATTTATTGTTCCTAACATGCAGTTTTCTTTGCTCTTGATTTTAGGTACCTGCTCTTGCAGAGAAGTAGTTGGGGGGGTGGGTGTGGGGGTGTGGAGAAAGAAAAGGGCATTGTCTCTGTGTTTCCCATGCATTGTTCCCTATGAAAGCATCTCCCTGCAACCTTTACCTTCTGTTCAGAAAGCCCCAGCCTGAGGAGAGAGAATGGCAGATTTGTGCTTTCAAAGCTCCAGATGGGGCTCCTTTCTTCTCTCTCTGTAAGTTAATGGTGTCTTGCTGAGACCAACTGGGCATGTAAAGATTTGGGCAAAACTCACAGCAGTGGTCTCATAACCTAAAGGCTTCACAGTCTCATCCCAATGTGATGGCCAGTCCCCAGCGGAGCTTGCCTGTGGCTCTGATGTGGTGCCAAAGGAGATGGGGAAGGTTGTGTTGATTACATCTGTTTACCAATGGTTAAATAAATTAAAAGCCCATTATGGACCACCAGCAGGCCCGGGTCCTGCAGCCCCTGCTTTCCTCACAAGGTCCAATTTGCAGGTCTCTGGTGCCAATACTGCCAAGGTGCCTTGGGTTTGCTCAGGAAGAATCTTCACCAGAGAAATAAAATAAAAGATGAGGTGCAAGCTCTCTCCTTCCAGCAACACCAACTGCCTCTGTGACATCCTGTCAGCAGGTCAAGGTCACACCAGCTCAGTCAGTGCGTTGCACTGATTTGCACCAGAGGTCAGCTGGATCAGCTCCCTCCTCGCCTACATGCTATGCTAAAGGCAAACATGGGAAGAAACATTTGTGGGACTCCCTCTAAGACCTTGGTAAGATCTGGAAGAGCCTGCAAAAGAATTTTGCACTTTGTTGCCACTATTGGTACAGCATGGAAAAGGTTGTCCCCCAGTCATGATCCCTATTTGCTGGGCAGTGTGTAAAGTCATTGCAAGGGACACTCAGTGCCCTGAAGAAAGTGTAGTCTGAATGTGTGGGAGGAGAAGTGAGGCAGTGAGAAACACACTTGCAGTGATAGCAGGTTGAGGAAGAGCTGAGAAAAGGATGTGGTTTCCCTTCACGGGTCTGATCCTACTCAGTCACTCCAGCACAGCAGGACCTTGTGAGAAGGAGGCCTGGAGAGTGAGGGAGGCTAAGTGGCCAGCTAGGGCTTCTCTGTCTCTAACTTCTTTGATTGTCTGAGCTAAGCCATCAGATCCCTATTTGAGGATTTGTTCATAATTCATTCCTAAGCAGCCAGATTACCAGCCATATGGATAAAGGCCACTAGAGAAAGATTATTAAGATTATTAAAACAGATTATTTGTGGTTGGAGCAGAAGTTGTGATCAGTGGGGGGAGGTTTGACCTGTTCCTCATATGCTGAAATGGTTCCCAGTGCTTCTTCATTCCACCTTACAAGGTCTTATGTATTTCAGTAGTTATGCTGGGTGCCTCTAGAGACACTCTCATCTCCTTAGATGCTTGGGGGGATGGGGGGTGGTTCTGGTGTCCCATAAAACCTTGTTGTTGATCGCTACAACTGTGTCAGGAAAGTGCTTGACTGGTATTTATGAAAGGAATGGATTGATGAAGCAAAGGTCTGCAGAAAGAGGAGCTCAAATAAATGGCAAAAACTGAACCCCGAGTGTTTCTTGGGGACTCTGGTCATCCTGTCTTCTATCCATTGCTGTATGACTGCTGGGAAAGGAGGCAGAGGCACAGTGGATAACCTCATTTGTCTGTCCATGTGAGCACAGTCTCTAGAAGAGAAGGGATCAGACTTCTTTTTCTGTTAACCTACTCCAACTGAAAGCATTTCCTTCCCGTCCATGCTGCTGCTGGTTTCCTTTGCAGTGTGAAGAACTGAATTCATCAATGCAGCAGCATGCCAGAGGTGCATTTCTCTGGATTATATTTGGGCTGAGATTGATACATGGACATGATGAGGGGTCTGGAGCACAAAACCTGTTAGGAGAGGCTGGGGGAGCAGGGGTTCTTTAGCCTGGAGAAGATGAAGCTCAGGGGTGACCTCATTGCTGTCTACAGCTACCTGAAGGAATATGGTAGCCAGGTGGGGGTTGGTCTCTTCTCCCAGGCAACCAGAAATGGAACGAGGGGACACAGTCTCAAGTTGTGCCAGAGGAGGTCTAGGCTGGATGTTAGGAGGAAGTTCTTGGCAGAGAGAGTGATTGGCATTGGAATGGGCTGCCCAGGGAGGTGGTGGAGTTGCCATCCCTGGGAGGTGTTCAAGAAAAGAGTGGATGAGGCACTTGGTGCCATGGTCTAGTTGATTGGACAGGGCTGGGTGATAGGTTGGACTGGATGATCTTGGAGATCTTTTCCAACCTGGCTGATTCTGTGAGTCAATGAACTAAGAACCATGCAGTCATCCTACCGGAACATACGCAGATGCTTTTGTAGGCAGGTTTTGATCTAACTGAACTGTCTGGAGTCATCTTGTAGACACCAGAGCCTGCCTTGGGCTTCCTGGTCCTTCTAGCAAATGCCCACAGGACTTGGAAAATTAATGAAATGTAGCAGATGCTTTCAGGTTAGAGAGTGGTAGCTACCAGGCAATAAAGACAAGGGCTTCCATACTCTCTCTCTCAACCTGACCTCAGGCTTGCTGGTTCTTTCTGAAGAGAGATGTGTAATCTGTTCCAGAGCCTGGAACATTTCAGTGTGGCTGATGTCAGGTGTTGTTACCAGTGATGGTGAAAGGGATGTACACAAGACTTACTCATGCATCATGATGTGTATACGTGGAGACCATGTGTGTGTGAGTCCCATTTTCTCTGATAGACACTTGTACTTGAGGAAACTCTAAGACAATCATCCTAGGAAAGAATCTGCTCTCTCCCTGCTTATCCTTTTGGAGAGATGATCTCTCTTCCCTCGCATCATCCATCACTACATTTGTGATGTCACAAGCATATCCAGCTCTGTAGCAACAGAAGAACAGAGGACAGTACTGAACTGACAGAGGAGCTGCTGGGGTAGAGAAGCCCCTGGGAAGGCTCAGCCACAAGTCACTACAGAGAGACACAAAGAGGTACCAGGCACAGATGTTATTTTTGGTGTAAGTGCTCTGGTTTCAAGTTTTTTTCAGATGTGAAGTTTCCCTGCTTGACAGCCCATCAATCACATAGTGGGACACCATTAATAAATCTGTCCATGCTTCTCCCCTGAGCTTGAAGAAAGAAAAACTCCGACTGTTAACAATTATTATAGAAAAATTAACTCCATGTCTTTAAACAAAATCTTATTTCAGGCTATTTTTACATTGTTAGGAAAGGGGCTTGGGGGAAAATCACCAGGAAACTATACTGATATGAATTTAAATCTCTTTGTAAACCACAGACATTGGATAAAAGTTTAGTCCTGGAAGTTGAGGCAGGTTCAAGGGCTTCTCCTACTCTCCTGTTGAATCTGATTCCTTGCTATCCCCATTTGTTGACATAACAGGAGTCACCAGTCTTATATCTAAGGAGCCAGCAAGGCCTGCTGCAGTCTCCCAGGGCCACCCCATAAAGAAGATTTCCCTCTCCTTCCTGAACCTCTTATAGAATAATAGAATTCCTTTGGCTGGAAAAAGCATCTCAGATCATCAAGTTCAACTATTGACCTACCACCACCATAGTCATTAAACCATGTCCAAAAGTGCTACATCTAAATGCTTTCTGAACACCTCAAGAGACAGTGACTCCACCACCACTTTGGGCAGCCTATTCCAATGCCTGACCACTCTTTCAGCAAACAATGTTTTCCTAATGGCTAACCTAAACCTTCCCTGGCACAGCCTGAGGCCATTTTCTCTCCTTCTATCAGCTGTTACTTAGGAGATGAGACCAACACCCATCTCACTAACAACCTCTTTTCAGGTAGTTATAGAGAGCAAGAAGGTCTCTCCTCAGCCTCCTCTTCAGCAGACTAAATGACCCCCCCCCATTCCCTCAGATGCTCCTCATAAGACCTTTTCTGCAGACTCTTCACCATCTTTGCTGCCCTTCTCTGGACTTGTGCCACTACCTCAATGTTTTTCTTGTAGGGGTCCAAAAGTGAACCAAATATTTTAGATGTGGCCTAACCAGTGCTACTGGTTGAGTAGAAGGTCCTGCACCTGGGTTGGTGCAATCCCAAGCACAAATCCAGGCTGGGTGATGAATGGCTGAGAGCAGCCCTGAGGAAAAGGCCCTGGGGGTCTGGAGTGATGAAAAGCTCAACATGAGCTGGCAGTGTGAGTGCAGCCCAGACAGCAACTGTGTGCTGGGCTGCAGCAAGAGCAGTGTGGCCAGCTGGGCAAGAGAGGGGATTCTGCCCCTGGGCTCTGCTCTCCTCAGACCTGGAGTACTGTGTGCAGTTCTGGAGCCCCCAATACAAGAAGGACATTGAAATGTTGGAGCAAGTCTAGAGGAGGCTGCAAAGGTGCTCAGAGGGCTGCAGCAGCTCTGCTATGAGGACAGGCTACAAGACTTGGGACTCTTCAGCCTGGAGAAGAGAAGGCTTTGAAGAGACCTTGTGGTGGCCCTCCAGTGTCTGAAGAGGGTCTACAGAAAGGTTGGGGAGAGACTATTTATAAGGTGTTGTAATAACAGGATGAGGAGTATTTGGTTTCATCTGGCAGAGGGGAGAATTAAACTAGATGTTAGGAAGAAATTCTTTGCAGTGAGGGTGGTGAGACACTGGCACAGGTTGCCCAGGAAGGCTGTGGCTGCTCCCTCCCTGGAGGTGTTCAAGGCCAGGTTGGATGAGGCTTGAGTGACCTGTTCTAGTGGGAGGTGTCCCTGCCTATGGCAGGGGGTTAGATCTGGATGAACTTTGAGGTCCCTTCCAACCTGAACCATTCTATGATTCTATGAATACAGGGGCAGGATCACTTCCCTGCTCTAGTTTGTCACACTATTCCTGATCCAGGCTAGGATACTGTTGGCCTTCTTGGCCACTCTGAGCACACTGCTGGCTCGTGTTCAGATGGCTACCAACCAGCACCCTCAGACCCTTTTCTGCTGGGCAGATTTCCAGCCTCTCTGCCTCAAACCTGGAGCATTGTATGGAGTTGCTGTGACCCAAGTGCAGCACCCAGCACCCATCACTTGGCTTTGTTAAACCTCATATAATTAACTTCAGGTCATCAATCCAGGCTGTCCATCTCTTTTTACAGAGCTTTCCTAGCTTCTAGCAGATCAACACTGCCATCCAGGATGTGTTGATCAATCCAGGCTGCCCAGATATTTTCACAGAGCTTTCCTAGCTTCTAGCAGATCAGCACTGCCATCCAGGTTGTGTTGATCAATCCAGGCTGTCTGGATCTTTTCACAGACCTTTCCTAGCTTCTAGCAGATCAGCACTGCCATCCAGGTTGTGTTGATCAATGGAGACTGCCCAGATCTTTTCCCAGAGCTTTCCTAGCTTCTAGCAGATCAGCACTGCCATCCACGTTGAGGTTGGCATTTCTTCCAGCATTTGTTGGCCAAACTAATATGTCTTTCAGAAAGCCTCCAGTTGTAATTTCCTGACTCTCGGTGATGAATAAGGTGAGTGATGGAAAACTCCTTCCATCTCTTTTCAGGACAGAGGACTACATCTTTAACTGAAAACCAAAAAGAGATCTATTCAATAACACCCTTCAGTATGCCATAAACGTGGACACTACTCTTTAACACCTCTACCTGCATCCATCCTTTCGGTAACAAAAGTCTTAGCAGAGGGCTGTGATGCAGCCTGAGCTCTTCCCCATCACCAGTCAGAACAAATGAATTCCAGTAGCAGAACACACCATGCCTTTATCATTCTTTTGACAGGTAATTTTCTCCCTGCTGAATATATCCAAGGCTTTCACAAACCACTTCTCAGTGTCTGGAATGAAGTTGTTTCACTCCTGGCAGTGAGGAACGAGCCCAGCAGTGGCATCAACTTGTTGCTCTGTGTCTCTCTGGGCTCCATGCTCCTGAAAGCCTGCTGAAATTCTTTATTATCCCCTGATTATGTCATCTGTCCTCACTTGCCTGTTATGACCATCAGGCATGTTATTTATTACTTTGTTTTTCAACCACCCTGTTGTGGCCTCTTCTCTAAGGCATTCCATACACCATAGAATCATAGAGTGGTTTAGGTTGGAAGGGACCTTAAAGATCATCCAGTTCCAACCCTCCGCCATAAGCAGGGACACCTCCCACTAGAACAGGTTGCTCAAAGCCTTGAACACCTCCAGGGAGGGAGCAGCCACAACCCCCCTGGGCAACCTGTGCCAGTGTTTCACCACCCTCACTGCAAAGAACTTCTTCCTAACATCCAGTTTAAATCTCCCCTCTGCCAGATGAAACCCATTACTCATCATCCTGTCATTACAAGACCTTGTCAATAGCCCCTCCCTAGGCCTCCTGTAGACCCCCTTCAGACATTGGAAGGCCACTACAAGGCCTCCTCAAAACCTTCTCTTCTCCAGGCTGAAGAGCCCCAAGTCTCAAAGCCTGTCCACATAGCAGAGCTGTTGCAGCCCTCTGAGCATCTTCGTGGCCTCCTCTGGACTCACTCCAGCAGTTCCATGTCCTTCTTATGTTGAGGCTCCAAAACTGCACACAGTACTCCAGGTGGGAACCTAAACACTGTGGAACAGACACTTAAACACAGGGATTAGTAAGTATTTGATTTTTAAAAGCTCTTGGCTTTCTTGCTTGCTTTCTTCCCTCTTCTCCCCATTCTCCTCAGCTAATTTAGTTTACAGCCACAACAGTTCCTTGAGCCAAAGAAACTTTTCAGATGTCAGGAGCACAAGGAGGGGGACAGGAGTGCACAGGAATGTAGAGTGAGGTGTGAACATAGCACGGCAGTTCACAGGATCACAGGACGTTAGGGGCTGGAAGGGACCCAAAGAGACCATCAAGTCCAACCTCCCTGCCACAGCAGGACCAGGCAATCTAGCTCAGGTCACACAGGAACACAGCCAGACAGGCCTTGAAAGGCTCCAGAGAAGGAGACTACATACAGCCTCTCTGGGGAGCCTGTGCCAGTGCTCTGGGACACTTCCAGTAAAGAAGTTCCTTCTTGTGTTGAGCTGGAACCTCCTGTGTTGCAGCTTACATCCATTGTCCCTTGTCCTATCCCAGGCAGAAAGTGAGCAGAGCCTGTCCCCTCCTTCCTGACCCCCAGCCCTCAGATATTTATAAACATGTATTAAATCCCCTCTCAGCCTTCTCTTCTCCAGACTAAACAGCCCCAGGTCCCTCAGCCTCTCCTTATCAGGCAGTGTTCCAGTCCCCTATTCATCCTCGTACCCTTGGCTGGACCTTCTCCAGCAGATCCCTGTCCCTCTTAAACTGGGGAGCCCAAAACTGAATGCAGTATCAAGATTAAGTCTCACCAGGGAAGAGGAGAGGGGGGGGAGGAGAAGAATCTCCCTCAATCTGCTGGACACACTCTTCTTAATGCACTCCAGGATCCCATTGGCCCTCTTGGCCACAAGGGCACATTGCTGTCCCATGGACAACTTGTCCTCCACCAGGACTCCCAGGTCCCTCTCCACAGGACTGCTCTCCAGCAGATCACCTCCCAGCCTGTACTGGTGCAGTTTGTTATTCCTCCCAGATGCAGGACTGCACTTGTCCTTGTTGGTCTGGTATAAGTAGGGTTCATCAGGGACACAACCTAGTACTGAACTGGTGAATGGTTATGGAAAAGACCAAGGCTGTTTGTTGGACATTGTTCATTTAAAGTTTTTCCACTAGGATTTCAGTAAACTCTCTTTGAATTCAGGGTCTGGCATACTGGAAAGTCATATTTCTAGGGAAGCTGAAATACTGAGGCAAAGCAGAGCTGGGCAAACGCTTGTGGAGCCTCATCCTGCCACTTCCAATACAGGGCCCCAGGAAGACTGTCCCCTTGGTTGTCACCTTGCTCTCCTCTCTGCATCTCTCTTCAATCAGTCCAGCTGTATCTGACAGCATTTGAAAGCATTTCTCCCTCCAGGCCTTTGAGGGTCAGTGCCTGAGTCTCAGACCTGCTAGTAATGAGCCTTATAAAGAAATAATGAGCTGGAAAGAGAGGAAGATAGAAAGGAGAAATTCCTCCAGACATCTGGTCTATTTTTACTTGGTTTGGTTTTTTTTTTTTTGGGGGGGGGGGTGTTGTTTTTTGGTTTTGGCAATAGCTGTAATCCAGACTTGTAAAGATTGCTTTGCTGGGAGAGACATTTTGCCACTTCACAGCCTACTCCATTGGTTCCCTCACTGCAACCTGCAAGACAATATTTCTGTTAAAACACGTGAGTCTTGAGCAGTTCAGGGGTCTGAATTTCAGCAGCACTGCAAAGCCACTGAGTGGGGCCATTCACTACCTAGTATCAGACAGTTGTTCCCTGAGCAAGTCAAAGAATGTTCCCTGAGCAAGTCAGGTCAGGAAGATGGACTGTAAGTGATATATGGGAGAACTTGTCAAATCATTGCTCTCCAGGACTGCAGGTAGGATGAAGTGCTGGAAGCATCCCATGGCTTGCTATAGGTCCTTCCTCCTTTGCAACAGCATCATATGGGTGCTAGTGGTCACTGTGTAAGGCTGGAGGAATATTTCTTCCCTCTGAAAATACGTATTTTGAGACACAATTTTGAACCAAGGCCAAGAGAAAAAATAAAATCAAGGTGAAGTGTCATGGGTATCATGGCTCAAGTGTAATGACAAAAATCTACTCTACTTCTTAACCATTTTATTTTGAAGTACTGGGAGGCAAGTGTTCCCCTTAATTTGCTCAAGTGCCAACATTAGCAGTTGTAAAGCAAGAAAGAGAGAACTGAGAACACTTTGAATCAGGAATGGTGGAGGACTCTATGATAAAAGGTTTGCTTTCTTTCTCTTCTTTTTTTTTTTTAACTTGAAAAAGAGGTCATTTCAGATGAGCCATTCCCCCAAACAGACAAATGATGAATTAATTAGGGAGAAAGGCTTTGGGATTGACTAGCAAAAAGACTTCCCCAAGGATCACATCCTGTCTTGCAGAGTATCTGGACCATGACTTGGCCCATTCTTGCAGCATGCAAGTGGATGGCAGAATTTTTCCTTCATTGTTGCTTACAGGGAAGATGTGGGTTTGGTGAGGATCAGAACAAGCCAGCTGGACAAAGCCTTTGTGTTTCTGTATCTTATCAATTCCCAGGGATGCCAAGGAGAGTTCAGACTTGGAGCAATCAGCATTAGAAAGGTTCCTTATAGGTCACAGCTCAGCTAAGTTCGTGATGCACACGCAAGGAGGTTTGTTTACTTGGGGGTGACCCAGAACTCCTGAAATGGCTTTGCCAGCCCTGCCATAGATTTAATGGGCAGAGCTACTAGCTTCCTTACTGGAACCTCTGATCCTTTTTGCTCCAGCAGATCTCTCTTCCATGATCCTTTCTCACTTCCCTCCTGCTCCACCCTAAAACTGCATCCAGTCTCTCTTAGCAGCATGGCCCAGAAACCTGCACTCGTGTCCCCATTGAACCACTTGTCTAAGCTGGATCTTGCCTTATAGTCATGTAACCAAACAGTGAACCTGTTTTAGTACATTATGGATGTAGAGAGTCTCTTGTTTTTCCATGTGTAAGGGCTACACCTGCCTCTGCTGTGGCAGACTGCAAAGGGAGGAAGATGGGACTGTGTTTTCATGATCAACACAGGGGCAGCAACCAGGGTTTGCACAATGGGAGCTACCATAGCAGCAGAGTGAACACCAAATGAAGGGAATGATGCTCAAGGGACTGGCTGAGAGGCACTGTGTCCCTCTTTGCAGCTCCTAACTGAGCTGGGCAAGCTGTGTTGGTGGGTTGGTGCCCCGGAGAAAACGCTGGAACAGGTTGCCCACGGAGGCTGTGGATTCTCCCTGCGTGGAGGTGTTCAAGATCAGGTTAGATGAGGCCTTGAGCAACCTGTTCTACTGGGAGGTGTCCCTGCCTATGACAGGGGGGTTGGAACAAGATGATATTTGAGGTCCTTGCCTGTGACAGGGGGGTTGGAACAAGATGATATTTGAGGTCCTTGCCTATGGCAGGGGGTTTGGAACAAGATGATATTTGAGGTCCTTGCCTATGGCAGGGGGGGTGGAACAAGATGATATTTGAGGTCCTTGCCTATGGTAGGGGGGTTGGAACAAGATGATATTTGAGGTCCTTGCCTATGACAGGGGGGTTGGAACAAGATGATATTTGAGGTCCTTGCCTATGACAGGGGGGTTGGAACAAGATGATATTTGAGGTCCTTGCCTATGACAGGGGGGTTGGAACAAGATGATATTTGAGGTCCTTGCCTATGACAGGGGGGTTGGAACAAGATGATATTTGAGGTCCTTGCCTATGACAGGGGGGTTGGAACAAGATGATATTTGAGGTCCTTGCCTATGACAGGGGGATTGGAACAAGATGATATTTGAGGTCCCTTCCAACTTAAACCATTCTATGATACTATGAGGAGCCAGGGCAAGGGAGCAGCCCAGGTCTGCTCCTGTGTCCCTCTCCATGCCTCCCCAAGCCCCTGCTCTCCAGGACACAGCCCCAACCCTGCAAGTGCTGCCAGCTCTGCTCAATTTGAGCAGATCTATTTAAAATTCATCTGGGAGATGGGCTCCGGTTTGTTACAGCACAGCTGCTGAAAATGGAGTCATCATTGGAGACTATTCCTTTTTACAACTTTAGGTATATAGATTTCCTCTCCATTCAATTTATTTTTATATAGTGTCTTTAATACACTGTCTCTCCAAACGCTTTAGCAGATAGAATTGAACTAATGAGATAACGCTTTGCAGCAGTGTGTGCAGCTGCCATCAGACAGGCAGCGGGCTAAGGCAATAGAGGATGGAGATGGAGCAGAGAGCACAAGGTGGAGGCAGCACAACTTGGAAGCAGTGATAATATAAGCAAACATTCACACAGACCCATTATGGGGAGCACAAGGACTGATGGATGTGAGGCAGAGCTTGTAGTCAGGTGCACTCGGAAAGGAGGAATTAAGGAATGATTTGAATTGAAGAAAGATTGTTCTAAAGGGGAATGCATTCAAGGGAGGGATGTTTTCAGCCAGATGGATAAAAGGGTGGTGAGAATGAACCTTGATTGTCTCTGTCAGGAATGGAATTCTTGTCCCTCTTTCATTGCCACGATATGCAACAGAGCTGGGGAGAGCACATGTGCAGTGGTTCTGCTCCAGAGATGTGTTCAGATCACTGCTTTGCACTGGCAGCTTCCCTGGAAATGACCAAGTACGAAAAGATCCAATGCACCCAGGTGAAAATTTATCTGTCAGCCTGTTTGCACCAAGTAGCGTTGATTTGAGAAGTGCAAAGGGTTATAGAGAAGAGGAACCGGTTGTAAAAGTTTTAGAGGAGAAAAACCAGTGGCAAAAGGCTTTAGAGGAGAAAAACCAGCCTGAAAGGGAAATTATGTTTCATTCTCACTAATGTGAGTTAGACAATACACTGCTTTTGTGGTTTTATTACAAATAAACACTAACCCAAGCGTATTTGGTGAAAAACATGAGCAAAGTTGGAAAGGGAGCTTAATCTCATCCATCTCAACTCACCTTTACTCAATAGAAAACAGCAGCATCAGAAAATTCAGCAGTTGGAACTGGCAGGAAAAATGAAGTAAGGTTTTTTTCCTGTAAAAGGGACTCTCTTGTCACCACTGAGCCACAGAGAGTGGTAGGAGGAAAGTTGAAAAGGTTTCTTGGACTGGGATTTCTGGGCCTAACCAGTGGTGACTGAACTTGAAGGTAGTCTCACTGGGACTTCTGAAGGGACAGGTATTAGGTCAGGCCACACCTTGAGTACTGTGTCCAGTTCTGGGTTCCTCAATTCAAGAAAGATGTTGAGGTGCTGAAACGTGTCCAGAGAAGGGCAACAAAGCTGGTGAGGGGCCTGGAACACAAACCCTATGAGGAGAGGCTGAGGGAGCTGGGGTTGTTTAGCCTGGAGAAGAGAAGGCTCAGGGGTGACCTCATTGCTATCTACAACTACCTGAAGAGAGGTTGTAGCCAGGTGGGGTTTGGTCTCTTCTGCCAGGCAAGCAGCAATAGAACAAGAGGACACAGTCTCAAGTTGTGCCAGGGGAGGTCGAGGCTGGATGTTAGGAGGAAGTTGTTGGCAGAGAGAGTGATTGGCATTGGAGTGGGCTGCCCAGGGAGGTGGTGGAGTCACCGTCCCTGGAGGTGTTCAAGAAGAGCCTGGCTGAGGCACTTAGTGCCATGGTCTGGTTGGTTGGCTAGGGCTGGGTGCTAGGTTGGACTGGATGATCTTGGAGGTCTCTTCCAACCTGGTTGATTCTATGATTCTATGAGTGACAGGGAAGGCACTGGGCAGACAGAAGCTGCTAGTCAAAGATCAGGCAGAGGATGGAGCAAGCTCTGAGGTACCGAACGGTTTGGAATCGTACCTAGATAATGGATGTGATGAGCACAGCATGGTTTGCACAGAAACAGCATACCCCTTGCAGTGGGTGGGTGAGTTTGAGGAATGAAATGATCAGCAGGTTAACTCATGATGACTCTGTTGCTGAATTATCTAGGGAGCTCGTGCTTTCCAACCTGCTTGCATTAGCTCCTTTCCCACCATTCCCTCCACTTCACAGGGCCAAGCTGTCTTTCCTCAATACTCAGTGGCTCCCATCATCATTACAGTGATCTCCGTGTGGAGGAGACTGCAGACAGACCAAACCCTCTGCTGTTCAGGGGGGTAGGATGCAGATTTGGCCAGCCAGGAAGGGTAGTGAGAGTTAATGACAGTGTGGGGACAGACAACCCAGGTTACTCCCTGATTAAACTCTGCTGCTGCACCATCACTATGGGGGTGGTGATGTGTGCTAGGAGTTTTCTGGCTTGACATGGCAGGGAGCAAACCATTACAGCCCAGCAGGGTTATAACTGTGACCTGTTTTGCATATTGTGACAGGCCAGTTGGTAAACACCAGAATATTACTTAAAAAGCCAAGGATTGTTTCTCTCTCCAGGGCTTGTGGGAGCAGAGATCAAAAGAGTTTGTGATTTGCCAGCTGCTTCTCCTTTTCCATACCTGCTACTAAAAGCTCAGTGAACATCCCCTAATTTGCTGTGAATATGCCAATATTTTAGATTATGTGAAAGAGAAGTGAACACCTTCTGCACAAAAAAAAATCCCACTCTGGTTTCTCATTTCTAAGTGATATTTAAACTCTGGAATAGCTTTATCCTTGTAAAGGATGGGTGGTGGCTCTGGAAACAGAGCTGAGCCAAGCTGGGAGTGTTTGGAATCGGGGGTCCTGATTTGGACTTAAAAGAAAAGGTACAGAAATGTGGATTTTGATTATGTTTCATTTAATGAGTCTTGAAAAGATTTGGAGCTGAATAAAAAGTAAAAAGCCAAGGAGATGAATGACCCTTATATTAAATTCAATTGGCTTTTGTGCAATTTGTTGCATAGCGAAGCCTCGTTAATACATTTTGCAGGTGGCTGGGTCATTTGTCATCAGAATCGCACTTTATGGAAAGCAACTTTCCTCCTCCTTCAGTTATTTTGCTCTGAAATGAGTTTGCCTGGGTCCTGTCTGCTGGCAGGAGCTGAATTGGCTTCAGCAGGGCCACATGGGTTCATAGCAGAGAAGGATCTGGTCTATTATTTTCTATGTATTTGTGAGTTAACTTTATATAGCATGGTTAATATCAGTTAATATCTCAAGTATGTGTAGCCATAGCCCTAAAATATTAGAAACAAGCTAGTCCTATGTTATAGATAATAGTATTTATTGTTTCCTTTTGTTTTTCTTAAGAGCTAAGAAAATTGCCCTCTCCAGAAGAAAGAGTGGCTGGGGGGAAAAAAATAAATAGGAAAAGCTTATTTAGTTTGCATTTTCCTAATTTGCTTTCTTCTGGCTCAGACATATGTTGCCTATAAGCTATTAAAACACTTTCTCTGGGGTTATTCTCCCCCATGCTCCCCTCCCCCCCTCCCCCCCCATCTGATATTCACAACTTCATTCTGCCCAGATCAATGACTGGAAATTTGCTTTATGACAACTTGAACTAACCCATGATGGATCAGAAAGGACCTCAAAGTAGGCTGAAGCCTACTCAAGTCAAGAGCACCAGACACGTTTGTTAAAGACCTCATTGGCCTCTGATCCTTGGGTTGCTGCAGTATTGATTTTTAGGGTCTGAGCTCAATTGTGCTGGAAGTCGAGTGGCATGGAGTCACAGGCTTGTGGGGGAGACAGGAGCTTTATAATGGGAACGGATCGATGGGGAATGATTTAGCACAGAGGGAGCTGGAGGCTTGGCAGGAAAGTTAAGCAATAATCGAGTTTTGGGCTCAGAGCCGTTTCAGGCTGGCATGCTGCCTGTCTTGCTTTGCTTCACAGAGCTCTGACGCCGCAGTGCTGGGTCTACACAGCTCCTGACTGGCTCCTGGCGTGGTGTCACCTGCCACCTCCCCTCCCTCCGCCCCCAGGGATTCAGCCAGACTAAACTCAGCTGGCTGGAAGTTAAGGAATGAAGCTTTATATTCACATCTTAGCACAATTTACAAGCACATATACATACACAGTGTATTACAGATATTTACAGCTATATACAGTAATGTACAAGTTAAACGTAATGTTGAAATACAAGACCACTCCCAGCAGTCAAAAAGCCCAGGAGGAGCTCCCAACCACTTTTCCACTTTCTTTCCACCCCCACTCTCATCTCAGAATCTCTCTTATGTGCAGGTGAGCTAGAAAGGTCAGCAAGAGGTGTTAGGAGCAGAATGATTAGTTGGGAAAATGGGCAGGGTCAGGCTGAAGAGTTAATATAGCAAAAGCCAGGCAGAGACTGTCTTATCTGTGATTGTGCCCTTGCTTTTGTATGTCCCAGCAGAATGAATGGGTAATTTAGACATCACCATATTTTCCTTTTCATAGCCAAGAATTTTTTCTCATTAAAATATTCCAATTAGCTTCAAACCAGCACAAGCCATGATGTGTGTGTGTGTGAGGAGTCATGGCACTGATATTGTCAGTCTCAAGTGAGAGGATGTCAGCACTAGGTTTAAAATAAAGCAAGCCGGATCCTCAGATACTGTGAACTGAGACCTAGTGGTGTTAGCCTGCTGCAGATCTGGGCTAATGTGCTAGTCTGAGGCAAACTGGAATATTTTAATAAGAGAAATTTGATTGTAGACTGTGAAAAGGAAACAATGGTGATGTGATGTCTACTTCACTCATAGGCTTGCTGAGACGTATAAAAACAAAGACCCACATAGCTAAGACAGTGTGAGAGAGCATGTGTGAGAGTCTCTATCTGTTGGAGTGGGTGTCTGTGCTTTTCTCCCTGGGCCTTTGCTGTGTAACCCAACTAATTCTGCTTCTAACCCCCCTTGCCAATCCACAGAGCTCACCTTGACCGTACAGTCTGCTCTGGGATAGGGTAGAAGGGTGGAAAGAAGGTGGGAGGGTGGCTGGGAGCCCCTCCTGGGGACTCTGATTTCTGGGAGAGGCATTGTGTTTCTGTATTACTTTTACCTTGTATATTTCTGTATATGGCTGTGAACATTGTAAATATCTGCTTGTGTATTGCGCCAAGATGTGAAGATAAAGTTTCATTCCTTAACTTCCAGCCAGCTGAGTCCAGTCTGGGTGATTTCACAAGGGTGTGGGGGCAGGTTACTCCCAAAACATCACAGCTACCCCCATAAACAACTGTAAGGAGGCAGAGGATGAACATGGAGAGCAAAGCCTGTGCAGAAACAGTGCATTTTACACAGGCTTGTAAATGTGTTTTTTTCCTTTTTAAACTGACTTTCTTGCAAACAGAAGTTTTTTTCTTTCCTCTGGCTCCTGCTCTGTGAGTGTGGCTGTGGCATGAGACGCACTTGGGCAGGGACTGGCTTTCTGCTGTGTGTCAGCATGCAGCATTCTGTGGCCCTGGCCTATAACTAAGTGGGTTCTAATTGATGTAACACAAAAATCCAAGCAACTCCACCAAAACAAGAGTGGGCTGATTGCAAATGAAACCCTCATGCTTCAGGTCCAGCTTACTCTTCTCTCTCCACTGCTGCATGCCTCACATTATGGCTATGATGCCTAAGTGATGCTTTGAGACAGAGGGGGCACCTCTGTGGTCTTCCCATGCATGACATGCTGCAGGTTATTTTCCAGAGCCATCTGGGGTTTTGCATCTAAGATGACTGTGAGAAAAGGCTACCTCAACATTCCTTCCATTTCTGTCTGAGCCCTTGGGTCATCAGTGTTGTGGCTCTGCTTGATCTGTGGAGGTATAACTACCTTCACTGTAGTCCTAATACTTTCAAGGAGTGTGAAGCTGGAGCTCAAAGGTGAAATCTAGCCACCATCCCAGTAAAGCTCTCCCTCTTCTGTCTTGTGGCCTGGCAGTAAGCCTCATTTGTTACTAGAGTTCTTGAAGCTGGCTTTGGCAGTATTTAGCCCTGTGTGGTGTCTGGTGTAGTGGCAGGGGCGTTGCTTTGCCCCAGCTCCAACTGGGAGCCAGGATCTACCCACACAGCAGTCTTGGCACAGCATGAACCTCACAGGTGGAGAGGGAGATGAAACATGCAGTAAGAGCAGAAAAAAAAAAGAGGCTTTTCCTGCTCAGATCAGGTAGAGGTGATTTCCTTCTCTTGTGAGGAAGTGAAGCCTGGATCTAATTAATGAAGCTGTATTCCCTAAGAGCAGCCTTTCTGCAGCCTGCACTGCTGCCTGGAGGCAAAGAGATGGAGGAGGGCTGGGAGAAGAGACCAACCCTCACCTGGCTACAACCTCCTTTCAGGTAGTTGTAGAGAACAATCAGGTCTCCCCTGAGCCTCCCCTTCTGCAGGCTGAACACCCCCAGCTCCCTCAGCCTCTTCTCACAGGGCTGTGCTCCAGCCCCCTCATCAGCTTTGCTGCCCTTCTCTGGACATGTTCAAGCACCTCAACATCTTTTTTTAAATTGAATGGCCCAGACCTGGCCCCAGTACTCATGGTGTGGCCTAACCAGTGCTGAATACAGGGGCAGAAGGACTTCCCTAGTCCTGCTGACCACACCATCCTGATACAGTCCAGGATGCCATTGGTCTTCTTGGCCATCTGGGCACACTGCTGGCTCATGTTCAGCCCCTCTGCCCTAGCCGGAAGGGCTGTTTCAAACTATTTCTACTGTTGAGAAGGTTCTTCTCTCCCAGGCTGGGGATGTTCATGGTCATTTCCCAGCTACTGCCAGTGTCCCTTGTCCTGACCTCACCTGCACCTCCTGTACCAGTGAGTGGGTCTAGCAGAAAAAGAATGAATCTCCTTAGACTGACAGGAAAAGACTGACAGCAGAAGCTGGCTCAAAGCTCAAGTAGCTGTTAACAAAGTCAAGACAACCTACCTAGATGTGCTCAGACTCTGTGTTCAGCATTCATATGGCTGATTTTAAGTGAGACCTCTGTGTCCACATTTCCTGCAGCTCATGCTGCCAATAGACTCATTTCCTTTGTGCATCATTTCTGAGGGTACATACTGGAGGGCCTCTGCCTTTTGCTCTCTGAACAGACAACTTGCTCCATCTTGCTGGTGCTCAGTGACTGTCAGCAATGGAGGCAGGCTGGGAGCAGATCTGTGGAGCTGAGTAAGTGCAATTAGTAAACCTTTTCTTGGCAACTCATAATATTTTTGGATGGGGTTGGGGGGAAGAGGCATCTTAGCAGTGACAGCTAGGTGCAGCTTGTGCTCTCAAATCTTTGCAGAGAGGTGGGAAGAGGCAGCCAGGTTTCCTATGTGCAGGAAGATTATAAAGTGTGGGGATTAGCAAAGAGTAATTACAGTGCCTCCACTGTATATTAAGTGTGTGAAACAATATATAGGCACTCAGCACGTGGCAGGCATTATGGCTGGGTGTCACAGTTGACATTTTTAATATCCATTATTCAAAAATTGATTCTATGCCTGACTATCAAGCAGCATCCAGCTCTAATGCGGGAGTAGTACCACACAACAGCACTGTCATCTGCTAAGAGCTTTACAAACATCAGCTAGTTCTGCCTACCCTCTCCATCAGTGACAGGTAAAGGCTGCTCTTTCTAGCTGTTTGAATCCCCAGGAAGGGCTGGGATTAGGCCACGTTGCTCTGGGCAAGCTGCTGTGGACGGTGAGAGACCACAGGCATCCAGAGGTAAGCAGCACAGAGAGTGGTCATAACTTAGAATGACCCCCAAACTCAAACTGAAACCATCTTCACTGCTCAGAAATGCTGCAAATGAAGGCCTTTAAAAATATCCTCTGCTTTGTGCTCACTTTTTTCTTTTTTTTTTTTTTTTTACAAACATTTTTAGGAAAGATTTTAACTTTCACCTTTTACAAGCACCTCTAGGAAAGGTTTTCTTTGGGGATTTTTTTTTTTTTTGGGAGGGTCTTTGTTTATTTTTGCACTTTGAGCCTCAAGAAAGGAAGAATTAGGAGCAAAAAAAGCATTAAGCACTTGAGGAGGGGTGGGGGGGAAGCCCAAACAAGAGAATAATGATTGTTAAGTGAAAAAAATGCACAAAAAAACCCACCAAACCCAAAATATTTCCTCCACACATCCCTGCCCCCAGTTAAGTATCACGTTTAGAAGAAAAGAAAATATCATTTAACCCCTACTGGAAATACCCACAGCTCCAGAAATTATGTGGGTTCTAAGTTGAGAGCCTGGGTGATTTTTGGTGGCTCCACATTTCTTTTCTGGCTGTTGGCAAACCAGATCTCACCTTCCTCTTCCACCCCATCTTGCCTGCAGGAATTTGCATTCCCAAACCTCCATCTCTTTAGGCAAATCCTCTCTGAAGATTACCTACATTACCTACTTCTCCCTGGAGACAGCTTCCTCTCCTTTGCTATCAATTAACACCAGCTTTCACCAACCCTTCAGCTTGATTGCACCATCTTTAAAAGCAGCCCTGATGTTGAAGTGCCTTTCTCCTATTTCATTTTTTTCCTCTGAATTTCTCTGATGCTTCTGACTGCAGAGCCCAGCATTGAGGTCCTGAGGGGCATTGATGGGCTCCTGCCCTCCTCTCTTAGCTCCAAGTGTTTCCTCCCCTCACCTATGCCAGCATCGCACCTTGGAACATGATGACTCCTGGGCTTGTATCTCAAACCCAATAGGTGCCATGAAACTAAAGAAGGTGATCATATGGAATAGTTGTTTTGCAGGTCAGGTAGTCCTTTCTGCTGGGCATGTATTTGGAGATGATGTTAAAAAGCATGTGTGTGTGAAGGGTAGGATCCAAATTATTACAGCAATCTGCACTGAAATTGTAAGTGTGAAATGCAGAGCCAGGAAAGGGTCAGGTGGGATGCTGATCACAACACCAGCAAAAGGAAGTGCAGTGCAGACTCTCCATAACCTGTTTGTGTCAGAACCAGCCTCTTGTGTCCTCTTGTTCCCATCCTGGGTTTATGTTCTCTCCTTTTGGTGTCGCTCACAGTGCAGGAATACAGAGAATGAGTCTTGCTCAAACTTGAGCATCTCAGCTTTTCCAGGGTCATCCGAGAAACATTTGTTCCCTGTAAAGATTGAAGTAATTGTGGTTTCAGTGAGGAAAACCACTGGTTTTGATGAGAGCACAGTCTCAAGTTGTGTCGGGGGAAGTCTAGGCTGGATATTACAGAAAGTTCTTCCCAGAGAGAGTGATTTGCCATTGGGATGGGCTGCCCAGGGAGGTGGTGGAGTCACTGTCCCTGGGGGTGTTCAAGAAAAGACTGGATGAGACACTTGGTGCCATGGTCTAGTTGATTGGACAGGGCTGGGTGGTAGGTAGGCCTGGATGATCTTGGAGGTCTCTTCCAACCTGGTTGATTCTATGATTCTATGATCTCTCTGTATCTGCCCAGCCCAAGTATAAGCAGGACCATGTGCCCTGCTCCTGTGGCTGTCTCAAGCTTGATACCTCTTTCCACTTGATGGCTTCTCTGTGGCGTGCCATACCATGGAGTGAAGTCAAGGCTCACCATAACCATCAGTGCACCCCAAACCCTGCTCCAACATGTGTACCTCCAGTCCAGGAGGACAAAGAAAACAGGCTCATGCCCTTGGGTCTAGCTTTATCTGAAGGTTAGAAATAACACAAAGGTGCTTAGGAAAATAAAACCCCCCCAGGAAAGTAAAAATGCAACCACCCCCCACACACACTTGAAAGGAACCTGCCCCTTTAAGAGAGGATTGAACATAATCTATTTCCAGCGTACGAGAGATCGGCTAAGGATTGCTGGGACATTTTCACTGACACAAATCTACATAATCGTTTTAAACTTCTCACCATTTCTTCCGATTATTCTCTTTCTGTCACTTTAGGAAGCTCTAAAACTGATTTTCTCTCCGTAATCTTCCAGTATTGCTTAGCACCCAAATCTCTAATATTTTAAGAAGATTATTTCATTTATAATTGATTGAGTGTATTTGCCAGTTTGCTACTTCAAAGATGTTGTGCTTTAAGGGGTTCAGGTAGAGCATTATTAAGTTTCCACCCCTTACTCCCCGTTCCAAAAAAAGAAGCAGGAAAAAATTTGCAGCCTGCCTGACATTTGATGCATATTTATTTGTTTAATAAGTATCACAGTATCACAGTATCATCAGGTTTGGAAGAGACCTCACAGATCATCAAGTCCAACCCTTTACCACAGAGCTCAAGGCTAGACCATGGCACCAAGTGCCATGTCCAACCTTGCCTTGAAGTGCCCCAGGGACGGCGACTCCACCACCTCCCCGGGCAGCCCATTATTATTGTTGTTGCCCAGGGAGGTGGTGGAGTCACCATGCCTGGGGGTGTTCAAGAAAAGCCTGGATGAGGCACTTGGTGCCATGGTCTAGTTGACTGGCTAGGGCTGGGTGCTAGGTTGGACTGGATGATCTTGGAGGTCTCTTCCAGCTTGGTTGATTCTATGATTCTATGATTATTATTGGTATTATTTACAGTGTCAGCATGATGAATAGCTTTAAAAAAGCCTGGAGAAGAGGAGGCTCAGGGGTGATCTTATTACTGTCTACAACTACCTGAAGGGGCATTGTAGCCAGGTGGGGGATGGCCTCTTCTCCCAGGCAACCAGCAATAGAACAAGGGGACACAGTCTCAAGTTGTGCCAGGGTAGGTATAGGCTGGATATTAGGAGGAAGTTCTTCACAGAGAGAGTGATTTCCCATTGGAATGGGCTGCCCAGGGAGGTGGTGGAGGCACCGTCCCTGGGGGTCTTCAAGAAAAGCCTGGATGAGGCACTTAGTGCCAGGGTCTAGTTGACTGGATAGGGCTGGGTGATAGGCTGGACTGGATGATCTTGGAGGTCTCTTCCAACCTGGTAGATTCTATGAAAGTAGGACTTAAAATTGGAGGTGACTTCTATGAAAGATGAAAGGCAAATGGAGCCATCTCCAGCTGAAGGCTGAGGGCTGTGGTTTCCATCACAGGGTGCAGTTTGATAAGCAGTAATTGAAGGCAGTCAGCTCAGGCAGTACTGCATCTCTTTGTGCACCACCCTTTCCTCCTCACTGAGAGAGGAACTGGAGAACTGACAGGAATTAAAATACATTCGATTTTATTTTTTCAGCTTTTCAATGGATGACCTCCTTTTTGTCCAGTTCTGCTTCCTGGGGTTGTTTTCTGAGAGGCAGAAAGGATTACATTGGGAGGTGGGGAGGGAGAGAGGTGAGGGTAATGGGCAGGAAGTGAAGAGACTGGGTAAAAGGTGTTTCTGAGACACACTGCTGCTCAAAGTCACACAGTATCACAGTGTTATTAGGATTGGAAGAGACCTCACAGATCATCAAGTCCAACCCTTTACCAAGTCATCTCCAGCCATCCCAGGACAGGGCTACTGTAGCTGCTGCCTGCAGCTGAGTGGTGGGTGTTGTCCTGTAGAGTGGTAAGAAAGGTGGGAATGGGTGTTCAATAGACAACAGTTACTGAGAGCAAAAGCATTAGGACATCTGCAAGCAGAGTTGAGGAGGAAAGAAACTCATCTAGTGGGCTGTATAATGAAACCCTCAGAAATAAAGGGGATATTTTGCCATTCTCAGCCCTGCTCTGCTGCTTATTTTTCATCATCTGTGAACTAGTAGGGAGATGCATGGCACAATGCTCAAAGGAAAGCTCTGAGCTCTTTTTTAGGGCTGGCAGAGACTTAGTGATGCTCTGTCACAGTCATTTCGGGGGAATGGAGCAGCTATCAACTAATAAGAATGAATTTCAAGGCTGATCACCTGCAAGCCAGGGATAATGGGAGGTCTGCACAATCAAACACGTCTCCTGTTATAGTAAAACAAGCAACACTTGAAAAAGACATGGAAACAGGCTTCTTTAAATCCAATTCAGGGATTTGGAATCCCCACTAAACGCTTAATTAATTTTTGATTAGCTGAGAACCCATTAAACAGACTGATTCTTCTAGCTTTATAAGTAACGGCAGCATGCTGCTTTAATTAAATTAATACTAAGAGATGTTCATTTTCAAATCCTTATGTTGGTTATTTGAGAAAGAAATCATTTCATTCCCTTCCCTAAGAGGTTTACCATGTTCTTTTAGCCCAGTGCAGTATCTCTTCCCACTCTGTTTGTGTTGCCCTCGGCTTGCCTGGAGGCAGGGTCTGTTAGGGCTCTGAAATCGCTTTGCCCAGGGGACAGAGGGCTGCCCCACTGTTTTTAATGGCCAAGAACCTCATATTTCTATAGGGGTTCACCATATGGGCATAAGAAGTCCAACTGTTTGGGGTCTAACAGCCCTGGCTTCTGTCATGTGTGCTCTCTGTGAGGCTGCTGTTGGCTGTTAACCTGTGGCAAGATATGAATCTTACTTCCTCCTCCATGACATAGCAGCAAGGCAGTTTGTCCCAGGCCTCCTGTGCAACACCACCATGTACCAGAGAACATGCCAGGGCTTCTTTTTGCCTGGTTTTCAAATCTTCAGGGCTGTCTCCATTTCCCAGCGGAAATCAGAATTGCTACCCAACCTTAGCTTCTGCAGTGATTGATGCCTTACAGTGCGTCCTGGGTCCTCTGGTGGCAGGTGGCATGAAGTCAGCCCTTGGGTCCTTCCTTAATGATGGGGATTTGGCACGGGCACAGACATTGCTGAGTGTGATTGGGAATGGATATTGGAGTGACTCTTGGAAAAATTAATCTCATGAGAGGATTGAAAACCTCTTCACTGCCTGTCCTTTCACCCACAGCATTCTACAGCCTTCTCCCACTGTTGTAATAGGTGAAAAACTACTCCCCCGACCAATACCAAGATGTTACAGTTTTCAGATGGAGACTCACCTTGCTTCACTCCTGAGTCATGTGCAACCCTCTGAGCCATTCTCCAGCCTACACTGGTCTGAGCAATACACAGGACAGCCTCTGAGGTCCCTGCATGTGCCTGTGCTGAGTAGGGGGTCCATGAGACTTGCAGCCACACAAACGTCAGATGACAACACTGCTTTCATGATGCTACTGAACAACCTTACACTGATTATCATCTAGTAAGTGAGGAAATTCTGCTGCCATCTGAGGGTTGGGGTTTTTTTCCCTTTTGAAGTTTCTTTCTTTTGCAAAGATATCTCACAAGAGCCCACTGCTCAGATGAGGTGTTTGGGGGTAAGATTAGCCCTGTCTTGGTACAGGTGTTATTTCTGTTACACCATCTCCATGTGGTTTTGATCTGATGCCCATCTTGTGCTCAATTTGCTCTGTGTGCAGGAGGAGAAAGCAGAATGCGTGCTTCACTCCTTGGTGCATTTGTCCCATCAGATGGAAGGTGAAATGGAACTTCACCATTGTGCCCCCTTCATCACTGATCTTGCAGATCTTAGATGTCACCCAGATTCTGACCACAGGAGCAACAAGCACAGGATCACAGGATGTCAGGGGTTGGAAATGACCCAAGGAGATCATCAAGTCCAATCTCCCTGCCACAGCAGAACCATACAATCTAGCTCAGATCACACAGGAACACAGCCAGACAGGCCTTGGAAGGCTCCAGAGAAGGAGACTCGACAACTTCTCAGGACAGCCTGTTCCAGTTCTCTGTAACCCTTCCAGTAAAGAAGTTTCCCCTTGTGCTGAGGTAGAACCTCCTGTGCTGCAGCTTCCATCCATTGTCCCTTGTCCTATCCCAGGCAGAAAGTGAGCAGAGCCTGTCCCCTCCTTCCTGACTCCCAGCCCTCATATTTATAGACATTTATTAGATCTCCTCTCAGTCTTCTCTTCTCCAGACTAAACAGCTCCAGGTCCCTCAGCCTCTCCTCACCAGGCTGTGCTCCAGTCCCCTAATCATCCTTGTAGCCCTTGGCTGGACCTTCTCCAGCAGATCCTTGTCCCTCCTAAACTGGGGAGCCCCAAACTGAATGCAGTACTCAAGACTAAGTCTCACCAGGGCAGAAGAGAGCAGGGGGAGGAGAACCTCCCTTGATCTGCTGGGCTCACTGTTCTTAATGCACCCTAGGACCCCATTGGTCCTCTTGGCCAGAAGGGCACATTGCTGTCCCATGGACAACTTGTTATCCACCAGCACTCCCAGGTCCCTCTCCACAGGGCTGCTCTCCAGCAGATCACCTCCCAGCCTGTACTGGTGCAGTTTATTATTCCTCCCCAGATGCAGGACTCTGCACTTGTCCTTGTTGAACCTCACTTGGTTCCTCTGTGCCCAGCTCTCCAGTCTGTCCAGGTCTTGCTGGATGGCTGCCAGCCTTCAGCTGTATCAGCCAAGCCTCCCAGCTTGGTGTCATCAGCAAACTCGCTGAGCAGACTCTGTCCCCTCATCATTGTCATTGCTGAAGATATTGGTGCAGGTCCACGCTGGGGCAAAGCTCTAAGGATTTAATTATGAACACACCAGGACAAGCTGCCGTTACACAGGATCTGAAGTGGGGAGATTAGAGAGCAGCTCCATCCCCTCATACCTTCACCTTCTAGCAAACCTGCCCTTGTTTCCTTTCTCCCCACTGCCCACCTCTTGTTAGGAGCTGTCGGAGGCAGCTGGCTGCTCGTGCATTAAATTAGCAGATGTTGTGGCCACACAACATTAAGCACAACAATGCTGTTAATGTGCCCTCTGGAGCCCTCTGCCTCCCTCTTCACTGGGCCTTGCCAGACACAGCCTCTCCAGAGGCAGATTAATTTCAACTCTCTGGATCATAATAAATTAATTTTTATTAGAAAAGGCAGAGCTGGTTGGGGGGGGGGGGGGAGGGCTGATCTCCTGAGCTGCAGAGATTTAAGCCAGCTGTCGACCGTCTCCTGGCATTTGGGTTAGGAAGTAAATACAGAAGGAGGGGATTTCTACAAACGCTTGTCAGCCCTCCTCTCTGGGAGGAGTGTGAGGAAGGCTTGGAGGTAGGGGAGAAAAATCTGCATGCTGGGGTTAATTCTGTGCTTGGGTGAGTGCTAAACAAACTGGAGGAAGGGTATTTCTTACTGATGGGGGATGGGCTTACATCATGCTACCCTGAAGACAACCATTCCTAGATGTGAGGCTGAGGGGTCTCAAAGCAGGTGTTCACACTCACCAATCCCTCCTTTGCTAAGAAGTCCCTTTCTTACAAGATGCTCACTGGAATAGGACTTAACAGCTTTGCATTGTCACCATTTTTGGAGGATCGGAGCACATTTCCAGTCCCCAGAGTATCCTCACTCTAACTGACTCATGCTCTGCACAGCCTGGATTCACAACCAGACAGCAAATTGATGGTAGCTGACTGGTAGCAGACTCTGTAGTACCACAGAGTTTCTGAGAAGGAGAGATTTTGATGGTTCAGCCTTGTTCTCTCAGATGCTGAAGGACCACAGGTCTCTTTGGCTTAAGCAGGGGCTGTCTATGCTCAGCACTTATGAAAATCAGCCCTGGGTCTTTGCTCAGATTAGCAATCAGTGTAAGTGCCATGGCTGTTGGGAACTTGGAGCATCATTTATCAGTGGGGAGCACATTACCAGCCATGGACTTGGAGGATGTGGGAGCTGGGCTCTGTCTATTTACCCTCAGCTTCACCACTGAGCTGAAAACTTGGGTCTAGTAGTTCTGCTCTCAGTCAGAAAAAATCTGGGCCTTGGCAGGGCTGTGGACACTGTCACAGTATCTGTCAGTGCTGTGTTAGATGGCAGTGCCATTTCCAGTGGTATTTCAAAGTAGCCAATATTCATGCAATGGCTGATCTGGCTCAGCATCTTGTCTGCAGCTGTGGCCCTCAGTGAACGTTGATGAAGGAATGTCACATCACAAAGTCCTAGTGATCCTCCACCAGAATACTCTCCCAAGTCCCAGATGTGTGGCTGAGTTAGTTAGTTTCTCCAGTTGCCTTTGATCCCTCAGAACATCCAGCAGCAAGGAGCTCTGCAGACTAAACAGGGTGGGTGAAAAGCTATTTTTCATTTTCCAGACGGGCTGAGTTGTTACCTGCAAGTTGCAGTTGCTGCATTCCAGTTCTTGTACTGGGAGAAAAGGTAAACAAATTTTCTGTTTACCTTTCTCAGCTCATTATATCTTTATGACTTTATATCTTTATGAGGAAAAGGCCCTGGAGGTCTGCAGTGATGAAAAGCCCAACATGAGCTGGCAGTGTGAGTGCAGCCCAGACAGCAACTGTGTGCTGAGCCACAGCAAGAGCAGTGTGGCCAGCAAGGCAAGGGAGAGAATTCTGCCCCTTTACTCTGCTCTCCTCAGACCTCACCTGGAGTACTGTGTGCAGTTCTGGAGCCCCCAACACAAGAAGGACATCAAACTGTTGGAGCAAGTCCAGAGGAGGGCATGAAGATGCTCAGAGGGCTGCAGCAGCTCTGCTATGAGGACAGGCTACGAGACTCAGGACTCTTCAGCCTGGAGAAGAGAAGGCTTTGAAGAGACCTTGTGGTGGCCCTCCAGTGTCTGAAGAGAGTCTACAAGAAGGCTAGGGAGGGACTATTTACAAGGTCTTGTAAAGACAGGATGAGGAGTAATGGGTTTCATCTGGCAGAGGGGAGATTTAAACTAGATGTTAGGAGGAAGATCTTTCCAGTGAGAGTGGTGAGACACTGGCACAGGTTGCCCAGGGAGGTTGTGGCTGCTCCCTCCCTGGACGTGTTCAAGGCCAGGTTGGATGAGGCCTTGAGTGACCTGTTCTAGTGGGAGGTGTCCCTGCCTATGGCAGGGAGTTAGAACTGTGTGATCTTTGAGGTCCCTTCCAACCTAATCCTTTCTATGGTTTTATGGCTTCTTTTCTCAATAACTCCTTTTCCAGAGATGAGGAAGCTCACTTACTGAAACTGTTCCTCATGCAGATGCTGTTCTGCTGTTCCATTCTTTGATGGTAGCTGGCTCAAATACTCAAGTATAACTTCTTGGTGCCCAACTAGTCTCTGGTTGCTGATATGTTGAATAATACTGGATTTTTGGTTCTGTAACAGTGGAGTTATTCTAAAGTGTGAGGACAATATAAGAAATGTCCTCCCCACAAGAATTTTTCCTCCCTGTTTTAACATTGTGTAGTTAATAATAACTCAGGGTTATGGGGAAGGGTTAATTATTAACCTGGACTCTGTTGACTACCTGACTGTCAGCTCCATCCCAGGAACAGCTGTGCTAGCAGAGCTGGTGGTGGACTATAGAAGGCAGAGAGGAAAAGCAGGTTTCACTGCAGAAATGATGAAAATATAGCTCCAAAGGCAAGGATGAGGCTCAGAAGCTGGTTGGCCTGGAGCATTCGCCTCCATCTGAGATGGTCCTGACTGGAGGACAGAGCAGTCTTTGGCACATGAGACACAGACCTACCCATGCACCTGCTAAAGCTCCTGAGAGCTGCTGATGTGCACCACCTGCAGTCCTCAGCCTGTGAGCATCTTGTCCACTCCATTCCAAAAGTAGTGCCAGAACCTGACACTCTCACCTTGCTTATTTCTCCTGAACTTCCCTTTGCCAGGAGATCTGGGAGAAATGTGCATGAGAGAGTGTGTGGGTGAGGGGCTGGAGAGGGAAGTGGTGCTTGTGATAACACAAGATCAGCTTTCACTGAGAGTTTTTTCAAACAAGCAATTGAAAACCTCTCCTGCCACTTGACAAGTTTCCCAAATCCTCTTTCTTTCCAGGATCTCCCCGTGGCCCTCAAGTAGGGAGAAGAGGCTGTGAAATGAAAGCCCTGTTTGCTCTGTGAAAGAATTTGACAACGTGTTGAGAGAAAGTGTTACTCACTGCCCCGGGAGCATTCAGAGAGGGGTCCATTTATCTCTCTCTCTTTTTTTTTACCCCTTCCCTACTTCTTCTAAGAAATCTCTGGTTGTAATCCCTATCTGGGATTTTTTCACAGTAGTCTGATAATGTTAATATTTATCCTGGCTCAGAGATGAACTGACAGTGCTGTGTTCTCTCCTCTTTCATTTTATCACCATCCATCTATTAGGTGTTCTCTATGGCTTTGACTACATCAGCAGCCAGCCTGGTGCAGTGACAGGTAGAGCCACCCTTTGTCACGTCCTTTCACCTCTCTCACCTCTGGTGATTTGTTTTCTTTCTTTGCTTTTATTAACTTATTTAGTAAAAGACTGAAGATCTTAAGTAATGTTGGAAGTAGTTGCAGCAGTCAGGGGATTAGAGTTTTCTGAGGATAGTTCCCAGACTGTTCCTCACCTTGCATTTGAGTTGATTGCAGGCTTGTGGCAGAAGTGTTGTGGGGATCTGTTTTGCCAGGAGTTCAGCCTTTGAAGAAAAGGACCCATGAGGTGGTGCAGTTTTCTTCTACTGATGGTCAGAGTGTTCTGGAGTCTGACCATTAATGCCAGTGAAAAGCCTATGAGGGTCTAAGTTATCCTTGGACAAGAAGGAGTGATTGCCCATTGGGATGGGCTGTCCAGGGAGGTGGTGCAGTCACCATGCCTGGAGATGTTTAGGAGGCTGGATGAGGTACTTAGTGTTATGGTTTAGTTAATTAGAAGGTGTTAGGTGATGGGTTGGACTCAATGATCTTGAAGGTCTTTTCCAACCTGAATAACTCTGTGATTCTGTGGAAGATGCCTGCAGAGTAACTGCAGCTAGACATAATTTATCATGGGGGAAATCAGAATTTCCCACTCTGGGGTATAGCATAAACAAATGGAAAAAGGCAACATTGAAGCTTCCTTTTTTTTTGATGGAGTTAATGCCTGCCAACATTTGTGATATTGTTGCAAGTTTTGTGGACATCTGTTATTTATCTTAAAGCCTTCTGCTTGGGAGTCAGATGAATACAGGGAAATCTTGGTTTACATTTGTATAAAAATGAGTTTGTAGGCCTCATATGTGCCAAGTACAGCCAAGAAACCAGTAAGTTATCTTAACTGGCTTCAGAAATGTCTAACAGCTGAAGTAATGTTGGAATTGCTATTAAGACCCTGACTTAGAAAACAAGAATGCATCCAGCTGGATGTACTTTCCCAGTGACCTCCACAGTCTCTACAATCCACACCCATACATGCATGAGGATGATATGGGAGTAGAGAGTGTACCCACAAAAAGATATATATCCAAACTAATTGATTTCACCTCAAACTTCAGTTTTGGGCTCCCCAGTTTAAGAGGGACAGGGATCCGCTGGAGAAAGTCCAGCAGAGGGCTACAAGGATGATTAGAGTACTGGAACACTGCCTGATGAGGAGAGGCTGAGGGACCTGAGGCTTTTTAGTCTGTAGAAAAGAAGACTGAGAGGGGATCTAATAAATGTTTACAAATATCTGAGGGCTGGGGGTCGGGGAGGGGACAGGCTCTGCTCACTTTCTGCCTGGGATAGGACAAGGGACAACGGATGGAAGCTGCAGCACAGGAGGTTCCAGCTCAACGCAAGGGGGAACCTCTTTACTGTAAGGGCCACAGAGCAGTGGAACAGGCTCTCCAGAGAGACTGTGGAGTCTCCTCCTCTGGAGACTTTCAAGGTCTGTCTGGCTGCATTCCTGTGTGACCTGAGCTGGATTGTATGGTCCTGCTGTGGCAGGGGGGTTGGACTTGATCGCTTTAGGTCTCTTCCAACTCCTAACATCCTGTGATCCTGTGACTATCCTCATCTGAGAGCACAGATATGAGCTTGCAGGCAAATAAAATTTTGGAGATATTCTCTAATGAATTGTTTTAGAGTTGGACCTAGCAATGTGTGAAATAGCACTGGATAGATGGAGCATCAGTTTGAGTAGAGTATGGTGTTACATGAAAGTGTACCAGCTTGAAGTTTTTTCTTAATCACTTCTACTCCATCCAAAACTGAACTCATTTTAATCTGCCAAACCTTATATCCAGGGCTCCTCTGAACTGCAATTTCTCCTATAAGGAGCTCCAAGTTACATCATTTCAGCTTACTTTGATTCATCTCTCATCTTTAGTAGCAAAGAATAACCTGGAGGTGTTATGAATATGTCCACCTGGAGACCAGTGCCAAGTGGCATCCCTCAGGGGTCAGTGCTGAGAGCAGTGTTGTTTAACATCTTTGTCAGTGATATGGACAGAGGAATCAAGTGCACTTTCAGCAAGTGTGCAGATGACACCAAGCTGTGTGGCACAGTTGACTTGCTAGAGGGCAGGGATCCATCCAGAGAGACCTGGACAGGCTGGATGTTAGGAGGAAGCTCTTCACAGAGAGAGTGATTGGCAGGCAGCAACAGAGGAAGGGGACTCAGTCTCGAGTTGTGCCAGTGGAGGTCTGGGCTGGATGTTAGGGGGAAGTTGTTGGCAGAGAGAGTGAGTGGCATCGGAGTGGGCTGCCCAGGGAGGTGGTGGAGTCACTGTCCCTGGAAGTGTCCAAGCAAAGCCTGGCTGAGGCACTTAGTGCCATGGTCTGGTTGATTGGCCAGGGCTGGGTGCTATGTTGGAAGTCTCTTCCAACCTGGCTGATCCTGTGAGTCTGTGAATAAAGCTGGTTCTAGCTTCATTACAAAACAAAACAGAATTTTAGGTACTCTGACACAAAGCAGTGCCAATGAGATTGGAGTTCTGTTTCACTTACCTTGTCAGGGACTCTCAGCTATTTCCTTCATGCTCATTCAATACTTCACAAAATACTTCACAGATTCAGTCTTGCCCTTTCTACAGTGTGACAAGTGAGCAGAAGGCAGCAGCTAAACACCGAGGAACTCAGCCAGCACCCGTGGGTGATGTTAGAGCAATCATCAAGCCTAGCCCTACATAGCCGGGGGGCCACCAGGCCCCCCGGCCTTTGATCCCCTCCACCATTCACCCAGTGTGCACACACCAAGGTAGGAGACTCACCAGTGGTGACTGGAGGAGGATCCTCTGCCCAGCTGGGCAAGCTTAGGGCTGCTACCTCTTTTGGGGCTGATTATAAAGGGGAGTGAGCAGGGAGGGCAAAGTGGTCACACCTGGGGTGGGAGGAGAATGTAACAGCACCCAGGTGCTGTGGGTTTGGGGATAAAAGGGGGAAATGTGGGGTGGGAAAAGAACAAAGCTTATATTATTCACAGAAAGAGTGACTGGCATTGGTATGGGCTGCCCAGGGAGGTGGTGGAGTTGCTGTCCCCGGAGGTGTTCAAGAGGAGAGTGGATGAGGCACTTTGTGCCATGGGTTAATTAATTAGAAGGGTTAGGCAGCAGGTTGGACTCGATGATCCTAGAAGTCTTTTCCAACCTGGTTGATTCTGTGATTCTGATTCTGTGGTGGAGTCATCATCCCTGGAGGTGTTCAAGAAAAGCCTGGCTGAGGCACTTAGTGCTATTATCTGGTTGACTGGATAGGGCTGGGTGCTAGATTGGACTGGATGATCTTGGAGGTCTCTTCCAACCTGGTTGATTCTATGATTCTATGAAAGCTGTGCCCAGGGCAACCTCATAAAATTCAACAAGGCCAAGTGTAAGGTTCTGCACGTGGGTTGGTGCAATCCCAAGCACAGCTCCAGGCTGGGTGAAGAATGGCTGAGAGCAGCCCTGAGGAAAAGGCCCTGGGGATCTGGGGTGCTGAAAAGCTCAACATGAGCCTGCACTGTGAGTGCAGCCCAGACAGCAACCATGTGCTGAGCTGCAGCAAGAGCAGTGTGGCCGGCAGGGCAAGGAAGGTGATTCTCCCCCTTTACTCTGCTCTCCTCAGACCCCACTTGGAGTACTGTGTGAAGTTGTGGAGCCCCCAACACAGGAAGGACATAAAACTGCTGGAGTGAGTCCAGAGGAGGCCACGAAGATACTCAGAGGGTTGCAGCAGCTCTGCTATGAGGACAGGCTACGAGAGTTAGGACTCTTCAACCTGGAGAAGAGAAGACTTTGAAGAGATCTTGAATTGGCCTTCTAGTATCTGAAGGGGGCTACAAGAAAGCTGGGGAATGACTATTTGCAAGGTCTTGTAATGACAGGGTGAGGAGTAATGGGTTTTAACTGGCAGTGGGGAGATTTAAACTGGATGTTAGGAAGAAGTTCTTTGCAGTGAGGGTGGTGAGACACTGGCACAGGTTGCCCAGGGAGGTTGTTTCCTTCATTCGTGTGTGTTCTCTTTTGATCATCTGCTGACCTTTGATTGATCTGATCAGATTCAGTAACAGTAATAAAAATGTTATCTAGTGAACATTGCTTGTCACCAGGAGCACTCACATTCCAGAGCTGGTGACTCCAAAATCTCCCATTTGGATGAAGATACTCTATAGCAAGTCTTTAAAACTGTGTGTGATATAAGAGTAAAGCACTCAGATCAACCAAGGACCTTTGCAGCACAAGGAGGAGATATTGTTCATGGGTGACAAAGCTGGTGAGAGGCCTGGAACATAGCCTCATGAGGAGAGGCTGAGGGAGCTGGGAGAGTTTAGTCTGGAGAAGAGTAGGCTCAGGGGTGACCTCTTTGCTGTCTACAACTATGTGAAGGGAGGCTGTAGCCAGATGAGGGTTGGTCTCTTCTGCCAGGCAACCAGCAACAGAACAAGGGGACACAGTCTCAAGTTGTGCCAGGAGAGGTCTAGGCTGGATGTTAGGAGGAAGTTCTTCCCAGAGAGAGTGATTGGCATTGGAACGGGCTGCCCAGGGAGGTGGTGGAGTCACTGTCCCTGGAGGTGTTCAAGAAAAGCCTGGATGAGGGACTGAGTGCCATGGTCTAGTTGACTGGCTAGGGCTGGGTGCTATGTTGGACTGGATGATCTTGGGGGTCTCTTCCAACCTGGTTGATTCTAATAGTTCTAATAATTCTAAATACTGGTTTTCCACGGGACAACCACTAATTATTCCCAGTCATGTTAACAGTACTCATCTTGTTGTTGCACACCTATCCCAAGTAGAGTTTAGGTCAGACATTAGGAGAAATTTCTATACTGAAAGGGTTATTTATTATTAGAAAAGGCTGTCCAGGGAAGTCATTGAATCACCTGTCAAGATATGGTGGTGCTCAAGGACATGGTGTGGCAGTGGCCCTGGTAGAATTAGGTAATGGTTGGATTTAATGACCTTGAAGGTCTTTTCCAACTACAGTGATTCTGTGTGATTCTGTAGTTTCATAACTAATCTGCTTTTTCACTCTGTATGAATTTCTGGCCACGAGGAACTCGTTGACCATGTAGAGATATCTCACAAAGAGGCCATGGCAGCTGCTGCCCAACTTGATCAAGATACTTTCAGTGTGGCCATTCACTTTTGTCTAGCATAAACTAGTTAAGTGGTTGAGCAAAACACCTGGAGATGCTGAATGCTAAGGTGATCAGAGGCAGCCTTTCTCTTCTGGTCCAGGAACATTGGCCAAGAATATTGCAGGGAACAAATAATTTAATGAAAGGCTGCCACAGAAAATGTCAATCGCAGAAAGATCAGAGCTTCCTCTTTTGAGATCTGTGTTGTGAGCAGCAACCTACAGAGAAAATCCAATTCCAAATCCATAGTGTGCTGTAGACAGGGAAATGTGTGTTACTTCACATGTCAACACACCCTTTTGAGTCCTTCTTCCCTCCCCATGAAATTGCTGGATCATGTAGAGGGGTATTGCTGTCTACACAAATTCCATCACGCTGTATCAGGATGACCTAAGAAATCACTGCTACTAAATGATAGCACAGCTACATCCACATTGGGAAGTACTAATCCTACTCTGCTCCAAGAGAAAGACGAGCACGTCTGACAGTCTCACACCAGAAAATTCATGCACTCATTAATTACAACTAATTAATTTCTACATTGCACCCCAGACATGGACACGACACTATGGCAGAACTCCTCCCACCCCCTGACCTGCCCCTTCTGAGCAAGGATTCTCAGTCAAACCAATGGAGCTTTTTTCCCCCACTAGATCTGCAAAATATATGCAGATTTATACAGCGAGGCACAGGCTAAATACTCCGGGGGAAGAAGTAAAATAGACATTAATCAGATATTAAAGGACTTAGGAGACAGGGAGAAATGTACATTTGGGCATAGTTTCGGGTTGGTTTTACATGTTACATACAAGTGTATACAATTACTGTGCATGTGCAGGTGTTATTGTTCTGTTTTAAAGGAGTGGATTGGATAAGAAGGAAAAAAAGGGGGAGAGGCAGAAGAAAAATGCTTTAAAACCACTAATGTTAAGCAACTGTGGCTAATTTGCAAATGGATACCAAGTGAAAACATGCCTCCTTTAATCTGTGTTGCTTTAAAAAGAAGGGGAAAAAAAAGGAGGAGGAGGCTGGGGTTAGTAAGCTATCTGACAGTCTGAGCAGCTCATCTATTTGCAGGGATTGGGTTGGGAGCAGATATTCCCAAGTGTCTTAAATATCAAGTGCGTTGGATATGCTTTTTGATCAGAGGGACAAGGTGATACTTTTGCACCCTTGGGATGGCTCCCAGGGTAGACAGGTAACTCCCAAAGGAGCAAGGAGGGAGAGTCTGGTGGCAGTGAGGGCAAGGACAGCCCTGCAGTGGGTGTTTACACCAGACCCTGGCCTTTCCCCTGGATATGTTCCTTGTAATTTCTGGAAATCAAAAATAAGCTGATGTGATTAGAGAAGAACAGATCTGGCTTAGTGCTCTTCAAGCTTAAAAAGGTGTTAAAGACTTGCCAAATTACAAATACAGGACTAATAGAGATCCAAAATAAGGGTGGATGCCTAATTTCTTTACATCCAGAGACAGAAACGAAGGGTGGTATTACTGTGATTGATGGACAGATAGGAGCCCGGCCAGCCAGAAATATCTAAGAGCTGGTGCACAGCTGAAAGCATTTTTACATCCAGCACACCCTTAATTTGGGTAAGGACTAATTTTCTGCAGGCTCTTAGATTTGGTGATGGTTTACTGCTGATGACCCACTGAAAACAGAGTTCTGTGGCATTGCTTTTCCCGGGTAGGGGCCAGGCTTGTTTTTTCTTTAGGTTACTTTCCCCCCCACCACCCCCTTCTCTTTTTCAATGCAATCTCTTGAAGTCATCTTGTATTAATTAACCGTCATCTTAATGGCACTATTGCACGTTAGACGAAGAGATCTCTGAATTCAAATAAGACTTGACCCTGAGAGAGACCAGCTCCATGGCTTTTTCTTCTCATCTCCTTAAATCTAAAAATTGCTAAGTGATCTCTGAGGCTCAGGCTTTCCTCGGAGATTAGTGTAAGAAAAGCCCCAACATCTGCAAAAGTGACTGCTTTTGACAACCGTACAGATATCTTAAAGAGCAGGAATTTCCCTAATAAAACCCCTTAAAATAAGTCTTCTTAAGATTTCTTAATGCCACAGTGATCAGTTTGCATGTTTCAGAAATTCGAGAATTTTTTATCTGCTTTGGAAAGTTATGGAAAAGGAGAAAAAAAAAATGAAGCAGGTTTATTTAAAGGGGAGAAGCATTTGAGATGCAGGAGAGACGGAGCAGCGAAGCTTAGGCGCTGGTGATAAAACCATAAATTGTATAGCTCAGGGAATTTGTAGACTGACAAATGACAAAGCAAAGCAGCCTGAGTTGGTCATCAGAATAGTAACAAAGAGGACTTTTACCAAGGAAATAATAATAATAATAGTAATAATCATAATAATAAAACAAGTGGAGCCTCTGGCGTTTTGTAGGCAATTTAAATAGCTTCATGTGGCATTGTTGTGGTTAGCCACATGCCTGATAGTCTGTGGGGCAGAGCCTTTTCTTGTGTATAGCAGATACTTTCCCAACTGCCCTACTCAGCAAAGCATCTCTATTAAAGACAATGTTTAGGTGTCTTCTGAAATGTGTGTGCTTAGATCCCAGCAGACCCTGGGAGGTAGAGCATCACAAGGAAGCAGCTCTGGCACGGAGAGGAGCTTAAATAAACATACCCTGGAGCTGGGGTGTGAGCCTCTGGCTCCAATTTATCACATATTTCACAGAATCACAGAACATACCTGCTCGGGAGAGACCTCAAAGATCATCCAGTCCAACCTTTAACTCAGCACTGAAGGGTCAACATCAAATCACATCCCTAAGCACCAGGTCCATGTGTTGCTTGAACACTCCCCAGGGATGGTGACCCCACCGCGGCCCTGGGCAGAGCATTCCAATATTTGATAACCCTTTCAGTGAAGAAGTATTTTCCATTATCCAACCTAAACACTCCCTGGTGCAGCTTGTAACCAGTTCTTCTAGTCCTGTCAGTTGCCTCCAAGGGCAAGAGACTGCCCCCTCCTTGCTCCAACCTCCCTTCAGGTAGCTGTAGAGAGCGATGAGATCTCCCCACAGCCTCCTCCTATCTAGACAAAACAAGCCCAGCTTCCTCAGATGTTCCTTGTAGGTTGTGTGTTCACCAGCCTTGCCCTCCTCTGGTCATGCTCCAGCACCTCAATGTCCTTCTTGTAGTGAGGGGTCTGGAGCAGAACGTGATACTCAAGATGTGGCCAAAGCAGTGCTGAGAACAAGGCAATGACTTGTAGCCTCTTGGATGTTGGCACAAAAGATTAGACTGAATGTGAGATCTCAAAGCATAGAGAGCTGTTGCTGGAGGTATCTGTAGGCTTTCAGTGCCTGATTCTGCACTCCTTCCCCCTGCCTGGAGACTGGGATATATGTATGGGTCAGCAGTGTGTGACAGAGCCAGATGTATCATGTGCCAGGCAAGGTTATGGGATAGGTCATCTTGAGTGCCATCACAAAGTACCTACAGGCTGGCCAAGGGATCAGACCCAGCCAACACGGGTTTAGAAAGGGCAGGTCCTGTCTCACCAACCTGATCTCCTTTTATGATGGGGTTACTTACCTGGTGAATGTGGGGAAGGTGGTGGTTGTAGTCTACCGGGACTTCAGCAAAGCCTTTGACATAATGAGCTCCTGGCAAAGCTGGCAGATCATCTCTTGGACATATTCACTCTGAAATGGGTCAAACTCACTGGAGGGCCAGGCCCAGAGAGTGGTGGTGAATGGTGCCACATCCAGTAGGCAGCCAGTCACTAGTGGCATTCCCCAAGCATCAGTGCTGGTCCCAGTCCTGTTCAATATCTTTATTGATGACCTGGATGAGGGGATTGAGTCCAGCATCAATAAGTTTGCAGATGACACCAAGCTAGGAGCAGGTGTTGATCTGTTGGAAGGTAGGAGAGCCCTGCAGAGAGACCTGGACAGGCTGGATGGGTGGGCAGAGGCCAATGGGATGATATTTAATAGGTCCAAGTGAAGGGTTCTGCACTTTGGCCACAACAACCCCAAGCAGTGCTACAGGCTGGGGACAGAGTGGTGGAGAGCAGAAAGGCAGAAAGGGAGCTGGGGGTACTGATAGATAGTAAGCTGAAGATGAGCTATCAGTGTGCCCAAGTGGCCAAGAGAGCCAATGGCATCCTGGCCTGTATCAAGAACAGTTTGGCCAGTAGGACAAGGGAGGTTATTCTTCCCCTGTACTCAGCACTGGTCAGGCCACACCTTGAGTACTGTGTCCAGTTCAGGGCTCCTCAATTCAAGAGAGATGTTGAGGCGCTGGAAGGTGTCCAGAGAAAGGCACAGAAACTGGTGAGGGGCCTGGAACACAAAGCCTATGAGAAGAGGCTGAGGGAGCTGGGAGTGTTTAGCCTGGAGAAGAGGAGGCTCAGGGCTGACCTCATTGCTGTCTACAACTCCCTGAAGGGAGGTTGTAGCCAGGTGGAGGTTGGTCTTTTCTGCCAAGCAACCAGCAACAGAACAAGGGGACACAGTCTCAAGTTGTGCTGGGGAAGGTATAGGCTGGATGCTAGAATGAAGTTCTTCCCAGAGAGAGTGACTGGCATTGGAATGGGCTGCCCAGGGAGGTGGTGGAGTCACTGTCCCTGGAGGTGTTCAAGAAAAGACTCAATCAGGCACTCGGTGCCATGGTCTAGTTGACTGGCTAGGGCTGGGTGCTAGGTTGGACTGGATGATCTTGGAGGTCTCTTCCAACCTGGTTGATTCTACGATTCTTTGTCATTAGTTCTGTGTATGCAGGGTGTGATGGGATGGGCCAAGTTGGACTGAACCTGTTGGAAGAACCCTCAAAGGAGAACTGCCAGTACTCTTAGAAGGTGAGCAATTACAGCTGAAAAATTGTGGACATGAACATAGTTAAGGTGGTGTAGTGGTTCAGGAATTACCTGTGCCCCCTCATGGTTAGGAATTCATCCAGACTAAACTCAGTTGTCTGGAAGTTAAGGAATGAAGCACAATTTACAAGCAAATATATACACAACATACACAGATATTTTCAGTCATATACAAGTTAAAAGTAATAACAAAATACAAAGGAGCCAAGGCAGATGCAACCAGACCCACAGAACAACACAGAAGTAGCAGCGAGAAGTGTGTGAGAAGTAAGTGCCTCATCTATATTTTAACTACTTGTGTACTATTTTGAGCCTAGCTGGGATGTTTTGGTGAGAAGAATTAGATTATAGGCTGTGAAAAGGAAACAGTGGTGATGTCTACTTCACTTATAGGCTTGCTGAGATGTATAAGAACAAGAACACAAACATAGATAAAGGAGTTTGCTCTCTGGTTGTGGGCTTCACTTTTCTCTCTCTAACTTGCTGCCTAACTAATCTATCTGTTTCCTAACCCCCCTGGCCGACTCTCCAAACTCACCTTGAATGTAAGGCAAAGTCTGGGGTAAGGTAGAGGGGTGGGAAGAAGGGGGAAGGGTGGTTGGGAGTCTCTCCTGGGGACTCTGGTTTCTGGGAGCACTGTTGTGCTTCTGTATTACTTTTAACGTGTATATTTCTGTCTATGGCTGTATATATTGTAAATATCTGCTTCTATATTGTGCTAAGCTGGAAATATAAAGCTTCATTCTTTAATTTTCCAGATCAGCTGAGTCTAGTCTGGGTGATTTTTCTTAAGGGGAGGCAGGTAACACCCAAACACCATCACAACTTGTGTCTCAGCAGATATAGGTCACTGTTATTTTCCTCTCCCAACCAAGGATTTAGTTTCTCTCATTAAATTACTGCACTTAGCCTCAAACCAGCACAGGTGGGCTCTTTGACTTGAGTCTCATTGAAAAAGTTCTTCTGAGGGCAGGATTACTGGAGAATTTGAGAGGTTTCACTTGTTTGGGGTTTGTTTAGGCTGGGGGGTGGGGATGGGGAGGGTGTTGTTTGGCTGGTTGTGGGATTTTTTGGTTGTTGTTTTTGGTGTTGGTTTGGCTTTGTTTTATTTTTGCCAGTTTGTGGCTTTCCAATAAAATGAGAAGGACAGAAACTCAGGTGTCTTAATTTCTGACACCTTGCTATTTACCTGCCCTTGTACTTCATCCTTTCCCCCCCCATAAAAAAAACAACCAAAACCCAATGTTAGTCCTCAGCACCAGACAGTCTCATTTGAAATTTTGTTTCATTTTACTTCATTTTAATTTTATGCTGTAGAAACATCAGAAAAAAAATCAAGCAAGACACAGGAATTCCATTGTAGTGGTTTCTGTAGCAGTTAGCAAGAAGGATAAGATGGAATTCTACCAGGGATAAACTATTCAGGGCTGCACTGAGGTGTATTTAATTTGCAGAGAGAGGATGCCTGTGATTTGTGGCTCTGTTTCTACAGTCAGTGAGTGACCGGGTGAAGAATCTCTTGGGGTACAGCACAGACTTCTGTGCAAGAACTCAGCACAGGTCCAGTGCATTTGTTGCAGATACATCCTCTGCACATCAAGTGAGATGGGATGGGACAACAGGAAGCAGCAGAAACCAATGTATTAAGCTCCACACAATTGTTTTTCCTCCTCATTTCTTTCATGAGGACACTTTCCATCTTGGTTTCAGAGCAGAGGGACATGCCAGAAGTATGGAATAACCCACTGAAACCAAGAAATCTGATGCATGCCCAGCCCTAGCAAAGGCAGAGAAGGAAACAGATCAGAGACTAGACCCACGGAGGGACAGAGGTTCACAATTACCATGTTAAGCCCTTCAGTCCAGCTGTAAAGCCTCCTAACCACCCTCCAGCTCCTTCTTGACCCTGGATGCTCCTTAAATCTTTTGGTTGTGATGGTTTGCAAGTGGTGAAATTCCCAGGTGCTGAAGAGATATGTTGCAGAGCCTCCTGGAAGAATCCACATCATACCTTGGCTGAACAGCATATCAGGTTCCAGAGATGTTTGTCAGCCTACTTACCCCTGATATCCATGTAATAAGGACTCCCAATGCCCCAAACAAAGCACAATGACAATGGTGAGGGTCAGGATCAGAGAGTGTGCAGAAGAACCCACAGCTGGTGTCTTTTACCCCATGTAATTGTGTGTGTCTTTTCTCTGGCCCAGTGAATTGGCAAACAATTTTTAAGAAGTAGAATGGAGTGGGATGGAGTGGAATGGAATGGAATAGAAATGGAATTGAATGGAATAGAATAGAATAGAATAGAATAGAATAGAATAGAATAGAATAGAATAGAATGGAGTAGAATAGAATGGAATAGAATAGAGTAGAGTAGAGTAGGGTAGAGTAGGACAGAATAGAATAGAGTAGGGTAGAATAGAATGGAGTAAAATAGAATAGGATAGAACAGAATAGAGTCGAATAGAATGGAGTAGAATTGAATAGAATAGAATAGAGTAGGGTAGAATGGAATGGAGTAGAATAGAATAGGATAGAACAGAATAGAGTCAAATAGAATGGAGTAGAATAGAATAGAATAGAGTAGGGTAGAATGGAATGGAGTAGAATAGAATAGAGTACAGTAGAATAGAATGGAGTAGAATAGAGTAGGGTAGGGTAGAATAGAATGGAACAGAATAGAATAGGGTAGAATAGAATGGAGTAGAGTAGAATAGAATAGAATAGAGTAAAATAGAATGGAGTAGAATAGAATACAATAGAATAGAATAGAGTAGGGTAGAATAGAATGGAGTAGGATAGAATGAAATGGAGTAGAATAGAATAGAGTAGGGTAAAATAGAATGGAGTAGAACAGAATAGATTAGAGTAGGGTAGAATAGAATGGAGAAGAATAGATTAGAGTAGAGTAGGGTAGAATAGAATGGAGTAGAATAGAATAGATTAGAGTAGGGTAGAATAGAATGGAGTAGAGTAGAATGGAGAAGAATAGATTAGAGTAGAGTAGGGTAGGGTAGAATAGAAAGGAGTAGAATAGAATAGAGTAGGGTAGAATAGAATGGAGTAGAATAATAGGATGGAATAGAGTAGAGTAGAATATTTCAGTTGCAAGGGTCCTGCAACGCTTGGTCCTACTGCCTGACCACTGCAGGGCTGAGTGAGAGTTGAAGCAAAAATCTAGAGTGAAAGGCACCCTAGAGCTGAGCACACAGGCGCTTGGAGGTGGGCGACGTCGGGTCAAATCCCCCCAGCAGGGCATGTGATTAACTACTGATGGTCAGAAGGCATGTGCTCTTGTGTGATCAACATTGGAAGTCTGAAATATTTACTGGAATGATTGAATTTTTTTTTTCACAAAACATTTCTTGAGATTGTTAGGTTTTGCTTGTACATGGTGGGGGGGGATATTTTAGAAGGAAAGCAGAGCATTTTGTTGGTTGGAGCAGCTCAGACTGCAGGCCTCAGTGAGGAAAATCAGGTCAGGCAAATTCACCTCTCAACCTCCTTGTGTCTCAGTTTCCTTACCTGTGAAATGGGCACAAGATTGCTTACACTGCCTTTTCCAGCATGTCTCTGCACTGTGGGCTCTAGCTTGATCTAAAAGGTGCAGATCAAGACGTGTGAGTCTTACCCTGATGCAGCAGTGTTAGAAATGCTGCAAAGAGTGAGGAAAAAACGTTCCATCATAAGGAAAGATTTATTTAGGACACCACAGGTCCAGGTTTGCTGCCAGCAGCCTAAAGCTAACAAGAACTTGAAGAAAAAAAAATCCTTTCTGGTTTTATATCTCAATCAGGAGGAACTGTCCTTTTTAATTCAAATGCCAGGGTCTAGAGTTGTTTTCCCTGCAGATGCTGCATTGTATTGGGAATATCAGGAGCTGCCAATTGCAATAACAGTCTCTAATTCCAAATTAATTCAGTGTAAATGAACTGTCAAGAGAAGATTGATTTGTTTTGGTAATTGCCCTGATGCAGGCTGCTGGGTGACAGCGGGAAAGAGCAAAGAAGGGAGCTTTGGCAGGTCTGGCTGAGCCTAAGGGTGGATTGAGGAGATGGAGGCCTAGTTGCAAATATCATCTGTCAGGACCACTGCTGAGCTTGATGCTTTTTCCAGCCTTCAACAATATCTTCAGGAATGAAGCTGGTACTGCAAAATGATCCTTGAGTTAAAGGAATCAGTGTGTTAAGCAATTAGGAAGGGAAAGGGAAACAAAAGATCCCCTCCACTGAAAGGGCTGCTCTTCATTTAGCCCCTACTTCTCCTCTGCTGCTGCACTGATGTGCCACCAACCCTCACCTTCTCCAAGGTTACAAGCTGAGCCTTGCTCTGTCTCATGTCTGGAAAGGGTTGAAAATGAGGGGTCTAGGGTCAGGCGAGGCTGAGTACAGAAGGCACAGGGCTACCTGCTAGGGTGCAGAGGGGCATGCAATCATGACACACCAAATGGGACACTTTGTGCTACCTCAGGCAGATGAAAGAGGTTTGATTCCCTCAGTAGCTCTATGTGGATGCATTTGACTTGCTGCTGCTGCAGCCTGCAGATTCCATTTATACATAGACCTGCACCAGCACCACTCGCATCCACATGATGCTGTAGGGTCCACAGCATGAGTATCAGATAAGTGTATATATATTAATATATGTACATGTATTCACATATATATGAATTCATATGTATATACATACAGATGTGCTCCTCTGTGATCTGTGTTACCTTGTATGGTCCTGCTCTGGCAGGGGGGGTGGACTCAATGATCTCCTTGGGTCCCTTCCAACCCCTAATATCCTGTGATCCGGTGATCCTGTATGTGTGTATATATATGTGTGTGTATATATAAGCATATATATATATATACACATATATATGTATATATATATCTGTATATATGTGTATACACACATACACATGTATATGTGTGTGTATATATGAGCATATATACACACACATATATGTACATATGTGTATACATACATATACATCTATATATATGTGTGTATATATGAGCATATACATACATATATATGTATATATATGTATATGTGTGTGTATATATGAGCATATATATACACACATATATATGTACATATGTGTATACACACATACACATCTATATAGGGTTGGACTTGATGATCTGTGAGGTCTCTTCCAACCCTGATGATACTGTCATACTCTGATATGTGTATATATGAGCATATATATATATACACACATATATATGTACATATGTGTATACACACATACACATCTATATATATGTGTGTGTATATATGAGCATATACATATACACACATATATATGTATATATATCTGTATATATGTGTATACACACATGCACATGTATATGTGTGTATATATATGAGCATATATATACACACATATATGTACATATGTGTATACACACATACACATCTATATATAGTGTATATATGAGCATATACATACACACATATATATGTACATATGTGTATACACACATACACATCTATATATATGTGTATAGAGCATATATATACACACATATATATGTACATATGTGTATACACACATACACATCTATATATATGTGTATAGAGCATATATATACACATATATATATGTACATATGTGTATACACACATACACATCTATATATATGTGTATAGAGCATATATATACACACATATATATGTACATATGTGTATACACACATACACATCTATATATATGTGTATAGAGCATATATATACACACATATATATGTACATATGTGTATACACACATACACATCTATATATATGTGTATATATGAGCATATATATACACACATATATATGTACATATGTGTATACACACACATACATATATGTGTGTGTATATGAGCATATATACACACACATCTGTATATGTATCTGTACATATGTGTATACACACACACACATATATATAGATGTGTGTGTATATATGAGCGTATATATACACACACATCTGTAGGTATGTGTATACACACACACATATATATATGTGTGTGTATATATATGTATACATACATAATCCAAAGAGGTATTGAAACAAAAAATCCACCATGTTACACTTCCAGCCATGAAGAAAAAGGCTGTGCAAGACAGGACATGATGGAACACCACTGCCTGTAGCTCAGACAAACTTTGGAGGGTAGGCATGTGGTAATGTGCTAACTCATTGCTGTCTAGGTGCCTTACAAGGAGCAATAACCAAATGGTTTTGCATCCATATTAAAGAGAAACAGATAAGGTTTCTTAAACTCCTCCACAGACACAATATTGAGGTTATTGATACAGCAAGGCAGGAAAACTCCCAGCAAATTCCCAAATGATAATGAAGTTGCTTGCTAAAGCACTGCTAAAGAAGCTGTCTGTCTGCTAGCTTGTATTTTGGGGCTTTGCTTTTGTGCGTGTGCTTAAATTCGCTGATCGATACAGGTGCTGTGTGACTGAATTGCTAATGGAGCCTGTAGATTAGTTTATCAATAGCATTTAAATACTTTTCACACTCGCAGTAGATTTTGAATTATTTATTTGTTTCTGGTCAATTGCTTATGATCTCATTAGCATTAGTCTGTAAAGTGATACTGGACTTGTTGGAATGCTTTAGAGATTTCATGGCCCCACTGTTTTTTTTTCTGGGGGGAAGGAGGTGTCAAGGCTTAAACTCACAAAATCCAAGTCCTACCAAGAATTCTTTTTTTTTAAGCCAGGGGATCTGCTAGCAGGAGGAGAGTTCTCAAGATCTCACCGGGGAGACGAAGGAGGCATGATTATAAACTATCCCTGGATATTGAGAGATCTGGTTGGTCATTATCATTCATCTGTACTCAGTAGTGTGGAGTGCTGGTGGATGCCACAGCCCTGGCTGTGTTTGGTGCTGCACATGTGGGTGGACTGCTGTCCTAGAAAGCTCAGCCATTCCACTGAGTACCTGAAATGGGAGGGGAGCAAACTGCTATCCTCATTCTGAGTCTGAAGCACAGAACAGGTCACAGGTATGTCTAGGATCCCACAGAAGCCCTAGAGCAGAGAGAGAAAATGGCCTGAAGCCTTTTGAGCCTCTTTCTCTAGTCTTCACAACAAATCCATTTGTTTTCCTAATGAAAAGACTCACACATCTGCTAAATAATCTCATTTTATATGTTATGTTTTTGCACTGTCTTGACAGGCATTACATTTATCTTTCAGTCTTTTGATGTGTCACATGTGGACTCCACATAAAGTCCAAAAGAAGCTGAAAAGTGGAGGGGGAGGGAAATGTGCCTTAAAAGATGTATAAGAATTATCAATGTGCTTTAAGAAGGGAAGAGCAGATTAAAATGCAAAGCCAGGATACACACCAACAGGAAGAGACAGTAGAAACATCAGTTGAGGAAGGTTGTGGAAGGAGAAGACTCTACTCTTTAATCCACAGCAATGTCCTGTGACATGCCAGTATATATTCACAAGCAACAGGAAAGCTGTTATGAATGTATGAACAAAACCAGGCCTTCCTATCTTGAATTGCAGTCTGAAGCAAGATAGGGGAAAAAAGCTCCCTTTGGGAATCACCCAGGCTATGGCCTCTCTCAGGTGGGCAGTGGACTCTCATCCCTCATCTCACAAGCCTGTGGAAATCCAAGAATGGCTCAGGAGGTGTCATACTGTGATGTGTAATGTACTGTGTTGTTTTACCATCCTCAAGTTTTGCTCCATGACTACTCAACTACCCTGTGCAGGGGCAGATGTACTGCTCTTTTGTCACATCTCATGCCCTGTGTCTTTAACTTGGAGACAACCGATTGCAGACAGATCATGTTATGAAGTGGAGCTCCAAAGCCTTCTAAGACCTTCCTCATCTCCTACAAAGGCATATGTGAGACGTCTTCCACTGGATTTCACGGGATCACAGGATGTCAGGGGTTGGAAGGGACCCACAAAGATCAGGTCCAAACTCCCTGCCACAGCAGGACCATACAACCTGTCTCAGATCACAGAGGAACGCGTCTAGACAGACCTTGAAAGTCTCCAGAGAAGGACACTCCACAACCTCTCTGAGGAACCTGTTCCAGTGCTCTGTGACCCTTACTGTAAAGAATTTCCTCTAATATCCAGTTTAAATCTCTCCTCTGCAAGTGTAAACCCATTACCCTTCATCCTGTCATTACAGATGCAATGTGGTAGCAACCAGCAACACACAGAAGCAAGCACAGGGAGCCTCATTGAGCCCCATTAGGAAAATCTGGTGGAGCTGTCCAAGAAACCAGAACACTGTGCTGGATCAAGAACTGGCTGGATGGCAGAGCTCAGAGAGTGGTGGTGAATGGTGCCACATCCAGTTGGCAGCTGTCACTAGTGGTGTTCCCCAAGGATCAGTGCTGGCCTCAGTCCTGTTCAATATCTTTATTGATGACCTGGACGAGGGGATTGAGTTCAGCATCAGTAAGTTTGCAGATGACATCAAGCTAGGAGCAGGTGTTGATCTGTTGGAAGGTAGGAGAGCCCTGCAGAGGGACCTGGACAGGCTGGATGGGTGGGCAGAGGCCAATGGGATGAGATTTAACAAGGCCAAGTGCAGGGTTCTGCACTTTGGCCACAACAACCCCAAGCAGGCTACAGGCTGGGGACAGATTGGCTGGAGAGCAGCCAGGAGGAAAGGGAGCTGGGTGTACTGATAGATAGTAAGCTGAAGATGAGCCAGCAGTGTGCCCAGGTGGCCAAGAGAGCCAATGACATCCTGGCCTGCATCAGGAGCAGTGTGGCCAGTAGGACAAGGGAGGTTATTCTTCCCCTGTACTCAGCACTGGTCAGGCCACACCTTGAGTGCTGTGTCCAGTTCTGGGCCCCTTAATTCAAGAAAGATGTTGAGGTGCTGGAGCATGTCCAGAGAAGGGCAACAAAGCTGGTGAGGGGCCTGGAGCACAAATCCTATGAGGAGAGGTTGAGGGAGCTGGAGGTGTTTAGCCTGGAGAAGAGGAGGCTCAGGGGTGATTTTATTACTGTCTACAACTACCTGAAGGGGCATTGTAGCCAGGTGGGGGGTGGCCTCTTCTCCCAGGCAACCAGCAATAGAACAAGGGGACACAGTCTCAAGTTGTGCCAGGGTAGGTATAGGCTGGATATTAGGAAGAAGTTCTTCACAGAGAGAGTGATTTCCCATTGGAATGGGCTGCCCAGGGAGGTGGTGGAGGCACCGTCCCTGGGGGTCTTCAAGAAAAGACTGGATGAGGCACTTAGTGCCATGGTCTAGTTGATTGGTTAGGGCTGGGTGCTAGGTTGGACTGGATGATCTTGGAGGTCTCTTCCAACCTGGTTGATTCTGTGTGGATTCTATGTGTGGATTCTATGTGGACTGTAGGAAAAACATGGTGCTGTTTCTGGCAGAGATACACACACTTTCTCCCCTTGAGAGGTTCTGGGACCATGTAGGACACTGAGTTAGCTGGATCTCATATACACCACTTTTCCCCTTTTCTCTTCTCTTTTGTCTTCTTTTCTTTCCCCTCATTTTCTTTTTCTTTTAAAGTTCAGCCTAAACAATGATCTGGGACAGCTCTGTCTCTTTAAAGGTGGCCTTTTTAAGTGCAACCTAATCTTCTTCTATCCACTTGGACCTTGGATTTAAAAATTTTCCCCAATCCGGATTTCCAAACCCTTGCAGATTCTGAGGGGGCTTGTTTATGGAAGTGTCCTTTAGAAAACGGCTTAGACTTTAAGATGAGGAAACGCAGGGAGCTAATGTGAAGATTTAGGACTTTCTAGGAAGCTTGCAGTGCCTAAGCCCTGCTTGCTCGAGCAGTCTGAAGGTCCTTTTTCAGACTAAGAGGGATTAATACCCCTTTAACCAGCGGGGCTATGCACACATTCATAAATATACCATCTCTCTCTCTCTCTCTAATCGCTTCGCTCCCTAATCCACAATGATTTCTTTGGAATTATCATTTTATCTCAGCTAAATAAGCACATTCCTTGTGCTTTCCTGTAGAAAAATAAAATCTTTCAGAAGCCTTTCTTTTCAAAAGTGGTGCCATGAAAATCAATCTTTTTTTTTTTTTATTTAAGGCCTTGAGCAAATAAAGGAAACTTCATTCCTTTGCTCCCAGGGAGAAGGGCGATTGGTCACGTTGGCCAAGCATCCGCCTGCCGTTCCACGCGCTCCCACTCCGAATGACTCACTCAGAGCCAGGATCAGGCCTATGAGTATTTGCCCAGCACCTTGTGAAGTAGCAACATCTCTCTGAATGCACAAGAGTCGAGTGGAAAAGGATTTGAGAAGCAGCTGCTAATACCAATGTGCCAAACGTTGAAAGAGACCAGTTCTGAGAATCCCCTAGAGTCTCTCTTGGCTTTTGTTGGGCTTTCTTTGCTTCTTTTGGTTTTCAGATTTTGTGGGGTTTGGTTTTTCTTTTTCATATAGTTAGGGCTTTTTTTTTGCATTTTGCTTGCCCATGTTTATCTACCTTGCACAGAACTATCAGTTTTATTCCTGGGAAACATCACCCCCACCTTTGTTTTTTTCAATGAGCTGTACTCTGGCTTCTCATGCAACATCACGCAGGCTGTAAACCCAGCTGGCTTTATAGGGTTGATCTCGGGGCAGGGAGGGACTCCAGGTAATAAGAAATCTGACTTCTAATGGCATTTTAAAAAGAAAGGAAAATGGTTTTTTTTTTATTGCTAAGAATATTGCACAGAAGTGAGCATTTCTTTGGTAAATCATTCCCCACTTAGGCTTTGGTTTCTTAAGATCACTTTCAAATCCAGAAATGAGTTCAGGCAAATTCCAGCTGACCTGAAACACTCAGCTCTGGGAAAGGTTTTGAGTTTAATACAAAAAAAGCCTCTGATATTCCTCTAGTTCTAATTCTTACTCATTTTAGTTAAACTCTTGCCTTCTATCACAAAAAAAAATTGCACATAACCTTGAGAATCAGTAGAGCTGTGCTGCATGAAGAGCTCTAGCACCTTATAGGTTTTAACATCCATGGACCAAAAAAAGTTGTAATAAAGTGTTTATTCTGGTGGATTTCATTTTTTAAAGGGAATTAATAGGGACAATGTGAATGATAGCTGTAGAAGAATTGGAACAGTTCTGTTTGTTCAACATAAGAATATTTAACCCCCCCCCCAACAATTTAGGATGCAATTTAAAATATATGTCTCTTCCCCTAGTCGAGATAATAGTGATAAATGAAGAATTAGAGCTATGTTCAAGTATTTCCAGACTTCAGAGGTATTTGAATCTGTAGTTTCTTTTATGTCCCTCTCTACTGAGACCATTCAATCTAATAAGAAATGAAATAGTGTGACAAATCTGCTGCAGCCTTTTATTACTTACAGTCCCTATGGGCTTTATTTCCCCCTCTCCTAGCCCTTCTCCCTTGCCTCCTACCCATGCACTCAGTGGTCAGAACAGAAAAACAGAAGCTATAACATGGAAATATAGATGTCCTGTAATGAAATCTTTGTCCCACTGGATATGCCTGCAGTAAGTAGCCCAGGCTGGTGGCTGTGCTCCCCCCCTGGAGTGCTGAAGACTGACCTTGACAAAGGTGCTGCTTCAGATGTGGAAGAGTTCTTTGCCCTCATCTTCTGCCACAAGGTCCTTCAGAGTTGGCCGCACCTGCGGCTGGGCTCAGCATAGAGCCAGCTTTTGTTCACCCTTGCCTGCACACAGGGACCTGAATTTGTAGCTCACATGGGACAGACCAAACTAAATCACTATATAAATGAGTTTTGACAGCTAGCCATCCTATGTGGAGTTGCTGCTGGAGGATGTTTTCTCAGTCACATATCTGCCACTCTGGCAACTGCCATCTTCTTTTGCTGTAGTTGGCAGACCTTCAAAGCAACCAGACCAACAGAGAACTGGTATTTCAGGCTCTGTTTTTTAACCTGTGTTTGCCTACTGATTGTAGTGGGTTCCCTTATGGTATTAAAGGACTTGGAGCCCTTCTGCCATGAGGATGTTTCCAGTGTTGTTTCCTAAAGTTGTCTTGCAACAGCAAAAATATCCATAGTGCTCCAAGGGCTCCTGGTTAAACCTGAGACTGATCCGATTTAAGGCAGATTTGTACCTGGGCTGAGACCCAGACTTCACATCCTTCCATACAACACTTCTGCCCTAATGCTCACTGAAAGCCTGAAAGTGGCTGGGGGGATTAGCTAATGGGTAATTTAAATGGGTCATTTCGTAAGAGATGTGTATGATAGGCAAGCTTGAAGCCTTACTTAAAGCCTGTAGCTTTGTCTTGTCTCTCTGTGTCTCTTTGTGCTCTTGCCATATGTCTCTTGGCTACTTTTTCTGTTCTCATCTTCCACCCCATCAATTGCAGAGCTCCCTTTCTTTGTCTTCTCAGCCAGCCTCAGCTAAAGCACATTTTTGTCAATGGGAGTCATAGATTAGGCCTTCAAACTCCATCTGACAATGAATCTTGCACACATGGAAGCAGAGAAAAAAAAAGATTAGGTTAGGGAAAAGAGCTTTATATGTGCCTGCACATACAGACACAGATTTATTCTTTCTTTTCTTATCTTTGTGTTTCTATTTTAGACTGAAACATCTAAAGGGTAGGAAATTTGTGATAGTGAGCTCAGAGAAGTATATATAAAGGATGCTAATGCCAAGCATAATTGCTGCATACCCATGCCTTAATAATCCTCATTAGGGCTGGAAAAACAAACATATTATGCTTTAAACTGTAAGAATGTCTTTTAATGGAATTTGAGGAATTAAAACATGGAACCAAGGTTTATCAGCCTGTTGCTAGGAGAGCTGTGGTCTGTGTTTGCTTGGGGGATCATCATCAATAATCCCTTAATCTAATCGCAAAATGTAGAAAGCTGCTGCAGCAGACTGACCCTATTGGATGCAAGCAGTAAGCAACAGAAAAGAGCACTGAGGTTACCCAATAGCAGCTGTTCTGACTGTATCCAGGAGAAGGCCAGGAGTGCAGGCACCTTGGAGCTGCCTAAGGAAGCTTTTTGTCAGTGGATGGATCAAATGGACCTCGACAGATCAACCACGTTGGAGTATTACCCTGGGAACAAAAGGCACTAAAGTTACAAGGAGCACCACACAAGGTCAGGCCAAATGCTGCTGGAAACAATAGTGATCCTGTCTCTGAAACTGTCCAAGAGGGAGGTGATAGGGAAGGAAAAAGGGACACTTTCCCAGAATACTCTCCAGCCGCTGGCATTCATTCCTAGAAAGCTAGTGATGGTATCCTGCGGTGTTGATTTGAAACAGGGTAGAGAGCTCTCCGGGGGAACTTGGATAGGCTAGACCAATGGGCCAACACTAATGTGATGAGTTTCAACAAGGACAAATGCCAGGTCCTTCACCTGAGACACAACAACCCCAAGCAATGCTACAGGCTTGGGGCAGTGTGGCTGGAGAGCTGCCTGGCAAAAGGGGATCTGGGGGTTGTAATAGGCAGGCAGCTGAATAGGAGCCAGCAGTGTGCCCAGGTGACTGAGAAGGCCAATGGCATCCTGGCTTGGATTAAAAATGCTGTGGCCAGCAGGAGTAGGGAGGTGATTGTCCTCCTGGAGTCAGCTTTGGTGAGTATTGTGTTTAGTTTTGGGCACTGCAATACAAGAGAGATATGGAGGTGCTGGAGTGGGTCCAGAGGAGGGCAATGAAGCTGGGGAAGGGCCTGGAGAATAAATCTTATGAGGAGCAACTGAGGGAGCTGGGGATGGTTAGTGTGAAAAAGAGGAGGCTGAGGGGAGACCTCATTGCTGTCTACAGCTTCCTTAAGGAACATTGTGGAGAGGCTGCTGCTGGGCTCTTCTCGCAGGTATTGGAGACAGAACAAGGAGGAATGGCTTCAAGCTGAGACTGGGGAGGTTTAGATTGGACAATAGGAAAAAGTTTTGCATGGAGAGAGTGGTCAGGGACTGGAATGAGCTGCTCAGGGAAGTGGTGGAGTCACCTACTCTGAATGTCTTTAAGGGTGGCTTGGATGAGGTGCTTAGGGATATGGTTTAAGGTGAATCTTGTAGAGTAGGGTTCTAGGTTGGACTTGGTGATCCTGAGGTTCTTTTCCATCCTGGGTGTTTCTGTGATCTTGGAATAGAACATTGCTTGATGTTTTTGGTTTTGTTTGTGTTTTTTCTTGAACTTGTTCAGATGCACTTTGAAGTAACATAAACTCCAAAACACCATTTGTTGAGGAGGTCCACAATGTATTTACAAGGTCTGTTTGTGCATGTTTCAGATCACCATTTGTTAGCATCATTAGATTATGCCTACTTCTTGTACTGGAAAAAACAGTGAGCAAACATCCTTTATTTGCCATCTCTGAGCTTCTTGCCACTTTGTAGAGACAAGTGCAATTTCAGATGCCTTTTCAAGAGTGTGTGAGTGCAAGGGACACTGAGAAGCTCCCTGAATCTTAAATAGTTTTACTTCCATCACTTTGAAAGGCTTAAAAAGTGAGCTCACAATCCAGACACTTAAACAAGACATCATTAAGAAAACCCAGCACAATCATTTCAATTCCCACCTGAAACAGTGTAAGCCTTGATGCATTTGGTGTGTAGGCAACATGCAGTGCTGTTTGTGTTCAGGGCATAGCAGAGTGCAGGAGTAAATTGCTACTCAGCCACTGAGTAACTACTTTTTTGAGCAGCCCACATTAAAGCCAAAAGGAAGCTTGAAAAGTAGCTGCTCTAATCTACAACTGTTTCTGGTGAGCCCTTTTTGTTGTTAAAGTCCTCTGAAGAACAGTTTTGAAAGCAAAGCTGGAGACTTCTGTTTCTTTTCACACGTTGACAGTCTAGAAGGATGAAGGTTATATTTCAAGGTGAGCACAGTGGCCCTGGGTCAGATCTCTCATAAATCACTGTCTAAGTCTTCTATCTCCCACCCAGTGCCTAGGATGAGCATTATGATTTACTACTTAATTCAGAACTTGATCCAAAGTCAATTGAAGTCAGAAGGGTGTCACCAAGAAGTTCAACCCCTAAGGCTATTTAAGGAGGAGGGACTTACAAACATGAAACTTCTTTCTCCTGCTGTTCTCTGTGTTTTATTTTGATCAATGTCTTTATGCACCCACCTCCTGGAGTTCTGATTTCCACTGTGGCTCCAAAATCTGCAAAGCAGTCAATATCAAAGTCTTTTTGTCCCACAAGTGAGGAGACAGCCTGGCAGCAAAGGCCCACAGGAGAAGGGGAAGCAGGTGATGGGATCTTTTCTCCTTTAGCTGAACTGAATCTGGCCTGGGGAAGATCCAAGATTACATCCTGTGCATTGAACCTTCGATGTCTACATTTCCCACCCAAGTAGGGGAACTCAATAAATAACTGTGGTCTTTAATATCCATCCTTCTCTCCACTGAAAGGTGCTAAGATAAGGCAAATTCACTCTCAGCTTACTACACCCTTCCCGGTTGCTGGCGTAATTTAAAGTCCATCCTTCCATCTTGACTCTGAGATCAGAACCTTCAAGATTTTGGGCTATGAACAAGACCTAGACAGCACTAGGAGGCCATCCTGAATGGGAGAGCCATAATGACAAAGATCTAGGGGCTTTGATGGCATCATTGAGCAAATCCAAACCAGTTCTCAAAAGACAGCCAGGGTCAATATGCGGAGAGATGTTACCATAAGGGGTTTTATGGTCTTCTGAGTATCTCCAGCAATATCCTCATCTTTCAGGGGGACAACACATTTGGATCCTACCAAAGGGTAGCCAGCAGCCTTGCTTCTTGTTAGTAAGATCTCAAACTGTCTCTTCTGTAAGAATTGTCAAGGTCTTTATGTCCTACCAGGCTACCTGTTCTGCAGCAACTTCCTAGATACCTAGGAAAAGCACTTTTTGAGGACCTCTGTTCAACATGGTTGACACTGCCAATGGACTCACACGAGATTTGGCAGAGGAGAAGTGGGGAAGAAGCTAAAAAGACAGATGAGTCTACACACAAAGACTGATTGTATCAAACTCTTGTTCAGGAAATCACAGAAAGGCATGACTACAGCAACACAAGAGCTTCCACAGGCATTCCTCAGAGCCCACTGAAGTGGGCAGCATAGGCTCACCTGCACAAAAGCAGGAGGGAACAATGATGTGGAGGTGGATAATCTTGAAGTTCCTCTAGCTTTGCTGCTCCCCTTGGCCAATGCCCTACCAACAGTGCTGCCTTTAGGGAGACGAGGCTCCATGCAGTCCTGGCAACTGCCTGCCCCTTACTGCAGCAGCAGCCAATCCATAATGAGTGCCTTTTCTGGCCAATAGCCACTTTCCATGCCAACTGCTGGGGGTGGGATCCTCATCGATCACATCAGCCCCCCAGCAAGGACACTCTGGCCCAGGGCTGCAGAGACAGACTATGGATGAGCCCTGGTGGCCTCTGTTCTGACCATATGGTTGCAGCACTCCTGAATCTTGTCTAACAGCGATTTTCCTTAAATGCAATCCTTTAAGGTGTTAAATCTAGCTTTAACTTATTTGGCTGATCCAACTTAGATCAGATTATGTTTGTATTTATTGGGATTTATGGATGTATGATTGCCTCTGAGCCCATATGGACAGCTAATTTGTCAATTAGAGCAATGCTGATCATTGTGGAGGCATGGCATAGGCTGTTAAGCACCATTATCGGTTTCAACCAGGTCTGACCTTGAGACACACATTTATTTTGCCTGACAACCTTTTATTCTCACTGCCGGATTACAGATATGTAAATTGGGCTAAAACCTTGAATATTCATCTTAGGTATGTCAAGAAAAAAAGAAAAAAAAAAAGAAAAGCAGAACTTGTTGGAGATGAAGAATAGAACAGGCAGAGCTGTTGAGCTGCATGCAGAGAATGGGACCTGCTTAGCTCTTTCTTTGTATTGCACCTGTGGCAGTGGTAGGTTTTGGGGCCAGGATGTCAAGGTGGTGCCTCGAGAGTCTAATTAAAGCCAATGGCCATTTTCCAAGCAGACAGAGGTCAACCCTGATTGCTAATTCAATGCCATTCCTCTTGTTTTGTAGTAGCTATAGCAAGGGCAGTTTCCCTTGAATTCAGAGGTAAATGGTGTTAGCTGATGAGTATGGAACCTGGCAGAAATAGTTGGTTCCTTCTTGCTGGCATCATCCCTATGGCCAGTAGGAAGGGTGGGACAGCCCAGTCATTTCCCAGGCCTGAATGAGTGGAGTGAGACTGTGGCTTGCCTTGGAGTTGTGTTATAAGGCTGGGTGAGAGGCAAAAAAGGTTCTGGTGTGAGATCACCTTTGCTCTTCTTCTGGTCCATCAGGCTCTTCAGATACACTGTGCTGAGCTGACCTGCATGTAAATGTCATAGAATCATTGAATCATAGACTCATAGAATGGTCTGGGTTGGAAGTGGGGTCATCTAGTCTGGGTCATCTAGTCCAACCCCCTCTGCAGTAAGCAGAGGCATTCTCAACTAGATCAGGTTGCCAAGAGCCCTGCTGAGCCTCATCTTGATGTGAGTCAAATGTGTTTGGGCCAGCTGTTGTATGTAGGCTAATTGGATACTTGGAGATTAATCTCATCTAACTATTCAGAAATGAGGTGTCTGAGCATTTCCTGTGACCAGGGAGAAGGATATCTGGTGATGATGTCTCATAGTGGAGGGATGTTGTCTGCATGTGCTGCTCTCCACACTGAATTGAGACGGGACTTTGACTCCTGGCTTAAGTGAGATGCCTAAATTTGAATGAGCTACCATCAGATGAGGTGCACGATAATATCCTGTGATCCTTTGATGCTACTGTGGGAATGGGATGCATATATGGGCTTGGAGAGGGGAGCTAAGTACTTCTTAACCAGCTTCCTTGCCTTCCACTCAGGCTCCCATGACCACATTAGTCAGGTACTTCATAAATCATGTGTCTGAAAGAGCAATTGTTCCACACACGTCTCAGTGATTCTGTGCTCGTCACCTTGACCCTAGTCTTTTACAGAGAACAAAAATCATACCCACACCTGTTAAAGGACAAGACTAGGCACTAAGGAAGAGGATTGTTTTAGTAATATGCCCCCAGCCGTAGTGGTTGTAAGGGACTTCATCATGTATATGATTCAGAGGACTGAATTTGTCAACCTGCCATCAATATTGAAGTATTTGTCTCGCAGTCATCAATTCCAGAATCTAAATAAAGAGGCCTTTAGCTTGTCTGTGGTCTCTTTTTTTCTCTAAGGAAGCATGGATTTGGAGAGACCTGGTGTGCTAGTTTGAAGCAGGGTAGAATGTTTTGGTGAGAAGAACTAGATCATAGGCTGTGAAAGGAAAACAATGGTGATGTCTACTCCCCTCAGAGTCTTGCTGAAGAAGAAAGGAAAACATTAGATAACACTCTGGCCATTTTTTTTCACACACTCTGCCTTGGGCTTCTGACTGAGCTGCATCTCCTTAACCTCACCTGCCACTCACCTTTGCTTCTTAACCTCTTGGCTGAACCTCTCTTCTTCTTTAGGACTGGGGTAAGGTTGAGAGGGGCAGGGTAAAGGTGCAGGGGTGGTTGAAAACCCCTCCTAGGGACTCAGGTTTCTGGGAGGGGAGTTGTGTTTCTGTATTCCTTTTTACTTTGTCTATTTCTGTATGCAACTGTATATACTGTAAATAACTGCTTGTATATTGTGCTAGCTGTAAATAAATACCTTCATTTATATTCCCAGAGCCGACTGAGAGTAGTCTGGGTGATTTCTAAAAGTGTGTGTGTGGGGGGTGGTGGTGGTGGTGGGGAACACCCAAACCATCACACCTGGGCAATAGGAAATGGTACCAGTTTGGCCAAACTGCTTGACAGATTGAAAAAAGAGGAAGAGAGGAACACTTCACAACTGGCCATTGTCCACAATGAAGTTCTCTTGTTTCTCTCTGCTAGAAAAGGAGAAATGTCATTGATGCCAATTTGTGTGGAGAGACCGTTGGCCAGAGAGCCACATCATGAACATCTTGGGAATGGGATGCAAATATGGGCTTGGAGAGGGGAGCTAAGTGCCACAGCATGAAGACCTTGGGGGAAAACTATCCCACAGTAGCAACATCTGACTATAAACAAAAAAAGCATGACTAACTTTAACTTTTCAAAGTGAATAATGTAGTTACTTGTTTACCAAATGGGATGTGCAAACCCATTACATAAAATGTCTTTCATGGCCCATATGCTTTCTAACCTAATCAGCTTTCAATCCTGCTAAATCCCAGATTGAGATAACAAATGAGCAGCTCAGTTCACTGGAAGAAAGGCAACCTCTTTCTGTTGGGTATTAAAAGAGGCAAAGGTCAAATATTCCCTTGTGGATCACCCAAAAGAGAGATCATGGTGGTAACACCTAGGCTTTTGCATGCTGAGTGTTGCTGGAAGTGAAATTTGTGGCAGACACAACTGAAGAACAAAGCTTCTGATTAAAACTCACATGATGGTTTTGCACAGGGTGCAACATAAAAGAAGATCTATAGCATCATAGAATGGTTTTGGTTGGAAGGGACCTCAAAGGTCATCTAGTTCCAACCCCCTGCTACAGGCACGGATGCCTCCCACTAGAACAGGTCACTCAAGACCTCATCCAACGTGTTCTTGAACACCTCCAGTGAGGGAGCAGCCACAACCTCCCTGGGCAACCTGTGTCAGTGTTTCACCACCTTCACTGCAAAGAATTTCTTCCTAACATCCAGTTTAAATCTCCCCTCTGCCAGTTGAAACTCATTACTCCTCATCCTGTCATTACAAGACCATGTAAATTGTCCCTCCCCAGCCCTCCTATAGCCCACTTCAGATACTGAAAGGCTACTGCAAGGTCTCCTCTTCTCCAGGCTGAAGAGCCCCAGCTCTCTTGTCCTGTCCTCATAGCAAAGCTGCTGCAGCCCTCTGAGCACCTTTGTGGCCTCCTCTGGAATTGCCCCAGCAGTTTAATGTTCTTCTTGTGTTGGGGGCTCCAGAACTGCACACAGGGCTCCTGGTGGGGTCTCAGGAAAGCAGAGTAAAGGAGGAGATTCCCCTCCCTTGCCCTGCTGGCCACACTGCTCTTGCTGCAGCTCAGCACACAGCTGCTGTCTGGGCTGCACTCACACTGCCGGCTCATGTGGGGCTTTTCATCACTGCAGACCCCCAGGTCCTATTCCTCAGGGCTGTAGATAGATTTTTAATCATCAGTGAAAATAGACTGTTTAAAAAAAACATTAAAAATCCAAATTTCAGAGGAAAAAAAAAATCAGAACATATTTATTGTTTGTGCCAATTAGGGATTTTTTTTCAACATTCTTTCATTTATTTTTTATAGGTACAGTCTAGGGAAGCTTCAAATTTAATGAAAAACAGAGGAGTGAAAACCAATTTTTGACATTTCACTTCTTTGGGGAGGCTTTTTAATAATATGCAATAAATTGGAGAATAAAGGACAGGTGAAAGAAATGCAACCCCTCAAACTAGTTCCAGGCTTTAGAATCAAATGATACTCAGAGTATTTAGTACCTTGTGTTAAGGTATTTTCTATTGGTGATGCTGTGAACCTTAGTCCATTTGACTAATGCATTTTTAGTTTAGGGAATGTCTGTCTTGAACTTGCCTAAAAATCATCTCATAAACAAAGTGGGAAGAAGAAGACAATAAATATAAAAACAAGAAAAGATTTAGTTAGGACACCTAATTAGGATTTCTAATCAGGAGTCATCAAGACCTATAATTAGCAGGGTTGTTCAGACTCATTGCTTTCTCTTTAATGGCCATAGGACATCCAAATGGTTTTAAATTATGTACCATGGGCTCCTAATCAGTTTATTGAACATCATAAATTGTTAAAAGGAGTTAATAGCTTGTGTTTCTTGATAGAAAGTGCTAATACTCGAGGCAGAGAACTCATCAAAGGAACCTCGTTAGAGAAGGGAGGAGGGAGATTGCGTCTCAGTGTCTCATTTTGTTTTAGTAATTAGCTTTTACTGGATTATCCGATCCAAATCTTTATTCAGTTTACTCTGTCAAATCTAGTTTGCATTTTAAATGGAAAATTGACACATGGAACAATTTGTCTCCTGACTGGGTTAACAAGCCTGGCTGGCAGGAGGCACCCGCAGAGAGTGGGGGTTGTTGCGAGAGCCTGGTGGGGAGGACCAGCCCAGGGGGCTTCCCCAGCAGTCCTCCAGACTTCACCTTCCATTTCTGCCCCGGCAGTTGAAGAGCAGCCGTGTGTGAAATTGTCATGATCTGGTTCTGACTTGCCCCTGAGAGCAGTCAGGGACCCACAGCACAGGAAGCACTCCAGCATAAAGTCATCATTTGGGAGCAGATCAGATGGTTCCAAGCAGGTTTTTGTCTTCAACAGTAACTGGTACAAGCTGCCTCAGCAGAAGTGATAAGAAAGCTCCTGATAGACAATTACAAAAGTTTTCCCCTACAAGGAGAATGTTTTCTAAATTAACAAGAGGTCCCTGGTGTGAAGAGAGTATATTGGTATCAACATCCATCTTATCTGCTGCAACAAGATGCATTAACATGCAGAGATCCCTGATGCGCTTGCACCTCCCATGCATGTGGTTTTGGCTGGCACAAAATGTAGGGATTTGATGCCAATTGTTAATTTCTGAACACCCTCATTGTAAAGGTGCTGCTGTGAGTCCAGCTCACTTGATTCCACATCAAGGTATGGTTCTTCCCTGCAGTGCAATGAAAAAGAGGCAAGCAGAAACTCCAGATGTCAAAGTAAAGCCTCTCATTGTCACCCCATTGAGTATTTCATCACATAGTAGAGTCAGAACGGTTTAGGTTGGAAGAGACCTCAAAGATCATCTAGTTCCAACCCCTTGCCATTGGCAGGGACACCTCCCACTAGAACAGGTCACTCAAGACCTCATCCAACCTGTTCTTGAACACCTCCCAGGAGAGAGCAGCCACAACCTCCCTGGGCAACCTGTGCCAGTGTCTCACCACCCTCACTGCAAAGAACGTCTTCCTAACATCCAGTTTAAATCTCCCCTCTGTCAGTTTCAATCCATTACTCCTCATCCTGTCTTTACCTCTGCCCTCCTATAGTCCACTTCAGATACTGGAGGGCCACTACAAGGTCACCTTGAAGCCTTCTCTTCTCCAGGCTGAAGAGTCCCAACTCTGGTAACCTGTCCTCATAGCGGAGCTGCTCCAGTTCTCTGAGCATCTTCGTGGACCTCCTCTGGACTCGCTCCAACAGTTCAGTGTCCTTTTAGTCCTGTGAATCCAGTGATGTAAAGAGGTACCCAAAGCCCTTGGTCCCGAACTGAGTGAGGATTCTCTTAGCACCACTTCACTGATACCTGGGGAGCCAATGTCTCAGCCCCAGTGAGGACTCAGTGACATACCCAAAGTCACTTGGGGAAACCTGTGGCCAACCAGGGACTCAGATCTTGTTGAGTTCTTCCAACGACACCTTCTCCCATAGTGCTCCTCACTTCAGGAGAATGCCTCAGCAGCATCCCACAGGAGAAATGTCCCTGGCTCAGACATCACATCCCCTGCTGGCTTTAGAGGAGGATGTGGAGACGATATTGCTGCAAATACCACATCTCCTACTTGCCTCTCTGAATCCATGGAACAAGACAAAAGAGATCCATTCCTCTATTCTACTTGGGAAGAGGGGTCGGGAAAGTGAGTCTTTCCATGCTAATGTCACACAATTACCTCTTAACTGCCAAAACAGATGGCAGCAATGGGGAAAGTGACACCAAATCAAAAATGTCACAGGTGATCGATTCATGTCATCTACCATCGGCGCAGCCGAGGCTGGCAAGAGAGACACAGTGATAACACAACACTAATATTATATTACAGCCTTCCCGGCGCCGAATGCCAAGTGATGAATATGTGTCACTTGGAGTGTCGCTCACTCGCTGGGCCTGGGCGGGCGAGCATGGAAAATGGAGTGCTCAGGATTAATGATATTGAAAATGATAGAGAGGAGATTGAAAATTCCTGCCTTCCTGAACCGTGCAGAGCGAAATGCACCTCAGAGCTATCTCTTGCTGCCCTCCTCTGCCACCCACTTTTTAAAGGTCTTTTCCACAGCGTTGTGTAGAAGAGAGAAAAAGAGAAGGAAGAGAAGAGAAGAGAAGAGAAGAGAAGAGAAGAGAAGAGAAGAGAAGAGAAGAGAAGAGAAGAGAAGAGAAGAGAAGAGAAGAGAAGAGAGAAGAGAAGAGAAGAGAAGAGAAGAGAAGAGAAGAGAAGAGAAGAGAAGAGAAGAGAAGAGAAGAGAAGAGAAGAGAAGAGAAGAGAAGAGAAGAGAAGAGAAGAGAAGAGAAGAGAAGAGAAGAAGAAAAGAAAAAAAAAAAAGGAAAGGAGAGGAAAGGAGAGGAAAGGAAAGGGAAGGGAAGGGAAGGGAAGGGAAGGGAAGGGAAGGGAAGGAAAGGGAAGGGAAGGGAAGGGAAGGGAAGGAAAGGAAAGGAAAGGAAAGGAAAGGAAAGGAAAGGAAAGGAAAGGAAAGGAAAGGAAAGGAAAGGAAAGGAAAGGAAAGGAAAGGAAAGGAAAGGAAAGGAAAGGAAAGGAAAGGAAAGGAAAGGAAAGGAAAGGAAAGGAAAGGAAAGGAAAGGAAAGGAAAGGAAAGGAAAGGAAAGGAAAGGAAAGGGGAAAGGGAGGAAGAAGGGAAGGGAACTTTTTATAAAAGAGTGATTTATTTGGATTTTCTTTTCCCCTGCTCCCCAAGGTTTGATTTATGACCAAGGTTCAGATACATGCCTGCTCACACACAAACAGCTACATCATGGAATGTGTTCTCGATTTTAATTCAAGATGACTGCTTCTCAGTTAAAAACCTGATGTGGCCAGGAGGTGGTGGCTGAATGGAGGTCAAAGAGTGATGTTATGCTTGAGAAGTGATGTTACTGAGAGTTGTCAGTAAAAAAATAGAGCATTTTAATATAACAGAGCTCATAACTTCTATTTTCCAGCCTTCAGAAGACTCAGGTAAAAATTACCACAGTACTAATGAAGAGAACTGGTAACAGAAGATGGCTCACAGCTTTAGGGATGAAGTGACCCAGATGGTGTTGCAGGCAGAGATGAGCTGCTACATGGCTCTTGCACACCATTTATGCATGGATGCTGCAAGATGTTTTATCCCAAGGGTCCCAGGTACTGCAGACACTTTGGTGAGGCTACAGAAGGTTATAGAAGTGCATTTACATCGCTGCAGAATTAGACCCTGACAGTCTGTGTAGAGATGGTTTCATGCAGCCACTTTGCTTGTCCTGTAATCTGTCTGAACTGTGAGCTGCAAGGATATTCTGCAGCACCTGGAGCTTCTGGCTGAGATGTTTCCTAGACTTGATCAGGATCCAGTGAGAGGGGGGCCTTGGAAGGAGCTTAACCACAAAGTATGCCTTGTGGTGGGTGCTTGTGACCACCCTGCTTTTGAGGTATGGTTACCTACTCATGGCTGTAGACATACCAGTTCTGGAGCATCTCTTTGGGTTTGTCCAGGCCTTTGGCAAGAATGCCTCAAAGCTTTAATGGACAAAACAAAAGAAAGAAAGTTTTAAATACATTTCCTCTCTATTTTCTCCTTTATGTTTTTTTACCTCTCTGTTGCTTAATTGGGTCACCTCCTCAAGTTGGATGAGGGCTTCTTCTTTCCTTCTAGCTACAGCAGCAACCATCTACTGCCTTTCTGTGCCCTCCACATTCCACATTCTCCTCTTCCAGCAGAGCTTGGGGCTTTTTGTCCTTGAGGCTGGTGAATGGGGGGAAAGTCTGTTTTGTTAAGCAACTGGTGCAGCATAATGGAACAGCCTTTTCCCTCCTTCCTTCCTTCCTTCCTTTCTTCCTTTCTTTCTTTCTTGCTTTCTTGCTTTCTTGCTTTCTTGCTTTCCTGCTTTCCTTCTTTCTTTCTTTCTTTCTTTCTTTCTTTCTTTCTTTCTTTCTTTCTTTCTTTCTTTCTTTCTTTCTTTCTTTCTTTCTTTCTTTCTTTCTTTCTTTCTTTCTTTCTTTCTTTCCTTCCTTCCTTCCTTCCTTCCTTCCTTCCTTCCTTCTTTCCTTCTTTCCTTCTTTCCTTCCTTCCTTCTTTCCAACCCATTATGAATCCTGAGAAAACTGTTTTGCACAGAAAATAAAATCAAATAACAGCCTGTTGAAGTAAGATGCAAAATTTGTTTGAACATCATGTCCAAAAAATGCTAGCATGGTTTCCTCACACTGACTACCAAATACATCCTGACTCTGTTAGCTTCATTCCTCAGCCATTTGTTTCAGATGGCAATAGACAGAGAATGGAGGAAGAAAACCAGAATCAGCTGAGAGCACCTAATTAATTGGCTTATAATTACATGTGGAAAGCTAAAAGGTAATAGATCTGTTTGAATTATGATCATCACAGGCTCTTCAGGGACAGTCTGTGCAGTGTGAATCACTTGTACTTGATCACCAGAGACACAAAGAATTAAATGAGTACAAATATTTTAAATAAGAGCACCTGTTCACCAGTGGGAATTTTGGCTGCCAAGCTTGGCTGGCACATGTTTCCTTTAAGGCTGCAGTCACTGACCTGTTATATCACTGTTTTCTTAAAGGATAGCCCAGCTAAAAATATTACCTTTGCAGTGGTCCACCACTGAAAGATGGATTGAGCCCAACAGGAAAATGAAGGCCTGGAGATTAAGATTACATGGAGCTGGTTCTTGCCTAAATTGTAACTCAGAGGAGCTACACACTGTCCTCTGACACATATTTCTGTCTCTCCTGCTTGCTTCTATCTCTCTTTACTGTCCCTGTGAGTGTCTACTGCTGACTTCCCCAGACTTGCCAGGCGTTTTCATCCTTACTTTCCTTCTCAGCATCCTCTTCATCCTCCTTCTCTTCATCCTCATCATCATCCTCTTCATTATCATCATCTTCAGAATCTGCCTTGACTTCCACTGGTGCAGCCTTATGCTCCTCCTCATCATCTTCATCTTTCCCTACAAATTCTTGCTTTGCTATCACAAATGGAGGCTTTTTGGCTGGTATTTCTGCAGGCTTTTTGGCTACAGGCTTCAGAGACATTGGTGGTTCCTCTTCCATGTCAGAATCTTCTTCATCATCCTTGCCACCACCACCATCATCATCTACATCTTCCTCCTTGCTCTCTTTCTTCTTGGTGCTCTTTCCATTTTTTGCTCCTTTGCTTAGGACAGCAGCCTTTTTAGGTGATGGAACAACAGCAGCCTTTTTAGCTGGAGTAGCCACAGTTTTCATAGAATCATAGAATCAACCAGGTTGGAAGAGACCTCCAAGATCATCCAGCCCAACCTAGCACCCAGCCCTAGCCAATCAACTAGACCATGGCACTAAGTGCCTCATCCAGGCTTTTCTTGAACACCTCCAGGGACCATGTTCCTAGACCTCCCCTGGCACAACTTTAGACTGTGTGCCATTGTTCAGTTGCTGGTTGCCTGGCAGAAGAGGCCAACCCACACCTGGCTACAGCCTCTCTTCAGGTAGTTGTAGACAGAAATGAGATCACCCCTGAGCCTCCTCTTCTCCAGGCTAAACACCCCCAGCTTCTTCTCCCAGGCTACCAGCAACATAACAAGAGGACACTGTCTCAAGTTGGGAAGGGAGAGATAATAGGCTGGGTGTTAGGAGGAAGTTCTTCCCAGAGAGTGATTGCCATTGGAATGGGCTGCCCAGGGAGGTGGAGTTGACATCCCTGGAGGCATACAAGTAAAGCCTGGCTGAGGCACTTAGTGCCATGGTCTAGTTGACTGGATAGGGCTGGGTGCTAGATTGGACTGGATGATCTTGGAGATCTCTTCCAATCTGGTTGATTCTGTGATCATCTGGCACATATTTCTGTCTGTCTTGCTCGCTTCTATCTCTCTTTACTGTCCCTGTGAGTGTCCAGTGCTGACTTCCCCAGCCTTGAATATACTTTTTCTGCACAAAACCCTCAGACAAGAGAAAAAGAAAGAGAAAGGAAGGAGGGAAGGAGGGAAGGAGGGAAGGAGGGAAGAAAGAGAGAAAGAAAGAGAGAAAGAAAGAGAGAGAGAAAGAGAGAGAGAAAGAGAGAGAGAAAGAGAGAGAGAAAGAGAGAGAGAAAGAAAGAGAGAAAGAGAGAAAGAGAGAAAGAGAGAAAGAGAGAAAGAGAGAAAGAAAGAAAGAAAGAAAGAAAGAAAGAAAGAAAGAAAGAAAGAAAGAAAGAAAGAAAGAAAGAAAGAGAGGGAGGAAGGGAGGAAGGGAGGAAGGGAGGAAGGGAGAAAGAAAGAAAGAAAGAAAGAAAGAAAGAAAGAAAGAAAGAAAGAAAGAAAGAAAGAAAGAAAGAGAGGGAGGAAGGGAGGAAGGGAGGAAGGGAGGAAGGGAGGAAGGGAGAAAGAAAGAAAGAAAGAAAGAAAGAAAGAAAGAAAGAAAGAAAGAAAGAAAGAAAGAAAGAAAGAAAGAAAGAAAGAAAGAAAGAAAGAAAGAAAGAAAGAAAGAAAGAAAGAAAGAAAGAGAGGAAGGGAGGGAGGGAGGGAGGGAGGGAGGGAGGGAGGGAGGGAGGAAGGAAGGAAGGAAGGAAGGAAGGAAGGAAGGAAGGAAGGAAGGAAGGAAGGAAGGAAGGAAGGAAGGAAGGAAGGAAGGAAGGAAGGAAGGAAGGAAGGAAGGAAGGAAGGAAGGGAAATGGAACAGAAAGAAAAGAGACATGGCAGAGATACAGAGCATTAACAAAAGCCCTGTAGATTTCCGGCAGAGAGTAACAGGGCTGTGGAAGTATTCGATCAGAGCCATAAATCTAATGAGATGGTAATGGTATGCAAATTAACAACACCATGAGCCAAATGGGTAAAGTTTCTTTATGGAGCATATTAAGAGGCATTTTGCCTAAGTGGAATGGTCTGGTGAACAATAAATATTGAGCCTCAATCTGCAAGTATTGGTTGACAACAGTGATAAGATAAAACAGATGAAGGCAAGTATTATTCCTCCATTAAAAACAGGACAGATGCTGCAAATGAAAGTGTGCTGCACTCCCACAGAGGGAAGTTACAGCTAGGCAGCCCTCGTGAAATAGCAGGGATTTTCCATTGCTCTTGCTCACATTAATGCTTCTTGAAAACTCAGATTTTTGATCCAGCTTTTATGTATTCAGAGATGGACAAGGAAATGTGAAACCCCAGGCCAAATCGTTTCCTAGTGTAAATTAGGTAACCCCCATTAGCTCTAGCAGTTTATGCTAGCTTTGGATCTGGATCCCAAACTGTACCTGCCAGCCACTGACTGTTGATAAATATTGAGTGGTCTCACTATGACATTTTAATTATAACATTATGGATTTCAGGAGGAGGGGGGAGCAAAAGAAGAGAAAGCATCTATTTTTGTTCTTAAGCTTCAAGGAAGAGGGAGGGGGGGAAGGAAAAAAAAAGGAAGAAAATACAGCCCCCTAGATCCCACAGGGATTTACAGGAGATTAGCTAAATCTCAGTTCTTATCATTTTCAAGGGCTCCATCCAACCTTATTTTAAGTTTCTTGCCATGGGCACCTACTCTGCAATTTTTATATGGGATAGCTTGAGATCTCTTAGCATTGTCAACTGCCATACTAATGACATGTCTTTTGTCCCAGGGTCTGAAGGCCTCTGTGCTTGGAGGCTGGAGAGCCTTTTGCATGCACCTTGCTCCGAAGACCAGACTCATCTGCCACCAGTAAAGCAAACCCTAAGGTTTGCAGCAAAGAGATGATTCAGCTGCAGCTGCAGACCAATCTGGAGGGAGGTGAGCTGAGTTGAGGCCCAAATGTGCCCCTTTAACCTAAATGATTTGGGCACTGATAAAATATATCAGTCTACTCATGGTAACTCCAAGATCAGTTGTGCTTGTGTCTCACTGAGACAGTGTGGGTGGAAAGCAACCTCCAGGGAGGGAGACTCCACCACCTCCCTGGGCAGCCCATTCCAATGCCAATCACTCTCCAGGTCAAGAACTTCCTCCTAACATCCAGCCTAGACTTCCCTTGGCACAACTTGAGACTGTGTCCTCTTGTTCTATTGCTGGTTGCCTGGCAGAAGAGACCAACCCCACCTATCTACAGCCTCCCTTCAGGTAGTTGTAGAGAGCAATGAGGTCACCCCTGAGCCTCCTCTTCTCCATGCTAAATGCCCCCAGCTGCCTCAGCCTCTCCTCACAGGCCTGTGCTCTAGCCCCCTCATCAGATTCGTTGCCCTTCTCTGGACATGTTCCAGCACCTCAACATCTCTCCTGAATTGAGTGGCTCAGAACTGGACACAGTACTCAAGGTGTGGCCTGACCAGTGCTGAGTACAGGGGAAGAATAACCTCCCTTGTCCTACTGGCCACACTGGTCCTGATACAGGCCAGGATGCCATTGGCTCTCTTGGCCACCTGGGTACACTGCTGGCTCATCTTCAGCCTACTATCTATCAGTACTCCCAGATCCCTCTCTGCCTGGCTGCCCTCCAGCCACTCTGTCCCCAGCCTGTAGCACTGCTTGGGGTTGTTGTGGCCAAAGTGCAGAACCCTGCACTTGGCCTCGTTCAATCTCATCCCATTGGCCTCTGCCCACCCATCCAGCCTGTCCAGGTCCCTCTGCAGGGCTCTCCTGCCCTCCAACAGACCAACACCTGCTCCTAGCTTGGTGTCATAGATACACACAGTGTTGCTGGGACCTCAATGTGGACCTCTTACCAGCTGTTTGCCTCTCAGTGGGAATCACTGTGTCTGCTGAGCTCCTGCTGTTGACTAAAACAAGGCAAGCTGTATGCTCCAGAGTATAGCACACCATTTTTTTTTGATCCTTCCCTGTATGTGCCTTATCTAAATGTTTCATCAAAGCCTCCAAGACCTGCAGCAAACACATCTCTCACTGCAAAATCTTGACATTTCACCTGTGATTTGGACTGCCTTGTGCAGCCAAGAGAGACAACTAGGCTGAAGTGTTTGAGAAATGTGGTTCAACAGATTGCTTGTCAATCCAGGAGTTAAGCAACCTGGTCTCTGCTCCTTAGTGTGATTTCTTTGTAAAGCCCTTCCAGATCTACAAACAAAAAAAATGAGATTCATAGAAGCTAAAGCCAGAAGTGTTATAACAGTGTAAATGTGGGTGCATGGCATTTCCCCTTCAGAGCTTAATAATAGAATAGCCACCTCCATCTGTGGTCAACTTTAATATCTGACAAAATCTGTTCTGTTCACCTCTATTTCACATTGCCCTGCCAATTATTAGCATCGTGCTCAGTGGAGCTGCCACACAGCTCATTTTTGTGGCTGCTAGCTTAGTAAATAAATGTGTCACACTAAACATCATGACTTCTGGGGGAGTTCAAAAAGAAGTGGACAAGCTAATGGGTGCAAAACTACCTTAAAGCTACCAACTTCTTCCCTTGCAGAGAGAAAAGGTACTTTTGTGAGTTACAGAAGAGATGGAGTCTCCTCCTCTGCCTCTTCCAATCAAAATGTTGGGTTGCCCCCTACCCATAGAGTTCCTCTGTCTCAGAAGATAGTCCTGACTGCACTGTGTGGTGGCCCAGCACACAGCTGCATGCTGCTAATGGCTTATTTAGCAGATGTGCAAAACTTTGCCTGTCTCCCAGGTGCAAAAGAGGAGCAGGGCAACTGAGAGCTAAATTCACTCTGGCTTCCTCTCAGTAGCACTGCTGTCTTTTGCTCTATCAGTCATCTGTACACAGCCATATGAAGGTTGCACCAGCAAAATGGCCAAGGGCATAAAAATTGAGGAAGTAATGGGCAGAGCAATATCATGCTCATCTATTGAAGGCTGGAACATGGTTAGGAGTCAAATGGAAAGAGAGTCACTGCCCCATGTCTTCTGAAATATTTGAAATCCAAAGTATGGGCAAGTGGTGAGGATGGGACTGATGGTTTGGGTTTTTACTATTACCTTTGGTATTTTTTTACCAAAAAGGGGGAATCAGTTTCCTAGCTGTGGTATCCAGGCTGCCTGTGCAGGGCATGGCCAACAACATCGAGTTCAAAAACGACACCAACTGTTGTGGGGTTGTGACATGATATTTGTGAGGCTCTTTCTCCTGCATGCAACAGAATCAAAGGAGCTCAGTATGGTCAGCGTTTTTTCTGAAGTGGGATTTTTGTTAATGAACATCTCCTATTTGGGCATTTCCAAAGAGAATATTGAACCAGTTGCACCAGAAGACAAGTACAAATCAAATATCCTTTATAGGACATGAAGCAAGTTGCACCTCGCCTGTCCTTGGTAGCTGGTGCTTGGCACCAAGCTGAGGTCTGGTCCCATTTTCCTGCTCCCTTTTTGGGATTCTGGGCCCCAGGGTCATGTCCTACATGCAGAAATCTTACTCCTGAAGATTAGCTCCAAAACATCCCACAAGGTCTTTGACTTTGGCCAGTGTCTTGCAGGCAGGTGCAGAGAAGCAGATCCAGTGCACCTTTATCTTGCCTGTTTATTCTCACTCCCAGCCTTGGCTTGAGTCTATTCAATCCCTCACATGCAACTCCCATGCAGAAAATTCAAAGGAATCACGGAAATGTCAAACGAGACTGACTTGCAGAATGAGGGCAGCTCATTTCTGAGCTCAGCTGAGATTGCTGGAGGAACTAACACTTCCACAGGCAGATAGTCTTCCAATTTGTATAGTAAAAGATGTTGTCTGTACCTGCAAGACTCACCTTTTATTGCCTTCTCACTAACACTCCACTTAGCACTCAGACTCAGACCCATGAATGAAGCAAGGTCAGCTTCACCTCTTAAAAGCCTAAAAGGGTCTTCTCCATAGTGAAATCCTCGTGCCCTCTGAGCCCCTTTATGGCACCTGAGGCTGAGGTCCCCCCAGTACAGATTTATCTCTCCATGCTGAGCCAGCATGAAGCCAATTCAGTGCTAAGTGCAATGTTGTCCCCATACATTCTTGCAGATAGAGCAATATTATCCTGTATTAGGGAAGTGTCACTTGAGACATTCCAAAAGCCATAAGACTATATTGGTTTTCAGACTCCTGCTGTGTTGGCTTGGGCATTTGCTGTTCTCTTCTATGAGAGCACTCTGTTTTCAGCAGAAATGTCAGCATGCCAATGATCCAATGAAAGGAATCTCCTTGGCATTTAGCCTTTAATATTTCCTAGACTCTTAATCTTGGGATGAGAAATCTAGTGCCGAGGAAGGGAAGCCAGAGGATAGCTGGTTTTCTTTATTCATTTCCTGAAGAATATGTATCTGCTGTTTCTGTGAGCAGTAGCTGGGATTTAGGTCTGGCACAATCAGTTAAAATGACATTGCAATGGGATCTGAGCTTGGGAGCTTCTTCTGCCTGCTTTCAGCATTGTGCAGAATGAGGGATGGATAGAAGAAAAAGAAAGGCTAAGTAAGACTTGCTCCAGAAGGTCTTTGGTAAACAAGTTTTGCTCTTGTGTAAGTTTGTTGAGCTGATGCATAGTAGAAAACAGAGATGTAGCCAAAGGAGAATTCACAGCTAAGGCACTACCTTGGCTCTAGTGAGAAAATCAGAGTTATGCAGTAAGTCACTCATCTACAGAGAATATTCTCAAGAAGCCAGATTTGGCCCTTGTTTGTGCTAGAATAACTGCAGGGTAATGTTCTGAAACTAGGGAAGTGATTCCAACTTCAGAGTCGCGTAACAAGCACCTCAGTCAAGCCTGAGACCCAATTGCCTCAGGGTGAAGTGAAGCAACTGTAGCATCAAGAGTTGTCATATGGATGTCTCAAGCATCACCTGAGCTGGATGCTGCAATCCCTAAGACACCCCACTCAGGTGATGCTGTTTCTCTAAAGTGAACTGGTCTGTTAACAAGTGAACAAAAGACAACATAATCTGGGATCTGGACTCTAACAAGATCTTGAATAATCCCTCCAGATATGAACCTTCAAAGTCCCAAAGGGGTCATGGACATGGTACTCTGGAGATAGAAATCTTCCTTCTACAAAGACAGAAAGAGAACTTTCATCATAAGGTCCTTGCCAGAAGCTGGCCATTGACAACAGACTCTCCAGTTAGAGAGTCACAGAATGCATCTGGTTGGAAAAGACCTCAAAGATCATCCAGTCCAACCTTTGACCCAGCACTGAAGGGACAATGCCAAACTGTGTCCCCAAGCCACTCCTTTGCTTTAGCGAGTGTAAACCACAGAGGTAGTTCTCTGCTTCCTACCATTCATGTCCATCTCATTATTCCCACGGGTAATGTTTTTTTTTAAACCCACCCTATTTTACAAGCCTGTATTTGTTCTCCTCAAGTTACAGCAGTTTCAAGAGCTTACTTTAACAGCCTGGTTCACAGAAGCAGCCTAGGGATCTGTGCACACCAAACACAGTGGTTGTCACTTACTACCACGTGGGACCCTCATCACCTGCTTTTACTTCAAGGGTCAGCCAGTTCCTCCAAACATGTCAACCACCAGCTTCCAGCATTTCTGACTGGGTCTGGTCCATGGTTATTGCTGCAAGAACAGAGCCCAAGTGAAAGGAGTCATATCTATGAGACCTTTTTTCCCTTTGCTTTTTTTTTTTTTCAGATTTATTTTTCATCTCTTTTTTGCATTTCTCTTTACTTAACTGTGGCTGTATTAAAAACAAACCCAAAACCAACATGATGTGAAACACACCCAGCTCCAGTCAGTGGTCTGGTTCCTAGAAACCTCATGTCTTTTGCACAACCACCCACCTGCCCACTTCTTGCTAAACTTTCCCAATAGACTGGACTTGCTTATTCCCACAGCATGATAATTCCTCCCTCCTCCCACATTGTTCTAAGTAGGTTTGAGGACTAGATACACATGATTTTACATCAGATCAGGAGATGTTCTGATGTAAATTCTGCCTCCCACCTGAGATGAGGCTCAAAAAAAAAATATTTAGTGTGCTCTACCAGCAGCCCTGAGAAATGCAGATGGTCTTGGTCCTATTTATTTCTCTCAGCTTCCACCTTTTTTTTCTGTTGGTCATCCACAGACAAAATTGCATGCACCAAATCTCCACCTTCAGCCTGCCAGCTGCTGAACGCTGGGAGCCTTAGGTGAGATGATGGGAAAGAAAGTGAAATGGTTTGTCTCTTTTATGTGCCCTCGAGGGAGGTGATAAGAGCTGGGGGGCGGGGGAGACATGACACCATCTCAAAGGGTGGGATGTAAATGGGGGTGTTAAAAGAGAAAAAGAAAAGGAAAAACATAAAGAAGGAGAAAATAAGTATTCTTGGTGGAACACAAATAGAGTCCTAGCTAGGTATCATTTGCCAAGGAAATTGCATTTCTATTTGGGAATAAATGAGTGTAAAACTTGTTGAGGCCCAGGTAATAATAGAGCGGAGGAGGAGGAAATTGAAATTTATGACTTTGCAAATGACTCCTGTAGAAAAGAGAGACACACATCAGAAGTGTCTTTTTATCCACCACCCCCACCCCCCCTTCCCCTCCCTCTTCTTTTTCTCTTCTTCCCGCAGATGAGGAGGACAGGTCTGCAATAAAATAGGTCTAAGCTTTACCGGCCTGGAGATGCTGCGGCGGGGAGGTGGAGGGGGGGAGTGGGGGGCCAGGGGACATTAGCACTTGCTGTAACGTTGTCAGTGCCGATGTAAATGGACGTGCTACATAGTCAACAAGACACACTTGGCTGCCTGCAAGTAGGAAGTACTTAAATCTTGGCACTGATAAATGAAATATTTTTAAGGGAGCTAATCAGTGAAAATGGGGTTTCATCAGGCGCTGACATGTCTCGCTTGCTTCAGCGAGTCCGAGAGAGAAAAATGATTGCGCGGCGCGGTCCGGAGCCAGCCGGAGATGGGGAGCGAGAGAAAAGGAGCCGAGGATGCTCATGGGGTGTGAGCCGGGGGCGGGGGAGGACTGGGGCTGGTGGCATCTCCGCCTTCACTCACCCCTGCCCCCCTGGGGCGCCCACCCCCACGCTCCCTGCCGCCCCGTTCCGCCCGGGTGTGATGGATGGGCTGGTGCAGAACGGGCTCCGTGCAAATCCCCAATCTGCAGCCTGCTGGGCTCAGTTGGATCAGCAGCAGGCTAGCTGGTATTTCTGGATAAACACTAATAAATCTTCCTTTGCTTCCCCGGCAAGCGGTGCTTCCCCTGCCTCCCCCAGCCCCTCGTCTTTTCTCCTCTCCTGCTGGTGCAAGGGGAGTGGGGGGAGAGGTGAATTTGGGGTGTAGGGACCTCAGTGGGGTGGAAGCCAAGCCCTGAGATGGGCAGAGGTTCTGGCAGAGGAAAACCCTTAGGCTGTGGGCTTGCAAAACTTCCCATCAGCTCTTCTACCTCCAGTTCTGCTGCTGGCTGGCTGAGGGGTGAGTGGGGACAATTCAGTCCTATTCCTATGCCTCCGTTTTGTCTCTCTGGAGCCATGATAATTGTTTAAGGTGAATCTTGTAGAGTAGGGTTCTAGATTGGACTTGGTGATCCTGAGGGTCTTTCCCAACCTGGATGTTTCTGTGATTCTGTGATCTCTTTCCCTACAGCCCCCCCAAAGTCTGGGTGATCCATGGGTGCAAAAGGGATTTGGACTTGGCCCGTAGCCTCAGAGATAGGGCACAGGGGATTGTGTTCACCATTTCAGCTGAGCCTCACCATGGTTCTTGTCTTCGGCTCCAAGGTCACGGTAGCTGAGAGTGTATGTCCCCATCAGTGAACCCAGATAATCAGCTCAGCTACTGACTCACTCCATTGACATGGAATCTTGGGCAACAGGGACCAAAATAATCTGAAAAAGAGCTCTGACCTCACTCTCCTCCTAGCCAGACCACAATGGCCACAATTCCATGGGGGTTCTCATGGGACACAGCAGGTGGGTAACCACAAAGATCCCACTGGGACAAGGCAGAGCTTTTACCAGCTTCAGCCAAAAAACAGTGGCAGAAGCTGTCCTTGTTACCAACCTACCTGTAAGTGACCTCAGAATCCTCTGTAAACCAAAATGCAAACAGTAAGAGCTACAGCTCCTACAGCATCCTTATTCAGCTCCTACAGTGTCCTTATGCTGCAGCAGTGAGGGGCATACCAGGATTTGTTCTCACCTGAAAAACGGAAGATCCTTGCATAAGAAAATTATCATGGGAAGAAATTGTTCCAACAGACTAAGAGAGGGAAGAAACACATAAGTTAAAAGATGGGGGGGAAAAAAAAAAAGAAGAAAGCCCAATACTTACATCCTTAAGTCACAAAGGTTCAAAGCAGAATTCCCTCAGTAATCAGGAAATGAAAATGTCCTTCAATTACAGAGCATTTTAAGACATGATTATTTCATGTGCACACTATTAAGAAAACGACAGTGGAAAATTCATCATGAAATAAATTAATACTTAAACACTTTTTAAAAAGCCTCCCTGGTGTATTCTTCCCCTCCTCCCCTTTCTGACACAATAATGTGTTGGTTCTAAAGGAAATTTTTGTTGGACTAAAGATGATGAAATACACAACGAAAAACACATTTGGCAAGCAAATTCATAACTACCTTTTTTGCTTGTTTGTTTGTTAAGGAAGCAGTTTAGCTGAAAACACGTAAAACCCACGGCTATTTATTATTTTCTGCTGGTGGAAAAGAGTCTTTTCCTTTCCTTCATGAAGCCAAACATGCTCGTGTTTGAATAATGGCCTCCCAAACTCACACAAACTCAACAATTTAGGCTGTGTTTTGCCTTTTTTTCTCCTCTCTTTTTTTTTTTTTTTGGTCAGTGCAGTGCATTGCTGCACACCACATTACAGCATGAATTTATTCTCCACCCTGGCAGAAGTTGGTATTCACTGAAAACTGCAGAGAGCTACAGGAAGGGTTTGATGTTGTGTGCTAGTTTCACACAGTATCACACAGTATCACCAAGGTTGGAAGAGACCTCACAGATCATCAAGTCCAACCCTTTACCACAGAGCTCAAGGCTAGACCATGGCACCAAGTGCCACGTCCAACCTTGCCTTGAACTGCCCCAGGGACGGCGACTCCACCACCTCCCCAGGCAGCCCATTCCAGTGTCCAATGACTCTCTCAGTGAAGAACTTTCTCCTCACCTCCAGCCTAAATTTGCCCTGGCACAGCCTGAGGCTGTGTCCTCTCGTTCTGGTGCTGGCCACCTGAGAGAAGAGAGCAACCTCCCCCTCGCCACAACCACCCCTCAGGTAGTTGTAGACAGCAATAAGGTCACCCCTGAGCCTCCTGTTCTCCAGGCTAAACAATCCCAGCTCCCTCAGCCTCTCCTCGTAGGGCTGTGCTCAAGGCCTCTCCCCAGCCTCGTTGCCCTTCTCTGGACACGCTCAAGCATTTCAATGTCCCTCCTAAACTGGGGGGCCCAGAACTGAACACAGTACTCAAGGTGTGGTCTAAGCAGTGCAGAGTACAGGGGCAGAATGACCTCCCTGCTCCTGCTGACCACACCATTCCTGATGCAGGCCAGGATGCCACTGGCTCTCTTGGCCACCTGGGCACACTGCTGGCTCATGTTCAGGCGGGTATCAATCAGCACCCCCAGATCCCTCTCTGTCTGGCTGCTCTCCAGCCACTCCGACCCCACCCTGTATCTCTGCATGGGGTTGTTGTGGCCAAAGTGCAGCACCCTGCACTTGGAGCTATTGAACCCCATCCCATTGGACTCTGCCCATCTGTCCAGGCAGTCAAGGTCCCGCTGCAGAGCCCTTCTGCCCTCCAACCCAGCCACATCTGCCCCCAGCTTGGTGTCATCTGCAAGCTTGCTGATGACTGACTCCATGCCCTCATCCAGATCATCTATGAAGTTTGAAGCAGGCTAGAATGTCTGGGTGAGAAGAACTAGATTACAGGCTGTGAAAGGAAAATGATGGTGATGTCTACTTCCCTCATAGGCTTGCTGAGATGTATAAAAACATAAGTCAAAACATAGATAAGATGCTCGGCACCACTCTCGCTGGGGCTGCTGGCTGAGCTGCATCTCTCTAACCTCACCCTCCATTTTGGACTAATTCACTTTGCTTCCTAACCCCCTGGCTGAACCTCTGTTCTTCCTTGGGACTGGGGTAAGGTTGAGAGGGGTAGGCGGAAGGTGAAGGGGCAGTTGAGAGCCCCTCCTGGGCACTCAGGTTTCTGGGAGGGGAGTTGTGTTTCTGTATTACATTTTCCCTTGTCTATTTCTGTATATAACTGTATATGCTGTAAATATCTGCTTGTATATTGTGCTAAGCTGTAAATAATAAGCTTCATTCAATTTCCAGAGCTGGCTGAGTCTAGTCTGGATGATTCCCAAAGTGTGTGTGTGGGAGGAACACCCAAACCATCACATATTGGGTGCCAAATAAATCATCTCAGTTCTAATTTAAATTTCCAGAGACTCAAATATATTTGATAGAACCAATAACAATTTTATAGAGTGCCCTTCCCTCTTCCTCCTTCTTTTCCAAAAGAAAGGAATTAGATGTAGAGAGAGGAAAAGGTAAGTGCACCCAAATAGATAATCTCACTCTGATTTGGAAGTTAAAAAAGAAGAGCAGTTTAATGATAAATTAAAAGGGTTATCTGAGGTAGAGAAGTTACAAAGGTGTAGGGAAGGGAAAACAAATCACAAAATGTGTAAATACAACCAGATTTTTGATGGTAGTGGGTTTGTCTGCCTCGTGGGTGATAGCCATGTGGTAAGAGCCAGGAACAGGATGGTGATGCTGGTAAGCAGGGAGGCAGGGAGCGCAGAGCAAGAGGGAACAGGAAGCCCCCCCTGCTTTTATAGACCTTTAGACAGGAAGGGGGAGTGAGCTAACCATGAATCACCTGGTGGTGTTCGGACCCACCCCTGGGGAGGGGTCAAGACCCCCTAGGGTCAGGTTCAAGGTGACTGCCCCTGGAGGATTAACCCTGTACAGGTTTGATTCCATCTGAATCCAAGTGGAGTTGGTGCTAGGGAGAATCACAGAACTATAGAAATATTCTGGTTGGAAAAGACCCCCAAGATCACCAGGTTCACTTTACAAAGCTCACCCTAAAACCATATCCTCAAGTACCACATCCAAACAACTTTCAAATACCTCCAGGGTTGATGACTCAGCCACCCCCCTGGGCAGTCCACTCCAGTGTCTGGCCACTCTTGCTGTGAAAAAATGTTTTCTAATGGCCAGTCTAAACTCCATCCAGTTGCAGCTTGAGGCCATCCCCTCTTGTTCTATCACTACCTGTGAGAAGAGACCACCATCAGCCTCTCCATAATATCCTTTCAGGTAGCTGTAGACAATGATGAGGTCTCCCCTCAGCCTCCCCAAAGAGATACAACAGCACAGCACCAGAGACCTGAGCTCTCCAGTTAGGTCTATTACAGAATCTGCTAAAGCAAATCCACTGTTTTCATGGACTTCCATGGAGTTTGGCTTAGGAGGTGCATCACGGGAGCCACATTGTATCACACATACCTCTTGGCTGAGCCTTGCTAGGAAGAATGGAGATTGCCATGTCCAAGTGTCCACTCTAGCCCAGCAGCAGAATGATATCTGTACCCATCACCAGGCCACTAACCCGCTCAGACCCTGATGCACACTGCAAGGTATGATGAAACAAGGTTAAGTTGAGATTCAGGAGCTTTAAGTCAAGGCTGGATGAGGCACTTACTGCCGTGGTTTAGTTAATTAGAAAGGTTAGGTGATAGGTTGGACTCAATGATCTTAGAGGTCTTTTCCAGCCTGGTTAATTCTGTGATTCTGTGAAATCTCATGAAGGTTCTGTACAGCAGCCACGAGGAAATTGAACTTGCAACCTGACACCAGGGAGTGGGTTGTATGGTTCAGCAGGGCCCTTGTTGATCTTTAATGCAAATGGAATGCTCTGGCCTTGTGGGTCCAGTCAACAGAGCAAGCTGAGATTTGCTCCTGTAACAGTGTAGTGCTTCTAGGAGTTACCTGTCCCCCTCTTCCCCACAATGATTTCACCCAGACTAGACTCAGCTGGCTGGATGCTAAGGAATGTAGCTTTATATTCACAGTTTAGCACAATGTACAAGCAGGTATTTGCAACACATCACAGATATTTACAGCTATACACAGAAATATACAAGTCAAAAGTAATACAGAAACACAATACCCCTCCCAGAAGTCAGAGTGCCCAGGAGGGGCTCCCAGCCATCCTTCCACCCCCTTATCCCAGAATCTGCCTTATGTGCAAAATGTGTTGGAAGAATTGGCAAGGGGGGTTAGAAGGAAAGTATTAGTTGGGTTACACAGATCCAGCTAGAAGCAGATAATACAGCAGAAACCAGGGATAGGCACCAACTGCCTTATCCATGCGTGTGTCCTTGCTTTTATATGTCTCAGCAAACCTATGAGTGAATTAGACATCACCATTGTTTTCTTTTCACAGCCTATAATCTCATTTTTCTCATTAAGATGTTCCAATTAGCTTCAAACCAGCATGAATGGGAACGTCAATGCTGGGAGACCCTGCCAAAGCTAAAGGCAGGTCTTGCAGCTTGGGGCATGGGAAAATTATCTGAGGACTTCCACAGAAAATGAGCATCCACCCATTGGCATCTCAGGAGAGTGTAGAGTCACAGTATCACAGTATCACGGTATCACAGTATCACACAGTATCACCAAGGTTGGAAGAGACCTCACAGATCATCAAGTCCAACCCTTTACCACAGAGCTCAAGGCTAGACCATGGCACCAAGTGCCACGTCCAATCCTGCCTTGAACAGCTCCAGGGACGGCGACTCCACCACCTCCCCGGGCAGCCCATTCCAGTGTCCAATGACTCTCTCAGTGAAGAACTTTCTCCTCACCTCCAGCCTAAATTTCCCCTGGCACAGCCTGAGGCTGTGTCCTCTCGTTCTGGTGCTGGCCACCTGAGAGAAGAGAGCAACCTCCCCCTGGCCACAACCTCCCTTCAGGTAGTTGTAGACAGCAATGAGGTCACCCCTGAGCCTCCTCTTCTCCAGGCTAACCAATCCCAGCTCCCTCAGCCTCTCCTCACAGGGCTGTGCTCAAGGACTCTCACCAGCCTCGTTGCCCTTCTCTGGACATGCTCAAGCATCTCAATGTCCCTCCTAAACTGGGGGGCCCAGAACTGAACACAGGACTCAAGGTGTGGTTTAACCAGCGCAGAGTCCAACACAGCCAGGATGTGTTTGTGTAGTGCAGCATGCAAGATCCTACCTGGTGGACAGATGAAAGAGAAAATGTGTTGCCAACTCAGCAGCGAAATAGATACTGCTGGCAAGATCCACCCCTGCCTAGGACCAGCACATCCACTAGACTTGATAGTGGTTGGACTTCAGGATCCTTATGAGTGCCTTCCAACCCGCGGTGTTCTGTGATAACAAGCCTTGTTCTGCCACTGTGCTTTTGTATTTGGCCTGCATGATACGGCTGTGGAGTATCTATTTTTCTGTTCCATGCCTCATGTTTTGAAGGAGGACCATAACTCATGAGGGGTGCCTGCCTAGATAACTCACAAGTGGGATATACATGGCTGTCTCTTACTGAAGTACATTTTGCTGCTAACATGTATTATATTTGTACCATGCCAGAGGGGGTGTCTGCAGGTCTAAAAATGTTGGTTATAACAGCTACTCATGCTATTAGTATAGTTGTAGATATTATATGATTTATTGATGTGTTTTTATTTCCCACTGGTATGGTATAAATATATTTATTTCACAAAAGTGGCCAATAAATTTTCCTTATGAATCCTGTTATCTGCACCATTAACCATTGCTCATTTTTATGAGGTCACAACTTAAGGTGTACATGAATTTACACCTTAATTTGTGACCCTTTCCAAAATAATACATAGCCACTTCTGAACTATTCACCTCACAAAAGGCTCAGCTCATTTTTGCTACTTCCTACTGCACTCGACATTTGTTTCCCATCAGATAATGGCATAACATCATCTGCTACATCTCCACACACACACACACACACACAAAGTAGATAAAACATTAATGAGATTAAACTTTCCTGGACGCAGTTCATTCTTTATGGCACTCTGGAATTCAACAAGACAGAATAAGCTGACAAAACAGCACTAAATAAGCCAAAGATGTGCTTTAGCCTTCATGCTAAAAAAACTAAGAGTTCCAAACAAGAGCCAGAGAAGAATAGGAATGCCAGAAATTCAGATACTCCCAAGTAGCCCTCTCTATTTTCTTACATTTCTTTGTCATACAAATGATTTTTAGGATGTTGAGCAGCATGGGAACAATTCTCCTCCTGTAACCTTCATTACTTTGCTCTTTGATTTATTCACAATGCTGAAGCCAGGAGTATTGCATCTCTGTTTGTTATCAGTTCCCATATGCTTCTGTTTTAAGGTGAGGAATGGGATTAAAAGCTCTGGGTTAGTTGCAGCATTCTCCTGCTCTGATGATGACCTTCATCACTGGCCTTCTTTTCCTCCATTTCTTTACAGGGTGACAGAGTGCTTTACATACACTTAGTGGCTACCTCCAAATGATTCATTTGCAGGTCACCTTTTCAACTCAGATTTGGTCTTAGTTGCTCACTCCCTTCTCTGAAAGTGCCTAGCCACGACGTTTGGGATGTTGTCCATCTGCCATGCGTCTAATATGGCCAAAAAGTGGTGCTCCCTGTCTTGCTTGTAGAGTTGACCTTGCATCAAGCTCCTTTCTCGGGTACAATGAACCATTTTTCATGTGCCAAGCAAATACCTCCCCATTTATTTTTTTTTCATTTAACCCCTCTTCATCCTGGCAGCTGTCCTTGCTGTCTATGCCCAGCCACCCAGCTGCCCTGGCAAATATCCTTGGTCTATCCTATGGGTGTCAGTTGTGTCTCTAGCTGAGCCCTCCTCATCTCCATCATGCAAGCTGAGCGAGCCCTCTTTCATAGAGAGGGCAAGTCCATCCCTTCTACTAGAAGCTGTCTGAAGCTAACTAAATCATTTACTTGGCAAGGCTGTGGGCATTTTACTAACAAGGAACTCCAAATAGGAGCCAGAGTTTCTACAAGTTCCTGGGGTTGTACACTGATAATCCTACATGTGATTTATTTAATAGACAGCTCTGCAAAGTGCATGTTTGTGGGCATGCCAGACACAGTGTCCTCAATCAGCAGAAATTCAGGCCTTAGTGGCCTGGGTTGAAGAGAGATGACGGCTTCAGATCCTGCTGTCACTATCTGTTGCTCTCTAGTCAGCCAATCTGTTGACTTCACTTGAATACTTCACACTTGATGCCTGACTTGGCCACTAACGTCTCATCAAACAGTGCAGTAAAGAATATAGAATCATAGAACCAGTCAGGACTGGAAGAGACAACATGGATCATCTAGTCCAAACACCCTTGCCATTGGCAGGGACACCTCACACTACATTCAGGATGTCTAGAGCCTCAGCCAGCCTGCCCTTAAACGCCCCCAGGGATGGGTCTTCCATCCCTTCCAGTGCTTCCCTCATGCTGAAGAACTTCTTCCTAACATCCAGTCTGAATCTACCCATTTCTAGCTTTGTTCCATTCCCCCTAGTCCTAGCACTACCTGACAGCCTAAAAAGTCCCTCCTTTAACCCCTCATGCACCATGTTGCCTCATGTCATGTATCACTCTCCAGATAGAAAAGAGAGGAAAGCTTTCACACCCCATAGGTCCTGGATGTGATGCCAATTGATCAGAAGTCCCATCATTATTTGAAGTCAGAGGTTGGGGGAGAATCTGAAAACATTTGCTGGTCTCTTCTCACAGGTAATTGGAGAGAGAACAAGGGGGAATTAGCTCAAGCTGAGGCTGGGGAGGTCTAGATTGGACATTGGGAGAACGTTTTTCATGGAGAGAGTGATCAGGCACTGGAATGAGCTGCCCAGGGAGGTGGTGGAGTCTCTGCCCCTGGATGTGTTTAAGGGTGGTTTGGATGTGGTGCTTAGGGCTATGGCTTAAGGTGACTCTTGTGGAGTAGGGTTCTAGGTTGGACTTGGTGATGATGAGAGGCTTTTCCAACCTGGATGATTCTGTGACTCTGTGAAATGTGCTGCAACAGAGAGATCAGTCCAAGGTCTTAGGCACCATGCACAGCAGAGCCCTCCTTCCCCATGCCCCCTTCATAGCTTTTCCTTCACCCAGAGTTTGGCTGTACAGACTTCTTATTTGTGCACAGTTGTCCTTAAAAATAATAAGTGTCTATTTGCCTGTTCAAAGCCAGAAACAAGTTGACCAATTGCTGCTGTGTTTTACTTCAGGGTATCCATCTGTAGGCAGAGAGAGAGAGAGAGAGAGAATCAGTCTATAATGGTTTGCCTGGCTTGAAAACTCCATTTTGGGCCATGGAGAGTCATATTTCAGAGAGTATTGATCACAGTGCAGTTTGTGTTTCCTCACGTCCATGATCCTGTTTGCAGCCCTGTAAAATAATAACAGTACTCATGTCAGTAAGGTAATTACCATTGATCTAACACACTGTGACAAATTTTTCAGTCATGCCACTTGATTCATACTTAAAGTTATGGCACTGCTGACTGCTCCTTAAATAATTGAAGGATGCCCTTTGTATTGAAGGATGCCCTTTGTAAATCAGCACACTCTTGCCAAAAAGTGGCAGTTTCTTCTTTGTTCTAGGCCTTGTTTCTTAGCTTCATCAGGGATTTCAAAATTAAACAGACAGGTTTCCACAGCCCACATGGTTCACACATGCAGCAAGTATCATCTGAGCTGGCAAATCGTTTAGGACACCTTTGTTCAAGAAAAGCAGGAAAAGAAGCAGAAGAAAAAGGTTAAACTCCAGGGTTTCTGTGGTGGTGCTGCTGGTGGTGGTTGTCAGCAGGTGGTAACAACTAGAGACAAAGGCAAATTTGTTTGATGTAAAACATCCATGAAAGCATTTATCGTTCTCTTGTGGCTACTGAAGGCCAAAGAGGAGCACTAAGCAGGCCACTGGCAGCAGCAAGGACAGTCTTGGTCCTCTGCTCCTGGCCCCACTGACTGCCCATGTAGGAGATCTTTGGAACCTGCCTTCTAAGGAAATCGGTTAGGGATCTGCACTGCACCGATCTCCAACACACCAAGGGAGGCACCACAGCTTCCCAGCCTGGGGTCACTGTAACAGGGGCCACAGGAAGTATTTGAGTCTCTGGTCTGCTTTGGAATGTCATCATGAAACACTGCTGCTGTCTCTTAAGATACCTTTGGGAAATAGTAGCACCAGTGGGTAACTAACCAAAGGGAGCATGGTACTAGGTGGTGGCATCCATTGATAGCTATAAACCGTGTCCTCCCCACTACCAAAATGTGGACACTCTTCAAGGCAAGCCTGGACAAGCTTAGCACAGTCTTTCATCATACCAACCTCCTTGGCTGTCAAGGAAGCCTAGAAATGAGTTTAAAATGAATATCAAATACCAGAGAGGTATTGGCACTGATGGACAGATGTTTACTTTGGCTCTGAACTGCTATCTGGAAGACTCTCTCTACTTTTCTACAGCATGTAGGGAGATCATCTGATGGCTTCTCAAAGGTACCCCTCAGCTGAGAAATCCACAGTAGACAAATGTGCTGATGAAGCAATCAGTAAAACCTCCACCTTCCATATCCCAGTAGACTGTACTTGGCTGCTAGACCTTTTCTTCTCAACCTTCCCATTTAGAGACCCTCCTTTGCAGTGTATGGAGGACATTGCAGTTAGCACAGGAGTTTGCAGGTGAGGCTCAGAAGCAAACCAGAACACCAATCATGTACAAGCCACCTATCATGTCCATGGCTCAATCACTGTGCCCTTTGCTCAGCAACACCCTGCTGTGAGGTCCCTCCATGGTGAACTCAGAATTTCACCCTCCTTGGGAGGGAATCATAGCTACAGACACCTCCATTGTGCTTGATTTGAGGAGCTATGCAACACACAAATGAATTACTATTTGGCAAGGTGCTCGGTAGCTCTCGGGGGACTTGTGTGCTTGGGGAGTGTGCAGATCTGCAGCAACTATCACGTTGTTACAGCCTTTGGGAGAACAAATGGAGTGAACCATCTTTCAAGAGAGCCTCAAGCCTGCCCCTTCAGTATTGTTGGGGCATACAAAGCAAAAGTTCCAGCTTTGATCCACTCTGCTACCTGTAAAGAGTCGCCTTTGTGGGCATTCTTGTACCTGCTTGAGATGAGGCCAGAACAAACAGAAAGCACCTTTAAAGGAGCTTACTAAATAAGTCTAGGATTGTGTGAACAGCATATTTGAGGGGTCAGATTTAATTCCTTCCTTCCTTTTGTATTCAGATTAGAGGCCAAGGTAGATTTGTGGAAGCCAGAACTCCTCAGCTAATGCTGCTTTTGCACTTAACCTGCAATTTACCTGTCAGTTACAAGTACATTAAAGGCCAGCTAAGCTCTTCAAACTTCCAAACAATTTACTGCATGATCAGATGAGCATTTTAGCATCCAAGAGCACAACAGCTTGTTCGTGTCTAAGAAAAAAACATCTGCCATCTAAAGAAACCCTCCTCAAAAATGCATCTGGTGAAATAAATGTGCATATTTAAAGGAGCAGCATGTTTTAAGTCAATCAAACACCTCAAAAATAATACTAAAAAGCCTTCCAAAGAGACTACTTGCCTTTGATATATTGGCTTGGTTAAGAAGGGCTGTGTTTTCAGAGCCTCCTAAATTCCTCAACTCAAGTGCTGAGTGGAGGTTTATTAAGTGACCTGTCTGGATGTATATCAGCCTTGTCCCTAGTGGGGGTCCTATGTTAAATTCCATCATTAAAACCTATTACCCAGCTATCAAACCCCGCTGTAATTCCATCTAATGACCTCATTTCCCTAAGCGTAACTCAGCGCAAGGTTTGCTGATGTGGTGTTACCTCTTGGTGGGACACAGCCCCTTAGCAGAGCAGGGGGTTGGGGGGGAAGGGAAGAGAGAGAGAAATCAATGTCTGCAGAGATGACAAGGCACATGGCCAGTGACTGGGGACCACAAAACTATCCAATATCCCATTTCCTATCCAGTCTATTAGTAGCTGAAGTCAGCCAGGGCTGCGGGTTTGATTGAAGGCTGAGCTGAGACCAGATAGAGGAGGAGAAGCCCAGGCAATATGGCCACCAGATGAGCCTCCTTCCCTGCTAGCTGAAATCACTCCTAAAAGAAGTTGCTGTGTATTAAAATGGATTATTGCATTAAAAGTTCAAAATGGTCTTTTTATTTATTCATTTATTTATTTCTTTTAAATCCTGGTTAAGGGCCAGACAGAAGGAAAAAAGGGGGAAAAAAAAACCCAACCCACCCCATGTTTCCCTTCTCTCTCTCCCACCCCCCCCCTTCAATCCCCCTTCCACACACACCTCTACTTGCCATGAAATCATTTCGTAAATACAAAAAAGGCCCCTCAGGCTATTGGTGCCCAGACACTCATTTTTAGAGTGGATAATTGACTCCTTTCAGTTGATAATTCATAGCTTGCATATGCCAGCTAATACATCAGTGCCCAGAGACTCAGCGAGAGCCCCAAGCACAAACGGGAGAGGGGGAAAGGAAAAGGAAAGGGGGAGGAAAGGAAAAAAAAAAAAAGGAGAAAAGAAAGAAAAGAACAAAAATATTTCAGATGATAGATGAGTGCATTATGGCTTTATGAATGAATTATGTCCTGCAAATACCTTGAGCAGGAGAGATTGTTGGCCTGTATCTATACTAATCTGGGAGGAATTATGATGATTTTTACATTAAAAAGGGAAAAGGGAAAGAATTAATTGAGCAATTGGGCCATTAAAAATGTATGTCAGCATGTTCTGGATGTCCATTTTCCAATTTATCATCTGCTGGGAAGCTTCCTCCCTGGGTGACTGCCATTTTTTCTTCCCTTTCTTGTGTTTGGTCTTCTTATTTATTTATTGTAGGTTCCTGTCATGCAAAGCCAGATCCAGATCGCCACGACAAGACAAAACTCTGTTTTGTTGGGGGTTTTGGTTTGTTGGGGTTTTTTTTGCAGGGAGGTGTTGTCTTTGTGCTTCCTGTCCAAAAATAGAGGGGATGGGGGGTGGGGATTGTGGCAAATGAATTTCTTGCTTGCATCCCACAGCTCCTACAGTCAGTATTACTAACTTAATTAAACCAGACTTCTTAATTTTGCCTTCTGTAGAGATTTTTAGCCCTTTTCCAACACAGAAGCTTTGACATAAAGTTTGGCTATAGAAAGACAGATTATAGAATCATAGAATGTCAGGAGCTGGAAGGGACCTTCAAAGATCACCTGGTCCAGCCCTCCCTGCCAGAGCAGGATCACCTGGAGCAGATCACACTGGAATGCATACAGATCATTCTTGAGTATCTCCAGAGAGGGAGACTCCACAACCTCCCTGTGCAGCCTGTTCCAGTCACCCTCACAGGGAAAAAAATTCTTCCTCAGGTTCACATGGAACCTCCTATGCCTCAACTTCCACCTATTTCATCTTATCCTGTCACTGGACATCACCAAGAAGAGGCTGGCACCAGCCTTCTGGCACTCACCCCTTACATATTTATAAACATTAGTGAGGACCTTTCTTTTAAAAAGTTATAGGTTGCTAATGCTGTCTCACCTAAAAGAACTGAGAGTGAGTTCCAGCACACGCAAACGTTTGCTCTGCACACATCACTGCTTGAAGAAGTCACCGACGCAGATGATGCAGAGTCCAGTCCTGGCATTCAGCTGTGGATCATATCCATCTTAGGTGAAAAAGGTATTCTGAATGGTTACAGTGCTTGTACTCTGCATATGTACCCTGTAAAATACATTAATTATCTTCAAATGCAGAGAAATAATTTAATGGAATGCAGGAGTTTGGCGGGGGGGGGGGGGGGGGGGGTGGGTGGATAGTTTTTAGAGTGACAGCAATGCTAGGGAGCATTTTCAAGTCGATGCCTAGCAGCTTCCTTTAAACATCTGAAATAACTACAACACAGGTTTGCTGCATTCAAATGCATCATTTATTTGCTTAAAGTAGATTTAAAATTTTAGTACTCTTAAAAAAGAAAACAAATCTCCTTTTATGATCAGGTTACCCGCCTGGTGAATCATAGAATCATAGAATCAACCAGGTTGGAAGAGACCTCCAAGATCATCCAGTCCAACCTAGCACCCAGCCCTATCCAGTCAACTAGACCATGTGGGGAAGGCTGTGGATGTAGTCTACCTGGACTTCAGCAAAGCCTTTGACACTGTCTGCCACAACAAGTTCCTAGCCAAGCTGGCAGCTCATGGCTTGGACAGATTCACTCTGTGCTGGATCAAGAACTGGCTGGATGGCAGAGCCCAGAGAGTGGTTGTGAATGGTGCCACATGCAATTGGCAGCTGTCACTAGTGTTGTTCCCCAAGGATCAGTGCTGGGCCCAGTCCTGTTCAATATCTTTATTGATGATCTGGATGAGGGGATTGAGTCCTGCATCAGTAAGTTTACAGATGATACCAAGCTAGGAGCAGGTGTTGATCTGTTGGAAGGTAGGAGAGCCCTGCAGAGGGACCTGGACAGGCTGGATGGGTGGGCAGAGGCCAATGGGATGAGATATAACAAGGCCAAGTGCAGGGTTCTGCACTTTGGCCACAACAACCCCAAGCAGCGCTACAGGCTGGGGACAGATTGGCTGGAGAGCAGCCAGAAAGAAAGGGACCTGGGGGTACTGGTGGATAGTAGGCTGAAGATGAGCCAGCAGTGTGCCCAGGTGGCCAAGGGAGCCAATGGCATCCTGGCCTGCATCAGGAACAGTGTGGCCAGTAGGACGAGGGAGGTTATTCTGTGTCCAGTTCTAGACTCCTCAATTTAAGAGAGATGTTGAGATGCTGGAACATGTCCAGAGAAGGGCAACAAGGCTGGTGAGGGGCCTGGAGCACAAAACCTATGAGGAGAGGCTGAGGGAGCTGAGGTTGTTTAGCCTGGAGAAGAGGAGGCTCAGGGGTGACCTCATTGCTGTCTACAACTACCTGAAGGGAGGTTGTAACCAGGTGGGGGTTGGTCTCTTCTCCCAGGCAACCAGCAATAGAACAAGGGGACACAGTTTCAAGTTGTGCCAGGGGAAGTACAGGCTGGATGTTAGGAGGAAGTTCTTCCCAGAGAGAGTGATTGACATTGGAATGGGCTGCCCAGAGAGGTGGTGGAGTCACCATTGCTGGAGGTGCTCAAGAAAAGCCTGGATGAGGCATTTAGTGCCATGGTCTAGATGACTGGCTAGGGCTGGGGAATAGGTTAGACTGGCTGATCTTGGAGTTCTCTTCCAACCTGGTTGATTCTATGATTCATAGATTCTATGAAAACACACAAGAACGAAAATCATCTCTTAAGAGTCTAGCACAAAAAAACCAAACCAAAACAAAAAAAACAACAACAACAACAAAAATAAAACCACAAAAAACCCACCTCCAAAACCCAACGTAAAAAAACTCCTAAGGTGTGCCAGGGAATTCATAGTATCATAGTATCACAGTATCACAGTATCATCAGGGTTGGAAGAGACCTCACAGATCATCAAGTCCAACCCTTTGCCACAGAGCTCAAGGCTAGACCATGGCACCAAGTGCCACGTCCAATCTTGCCTTAAAGTGCCCCAGGGACGGCGACTCCACCACCTCCCTGGGCAGCCCATTCCAGTGTCCAATGACTCTCTCAGTGAAGAACTTTCTCCTCACCTCGAGCCTAAATCTCCCCTGGCACAGCCTGAGGCTGTGTCCTCTCGTTCTGGTGCTGGCCACCTGAGAGAAGAGAGCAACCTCCCCCTGGCCACAACCACCCCTCAGGTAGTTGTAGACAGCAATAAGGTCACCCCTGAGCCTCCTCTTCTCCAGGCTAAACAATCCCAGCTCCCTCAGCCTCTCCTCATAGGGCCTGTGCTCAAGGTCTCTCACCAGCCTCGTTGCCCTTCTCTGGACACGCTCAAGCATCTCAACGTCCCTTTTAAACTGGGGAGCCCAGAACTGAACACAATACTCAAGGTGTGGTCTAACCAGTGCAGAGTACAGGGGCAGAATGACCTCCCTGCTCCTGCTGACCACACCATTCCTGATGCAGGCCAGGATGCCACTGGCTCTCTTGGCCACCTGGGCACACTGCTGGCTCATGTTCAGGTGGGTATCAATCAGCACCCCCAGATCCCTCTCTGTCTGGCTGCTCTCCAGCCACTCTGACCCTAGCCTGTATCTCTGCATGGGGTTGTTGTAGCCAAAGTGCAGCACCCTGCACTTGGAGCTATTGAACCCCATCCCATTGGACTCTGCCCATCTGTACAGGCGGTCAAGGTCCTGCTGCAGAGCCCTTCTGCCTTCCAACTCAGTCACATCTGCCCCCAGCTTTGTGTCATCTGCAAACTTGCTGATGACTGACTCGATGCCCTCATCCAGATCATCTATGAAGATGTTAAAGAGGATGGGGCCCAGCACAGATCTGAGCAAGACACGTTGTTTAACCTGTGTCTTCGATTTTTCTAATCCAGGAATTACGCTCCACCTGAACTTCCTCTAATACAATTAGCGTGGTGTGTTTGCTGAAACATAATGCCTTTACAGAATAATGTTTTATCCTGCAGAGCATATCTAATCTCTTCACGCAAGCCACTCTGCAGCAAATCATTTTATAACATGCAGGCTTTTTTCTTTCTTTAATGTTGTTTATGTTCTCGTGTTTATGAGGTCTTTAACTGATTGCAAGATGCTCTTTAAGTACTTAGAGAGGTTATTAAATCCTATTGATTTTTTTTTTTCTTCTTTTTGTTTTTTTTTTTTTGCTTCTTCTTCCCTTAAGCTTGTTAAATGTTTGTTAATGTGCTGGCTAAAATGCAGGAGTTGTGCTGGTTTGAGGCTAATTGGAATAGTTTAATGAGAGAAATTAGATCCTTGGCTGTGAGAAGAAAATGCCTGCATCACTCCCAAACCATGACAAGAGTGCTGGAGGAGAAATTCAGTGAATTTCTGTGTTTCTATGCAGGATCTGGATAGACTGGATGTTGGGAGGAAGTTCTTCCCAGAGAGAGTGATTCGCCATTGGAATGGGCTGCCCAGGGAGGTGGTGGAGTCACCATCCCTGGAGGTGCTCAAGAAGACTGGATGAGGCACTTAGTGCCATGGTCTAGTTGACTGGACAGGGCTGGATGCTAGGTTGGACTGGATGATCTTGGGGTCTCTTCCAACCTGGTTGATTCTATGATTCTATGATTTTTAGAAGGAATATGTAGATTTGTTGTCTGGTTTGAGGTGCAGTAAGCCTCTACATTCCTATTGTTCACTGTGCATGTGGGACTGGGAATTTTGCAGTGGGTTTCACAGAATCACAGAATTTCTTAGATTAGAAAAGACTTTCAAGATCATTGAGTACAAGCATTAGTTTCACACTGACAAGTCCTTGACTAAACTAAATCCCTCAGCACAACATCTAATCACTATGAATCACTATGATTGGAAAGGACCACCAGGATCATTCAGTCCAACCTTCATTCCAGCATCCTTAATCGCTAGACATAGTTTGCTCTAGTTATTCTCTGCTCTTGTACACAATGAAGGGGTAAGCACATCTCAGTGCAAATGTCACCTGCCTGGATATCAGCATTTTTTCAGCAGGTACTTTGATGTACAGAAACTTTGAGGATGTCTTAAACAACTTCTGTGACGATCACAGAATCAAAGAATGTCAGGGGCTGGAAGGGACCTTGAAAGCTTATCCAGTCCAAACCCTCTGCTAGAGAAGGATCACCTAGACCAGATCATGCAAGAATGTGCCCAGGTGGGTTTTGAATATCTCCAGAGAGGGAGACTCCACAACCCCCCTGAGCAGCCTGTTCCAGTGCTCTGTCACCCTCACAGGGAAAAAATTCCTCCTCCTGTTTCCATGGAACTTCCTATGCCTCAGCTTCTACCCATTGCTCCTTGTCCTGTCATCAGGCATCACCAAGAGGAGCCTGGCACCATCCTCCTGGCACTCACCTTTTACATGTTTATAAACATAAAGGAGAAGACTGGTGTATAGAAAAGGGATGTGAAACAAGATTTCTTCTCCTGCAAATCTTTCCAAGCTTTGAAAGATTCCTGCATTCCCCAAATCTTTGCCAAGTTTTTAATCAGGGGAAAAATGTAGAGGCATCCACTGAGCAGCACCCACAGATCCTGTGGCAAGGAGCAGCTTCAGCTATTGTTGCCACCTGACCAAGTGCCTAGTGCTCCCAGACAGCTCCCAGCCCTAGTTATCCCACATCACCCACTCAGGTAGGAGACCTCCATCAAGAGTAGTCTTGGAGAGCTCATATCCCTGAAGAGAGTTTTATCTTCATGGAAATGGTCCCTTTCCTCCAAAAGAACCATAACATTTTGGTAGTAAATCAAGGCTCAGAGGAGCCTGTCTACAACTACCTGAAGGGACATCGTGGAGAGGCTGCTGCTGGGCTCTTCTCACAGGTAATTGCAGACAGAACAAGAGGGAATGGCCTCAAGCTGAGACTGGGGAGGCTTAGATTGGACATTAGGAAAAAGTTTTTCATGGAGAGAGTGGTCAGGGACTGAAATGAGCTGCCCAGGGAGGTGGTGGAGTCACCCACCCTGGATGTGTTTAAGGGTGGTTTGGATGTGCTGCTTAGGGCTGTGGTTTAAGTTGAATATTGTAGAGTAGGGCTCTAGGTTGGACTTGGTGATCCTGAGAGGCTTTTCCACTCTGGATGTTTCTGTGTTTCTGTGAAAAGCAGGAGTAAAGAGCAAATGCTACATACCTCTTCTGTGACCTTGTCTAGGGTAGTAGGTCTATCACCAGCACTGAATGTAGGATTTGGGATCTTACATGGGTGTAACCTGAATGTCTGCTAGGAGAGACATGGCAATCTTTTTTCCCACTGGGTTCCCACTAGCATCCTTTAATCCAGTTTGGAGTGATGAGCTGCTCTGCAGAGAGGAGGCTGGTTCTCTGACAGCTGCAGGAGAAGGCCAAAGGCATAAGGTGTGTTACAGACACCCAAAGAGATGTGGTGGTTTCTTGTCAGCTCATTTGGGTGCTGCATCCTGCCCTTTATTTTGCTAGGCTCAGGGCCCTTCTGGGGCAATGGGCAATAGCTGGAATCAGCAATGAGCAGGCTCCCTTTGACTCTCTACACATTGCCTAGTTCTTCTTGTCCTGACCACTTTTGGCCCAGTGTGGAGAAAATACCCAATAATATTATTTTCTTACTTCTGATGATCCTGATTTTCTTAAAACTACATATCAGAAATTATTTGGTTGTACTCAATGATCCTAGAGGTGTTTTCTAACCTGGTTGATTCTGTGATAATCACACAGTGGGGCATTTCCAAATAGTGCCACTGAAGAGCTTTGAGCCCTGTTGTAGCACAGTATCCTTGACCAGCCACCTGAACTGCCCATACCTCATCCCACAGCCAAGGGACACGAGCAGATGCTGCCATCTCCATGTGGCCCCTCTGCACTGGGGCTCCTTGCTCTGGCTTTGCAGGGTGAATTAGCCCAGCAGGGCCTTCCACACCATGGCAACTGAACATAGCTCATCCAAAAACCAGCACATCAGTCTTGCTGATTACACATGCCTTCTTCAGGTAACACACATCTCAGTAAAGGATTAATGACAGCCAGAATCCCATTAAGAAAGAAACACAAGTTCCTCAGCTTACTTAATATCAGGTTTCTCACACCTGGGTCACTGAAGTAGGATGTAACCTGCAGAGTATAAAATGTCCTGTTACTGCCTTTGCCACTGGTGTGCACAGAGAGCATGTGAAGAGCAGACATTTATAACCCAGCCTCCCTTAGACATGCTAAGGCATGCACAGAACTGAAGGTTGCACATAACCTTTGCAGCAAGAGATCACAGAGTCCAGCTCCATTGCCACAGCAGGACCATACAAACTAACTCAGGTCACACAGGAACACAGCCAGACAGGCCTTGAAAGTCTCCAGAGGAGACTCCACAACCTCTCTGGGGAGCCTGTGCCAGTGCTCTGGGACCCTTCCAGTAAAGAAGTTCCCCTTTGTGTTGAGGTGGAACCTCCTGTGCTGCAACTTACACCCACTGCTCCTTGTCCTATCCCAGGGAGCAAGTGAGCAGAGCCTGTCCCCCCAGTCCTGACCCCCCAGCACTCAGATATTTATAAGCATTTATTAAATCCCCTCTCAGTCTTCTCTTCTCCAGACTAAACAGCCCCAGGTCCCTCAGCCTCTCCTCACCAGGCAGTGCTCCAGTCCCCTAATCATCCTCGTAGCCCTCGGCTGGACCCTCTCCAGCAGATCCTATCCCTCTTAAACTGGGGAGCTCAAACCTGAATGCAGTAGCAAAACTGAAAGCAGATATTCAGAGGACTCCTATATGCTGCTATACAGAAAATGGGTCAGGGATGTGGCACCTCCCCAAAGCCAAGTCACAGCTGAAAACCACCAACCCCCCCCACACACACACATCTACCCACTTCTCCACTGACCTTTATGCTGCGTCCTTTTCCTCTCAGAACCTTTTTTGAGGGAAGGGTTTGTTATTATTAATGAGAATAAAATAAGCTGTGCCATTTTCTCCACCTGCCTTCCCTCACATCTCTCTCTTTGGCTACCTGCTACTTCAGGAACCCCATACTCAAGCAGTGCTGATAACTCAGGGAAGAGACTTTTCTTATTGAAGAAGGTGGGGAAAGAGGCTTCAAGTGTCAGGAATTTCTTTCAGACATTCAGCATCTGTATTTAAATTAAGAAGCTTAAAGCTCTCCTGAACTTTTCCAGGTTTTTAATTTTAGTTTAACTTCAGGAGCTGAGTTTTAGGCTCAGACTATCATATCTGTAGTGCCATCTACTGCGTCTTCCAGGGACTGCTCTGAAACCATCCTTAGCTTGGAGAAGCACAGCTGGGAGTTCTTTGCCTGGAATTCTGGATATGGGTGTTCACGTGTGGGCAGGGAAGGGGAGAAACTTAAATATGTGCTCAGGAACGCTGAAAACAGTGTGAATTGAGGTTGGTTTTGCCACAGTAGGTGAGATGATGCTGTGATTAAACCCCACCCACCAGCTCAGCCTCATGCAGCTGCCTGCTCCGGCCCCACTTGTGGCATGGGGGGAGAGAACCAGAAGGGCAGAAGTGGGAAAAGTCACGGGTTGAGACAAAGGCAGTCTAATATGCACAGCAAAAGCTGCACACATGCAAGCAAAGCAAAACAAGGAACTTGTTCTCTGTTCCCCGTGGCAGACAAGTGTTCAGCCATCTCAGGACAGCAGGGCTCCAGCACTCTGAACAATGACTTGGGAAGACGAACACCAAAACTCCTAACATCCTCCCTTTCCTCCTCCTTCTCCCTGCTTTTATGGATGAGCACAGCCTCGTACCGTTTGGGATGTATCTTTAGTCAGTTAGGACTGGCTGTCCTGGCTGTGCCCATCTCAGCTTTGTGTGCCACACCAACCCACTTGCTGGTGGGACAGCCTGGAAAGCACAATAACCTTGATGCTGTGTAAGTACTGCTTGGCAATAGCTACAACATTCCTGTGTCACCTCTCTTTTGGTTACAAATCCTGAAGTTAGCATTCATTGGCATCATTGCTCCCTGACACAGGTGTAAACGTCTCAGTGGGGTCCTTTAGAGTTCAGTTTTCAGACTCAAGCTTGTCACTAAAAGAGGGTAGACTTAAACTAGACATAAGGAAGACTTTTACTACCATGAGGTTGCTGAAACACTGGCACTGGTTACCCAGACTGGTGGTAGGTGCCTCATCACTGCAAACATTCAAGGTCAGGTTGGATGTGACTGAGCAACCTGATCTAGTTGAAGATGTCCCTGGTCACTGCTGAGGGCTTGGACTACATGTCTACTGTGGTCAGTAGGACAAGGGAGGTTATTTTTCCCCTGTACTCAGCACTGGTCAGGCCACACCTTGAGTACTGTGTCTAGTAGTGGGCCTCTCAATTCAAGAGAGATGTTGAGGTGCTGGAAAGTGTCCAGAGAAAGGTGATGCAGCTGGTGAGGGGCCTGGAGCACAAACCCTATGAGGAGAGGCTGAGGGAGCTGCATGAGCCTGAAGAAGAGGAGGCTCAGGGGTGACCTCATTGCTGTCTACAACTACCTGAAGGGAGGCTGTAGCCAGGTGGGGGTTGGTCTCTTCTGACAGGCAACCAGCAACAGAACAAGGGGACACAGTCTCAAGTTGTGCTGGGGGAGGTCTAGGCTGGATGTTAGGAGGAAGTTCCTCACAGAGAGAGTGATTGGCATTAGAATGGGCTGCCCAGGGAGGTGGTGGAGTCACCATTGCTGGAGGTGTTCAGGAAAAGCCTGGCTGAGGCACTTAGTGCCATGGTCTCGTTGATTGGCTAGGGCTGGGTGCTAGGTTGGACTGGCTGATCTTGGAGCTCTCTTCCAACCTGGTTTATTCTATGACTGTATGACCTTTGAAGGCTCTTTCCAACTCAAAGCTGCTCTTGATTTGTTTTGGTTTGATTTGATTGTATGATGTAGGCCAAGTAATTTGGTAGTCGAATCTCCTTGAGTGCTAGGTCTCTGGGACAAGGACTCTCCCTGACGCATTCTGTCTGTAGGCAGCACAAGCACATCACAAGGAATAGCCACCGAGTGTGAAAACGGTTGGCACTTACCCAGACTGGAGCACAAATCCTATGAGGAGAGGCTGAGGGAGCTGGGCGTGTTTAGCCTGGAGAAGAGGAGGCTCAGGGGTGATCTTATTACTGTCTGCAACTACCTGAAGGGGCATTGTAGCCAGGTGGGGGGTGGCCTCTTCTCCCAGGCAACCAGCAATAGAACAAGGGGACACAGTCTCAAGTTGTGCCAGGGTAGGTATAGGCTGGATATTAGGAAGAAGTTCTTCACAGAGAGAGTGATTTGCATTGGAATGGGCTGCCCAGGGAGGTGGTGGAGGCACCGTCCCTGGGAGTCTTCAAGAAAAGACTGGATGAGGCACTTAGTGCCATGGTCTAGTTGACTGGATAGGGCTGGGTGCTAGGTTGGACTGGATGATCTTGGAGGTCTCTTCCAACCTGGTTGATTCTATGACTACCAAGATGCAGCAGGTGTTGAGCCTTTGCTGCAGCCACGGGTACGCTGGCAGCCCTCCATCCCAGCGCTGCGCTCGGGAGCAAAGCACCGACAGGCTCAGGACACCAAATGCCCGCTGCAGGTGGAAGCCGCTCACGGCAGCGGAGCGAGCTCCCTCTGCTGCCCGCAGCTCAGCCCGCAGCCCTCTGCCTGCCGACGCTCGCCGGAGACAAACACGGCCGCGGCTGGCTGCAGCGGAGAGCGTCACCGCGGCAGCAGCCGCTGCATCTGAGCGCTCTCTTGCAGATCGGGTCCTGTGGCTTGATCCAAGCCTGTTCCCGGGCCAGAACCATCTGCAATCAGCACCTTCTCTCCCAGCCCCTGCTGCCCCCCGGCATCAGCCCCACGGAGCCCAGGAACGATGTCTCTGCCCGGCCCAGCCCAAGCACTCGCTGGGTTTCAAGTTGATGTGGGGATCGCAGAGCGTCCATCCAGCTGCAGCCGAGCGAAGCGTTTACCCCAGCTTCTTGTGGTTGTTGCCAGCTGTAATTAAGTCCAGCAAAAGGGCAAATTGACAGGCTTTTGAATTATTTCTCGTGGTTTGTTGCGGGCAGATTGCGTGGGTCTGTGCAGCTGCGTGGCTTTCTGGCATCAGCTGAAGGAGAGGTGTAACCCGTGTAAATCCATCAGCATTTACCAGCTCCCTGTTTGTGGCTATAACACTCCATCCTCCCCTTTCCTGCCCTTCTCCCGCCATGAAGCAATAATTTATCACTGAATTAAAACTGGAGAGCTCCTGGATGATGAGACAGGGAAGGAATATATCATTCTATCACCTGTCAGAGTAGTTGATGGGAAAATTGCGTGCAATAAGCACTGCTCAGAGCACAAGCTCGAGAAGCCCAAACTTGTGAGACAATGCAGGGGGGGGGATAAAGAAAAACACTCCAAAACAAACCAACAAATACCAAGCAGATGAGACGGTGCCCAGGGATGGTTTTTTTCTCACTGGATGTCCATGGCAAGGAGGCTTAGCAGCAAAGCCACCCACACATCCTGTGCCTCATCTCTAGTATAACACTGGACAGCTATGCACTGCATTATCCTGTCTGTAGCAGGGTGCTGAGGAAGAGTATTCTCCTGTTTGAAATGAAGTTGGGAAAGTCTCCCATGTGCAGTGCCATGTTCCTGCCCCTCCTTGTCACTGGCAGTAGCAAACTGGAACAAAGCAGGAAACTGGTCCAGAGGAATTAACTTTAGGAAAATAAAAGGAGATCAGACCACACTTTTTCAACCAGATCAAGTTTCTAGTACTGATAGAAAGGAAGAGGCAACTGGGACAGTGGAGGCAGGACCCCTCCTGGCAATGGAGTGGACTAGGACCAGCCAAGCCACAGGACAATTCAGATTTGGCTGAATTTCAGCATCACAGAATGGCTATGATTGGAAAAGACCTTTGAGATCATCAAGTCCAACCATTATCTAACACTATCAGGGCCACTACTACACCATATTCTTGAGTCCCACATCTGGACAGCTTTTAAATACCTGCAGGGATGGTGATTCAAAGACTCCCCCAGGCAGCCTGTTTCAATCTTTGATAGTCTTTTCAGTATAGAAGGTTTCCTCAGTGTCTAACCTAAACCTCCCCTCAAGTAACTTTATGCCATAAATTCAAGAGATCACAGGATGTCAGGGGTTGGAAGGGACCCAAAGAGATCATGGAGTCCAACCTCCCTGCCACAGCAGGACCATACAAGCTAGCTCAGGTCACACAGGAACACAGCCAGGCAGGCCTTGAAAGTCTCCAGAGAAGGAGACTCCACAGCTTCTCTGGGGAGCCTGTGCCAGTGCTCTGTGATCCTTATAGTAAAGAAGATCCCCCTTGTGTGGAGGTGGAACCTCCTGTATTGCAGCTTACATCCACTGAGCAAGTGAGCAGATCCTGTCCCCCACCTCCTGACCCCCAGCTCTCAGATATTTATAAGCATTTATTAAATCCCCTCTCAGTCTTCTCTTCTGCAGACTAAACAGCCCCAGGTCCCTCAGTCTCTCCTCATCAGGCAGTGTTCCAGTTCCCTAATCATCCTTGTAGACCTCTGCTGGAGCTTCTCCAGCAGATCCCTGTCCCTCTTAAACTGGGGAGCCCAAAACTGAATGCAGTACTCAAGACGAGGTCTCACCAGGGTAGAGTAGATGTGGAGGAGAACCTCCCTCAATCTGCTGGACACATTCTTCTTAATGCACCCCAGGATCCCATTGGTCTTCTTGGCCACAAGTGCACATCGCTCCATGGGGCAGCAGAGGAGGAAGCTGGGACAACATAAGCTCCCAGACAGGCCACCACTGCAAGGCAGCAGTATCCAAGAGTTTTAAATTGATCACAGGATCAGAGGATGTGAGGGGTTGGATGGGACCCAAAGAGATCATGGAGTCCAATCCCCCTGCCACAGCAGGACCATACAAGCTAGCTCAGGTCACACAGGAACACAGCCAGACAGGCCTTGAAAGTCTCCAGAGAAGGAGACTCCACAACCTCCCTGGGGAGCCTGTTCCAATGCTCTGTGACCCTTAGAGTAAAGAAGTTCCCCCTTGTGTGGAGGTGGAAGCTTATACCCATTGCTCCTTGTCCTATCACAAATTCACAGTGTGTCTGTCCCATCTGCTCTTTCAGCAGCTGCTCACAATTTGCTGATGAGTTTTCAGGACAGTTTGTAGCATCTGCTTACCCTGGCAAGTCAGGGCTAGCACTGGTGCTCAGAGCCCATCGCCACCTTCTGCTCTGTCCTTTGCTTTATCCAAGCTGTCAGTACCAGGCAAATACTGTTTGTGGGCAATTAACTTCATCAGGGGACCGAAGATGAGACGTCTCTAAACCATGAGCCTAACTTGACTTCTGCAACACCTAGATTTGCCCCCAGCGCTGTGTTATACCAAACATGCACACCCCAACTCGGCAGCGAAGGCTCGATGCAGAGATCTGAAGGGAGTAGGCACATCCTTTCCCCGGTTTTGTTTGTTGCTGGTGACACCTACCAGCTTCAGCTGGAAGTGCAGAAGGCCAATGCAGCCTTCTCCGAGTCATAGAATCAGCCAGGGCTGGAAGGGACCACCAGGATCATCTGGTTCCAATCCCCCTGCCATGAGCAGGGACACCTCACACTACATCAGGCTCTCTAGAGCCTCATCTAGCCTGCCCTTAAACACCTACAGGAATGAGGCTTCCACCACCTCCCTGGACAACCCTTTCCACGGTCTCACCACCCTCATGCTACTTCTTCCTAACACCCAGTCTGAATCTACCCATTTCTAGCTTTGTTCCACTCCCCCCCAGTCCTAGCACTGCCTGACATCCTTAAAAGTCCTTCCCCAGCTTTCTTGTAGGCCCCCTTGAGATACTAAAAGGCCACAAGAAAGTCACCTCGAAGTCTTCTCCTCTCCAGACTGAACAGCCTCAACTCCCTCAGTGTCTCCTCATAGGAGAGGTGCTCCAGCCCTCTGATCATCCTCATGGCCCTTCTCTGGACATGCTCTATCACATCCATGTCCCTCTTGTAATGGGAGCTCCAGAACTGGATGCAGTACTCCAGGTGGGGTCTCACCAGCGCAGAGTAGAGGGGAGGTTCACTTCCCTTGCCCTGCTGCCCACACTACTCTTGATGCAGCCCAGGATCTGGTTGGCTTTCTGGACTGCAAGAGCACACTGCTGGCTCATACTGAGCTTCTTTTCCATCAGCACCTCCACATCCCTCTCAAGTCAGTCACTGCCCAGCCTGTATTGGAGCTTGGGATTGCCTTGACCCAGATGCAGGACCTTGCACTTGGTCTTGTTGAACTTCACAAGGTTGGCTTGAGGCCACCTCTTCAGTCTCTGGATGGATCCCTTCCCTCCAGCCTGTCAGCCTCACCACACAGCTTGGTGTTGTCGCAAACTCCCTGAGGGTGCACTCAATGCCACTGTCTGTGGTGCCCACAGAGATGTTAAACAAGACTGGTCCCAAGACTGATTCCTGAGAGACTCCACTTGTCACTGGCCACCACTGGGACATGGAGCCATTGACAGCCACTCTTGGGTGAGGCCATCAAGTCAGTTCTTTGTCCATTGAGTGATCCATCCATCAAACCCATGTTTCACCAGCTTAGAGATCAGGATGCCATGAGGGACAGTGTGGAAGGCTTTGCTCAGGTTCAGGTACATCTGTTTCCTACAACTTTCCCTTGTCCAGCTTGCTCCATCAGCTCTTAGCCAAAGTTATATTTAACTCCCAGTGTCCCTATCTAGCCTTAAGGGTCAATCCCATGACTGTGTTCATCACACCCTAGAGCTGCAGCAAAGCTCTCCAACTACCCTGCTTTTCTAGCACCCCTGTCTTGGGCTCTTCAGCAGAGGGGGCTGTCTTTTGTCGAGAGTGGGGAAGGGTTTGAAAGATAGGGAATAAATTAACTCCAGGGTTGGTCTGTGAGTCTGCAAAATCCCAAATGTCCCCAGATAAGCATTGCTGATGGCTAAATTGCCTAGAGAAAGTTTTCTTTGGCAGCATTTAGTTTGCACCCTGATACATGGGCTAGCACCAGAGGCTGTTTGCTGAGCATAGGACTCACCTGGCTGATGGCAGCTCACCACTGTGCTGTGGCCAGCTATGGAAGCCACCCTGCAGGGCCACAGCCTCCCAGTGCTGTGACTCACAATATTTCACAGAATCATAGAATGGTTTAGGTTGGAAGGGACCTCAAAGATCATCCAGTTCCAACCCCCTGCCATAGGCAGGGACACCTCCCACTAGAACAGATCACTCAAGACCTCATCCAACCTAGTTTTGAACACCTCCAGGGAGGGAGCAGCCACAACCTCCCTGGGCAACCTGTGCCAGTGTCTCACCACCCTCATTGTAAAGAACTTCTTCCTAACATCCAGTTTAAATCTCCCCTCTGCCAGTTGAAACCCATTACTCCTCATCCTGTCATTACAAGACCTTGTCAATAGTCCCTCCCCAGCCCTCCTATAGCCCACTTCAGATACTGAAGGGCTACTCCAAGGTCTCCTCAAAGCCTTCCCTTCTCCAGGCTGAAGAGCCTGAACTCTCATAGCCTGTCTTCATGGCAGAGCTGCTGCAGCCCTCTGAGCATCTCTGTGGCCTCCTCTGGACTCGCCCCAGCAGTTTAATGTTCTTCTTGTGTTGGGGGCTCCAGAACTGCACACGGGGCTCCTGGTGGGGTCTCAGGAAAGCAGAGTAAAGGAAGAGAATCCCCTCCCTTGCCCTGCCGGCCACACTGCTCTTGCTGCAGCCCAGCACACAGTTGCTGTCTGGGCTGCACTCACACTGCCAGCTCATGTTGAGCTTTTCATCAACCCAGACCCCCAGGTCCTATTCCTCAGGGCTGCTCTCAGCCATTCGCCACCCAGCCTGGAGCTGTGCTTGGGATTGCACCAACCCAGGTGCAGGACTTTACACTTGGCCTTGTTGAATGTCATGACGTTGGTCTGGACTCATCTCTCCAGCCTGTCCAGGTCCCTTTGGATGGACCCCTGCCCTCTAGCAAGTCGGCTGTGCCACACAGCTTCGTGTCATCTGCACACTTGCTGAGGGTGCACTCGATTCCACTGTCCATGTCACTGACAAAGATGTTAAACAGCACTGACCCCTGAGGAATGCCTCTTGTCACTGGTCTCCAGATGGACATTGTGTGATTGATTTCTGAACATCCACTGTCCTGTGTAAAATTTTAGAATGAAAATGCCACTTTGGGACCTCTTCTGGTGTCTGCAAATTTTGGTGTTACAGGTTTTGGTCTGGACGCTCTCTGCTGTGCTCAGGGAGTCTGGCATAACAAAGGGGCACAATCTCCACCTCCAGAGACTGCTGCCGAAAGACTGAGGGGGTTTATTTCCCAAGGTCTTTATTGCAGCCTCTAGTATAAATTTCCTTCCATTTAGTCATCAAAAGCTCCACTCCTGTCCCATGTTTGAGCTGTCAGTGTTTGCTTTGGGCATTTAGGTCAATCACAGATATTATTTCTGTCTCTGGAGCTGGCAGATCTCATCCTGGGCCTCTAAATAAAACACCATTCGATCACAGCACAGCAGGAAGAGGCAGCAATGAGCTCGAAGTGCTGCTTCCACAGGGAGGAGCACTCCTTTCAAACAGCTCGACCCCTCAAAGAATTACCAAGCCCCACATTAAGCATCCCTATTGCTTTAATGGGAAGCCTGGTGAGAATTAGGGGGATCAAAATAGGCAGTAGAGCTGCAGTGGAAGGCAACTTGCATTTCAGTCCATCATTCATGTCCTGGACAAAACTCAGTGTGGTGGAGACATGCAGGTGAACTGGGAGGACCTGGTGAATGGGAGGGGAGGGGGGAGGCAAAGGCAGAGCCTGAAGGGTGCAGAAAACATGGTATTTGCTTTAGTCCTTGCAGATGCTGGTGTAACATGTGGCTGATGGGTCTGGGGGGACAGAGAGCCCAGAAGCAGGAATATCACAGATCCAAAGGCTTCAGGAACATGAGCCAGTTCTGTCAATGTTCCCACTGCTAACAAATACCTGCTCCCAGACTCAGTCTGACAATAGGCTACTGAATGTTTTTTTCTCTGCAAATGAGTATTTTGACATTAAAATACACTTAAAGCCAAGACCAAGAAAACAATGACCACCACCAAACATTAAAAATACAACCCCCCTAAAAAAACCCAAAAAACTAAACCAACCAAACCATCAAACCAAAATAACAGAAAAAAAAAACCCAAACCAAACCAACCAAACAACATCACCACCAAAAACAAACAAACCAACAAAAGCCAACTCTTTTTGAAGTCCTAAAGAGGAGAGTTTACTGGTGTGCAGTTCAGAGGTTGTTTTTTGGAAGAAGCCTTTTTGGTTGTAGAGGTAATAAATAGCTGCTGATTTGGGGGAGGGGGGTGCTGGTGTTAATTCTGCATCCATTTGTTGTCTAATGGGCTATGGATGCAGATTTAGGCTACGGATGCTGATCTAGGGTAGGGTGTCCCTGCCCATGGCAGGGGGGTTGAAACTAGATGATCCTTGTGGTCCCTTCCAACCCTGACTGATTCTATCATTTATGCACTGGTAAATTGAAGAAGATGGGTCTTTTCCCTAATTATTTTCTCTACAAAAAGATTCCATATATTGGCTAGGAAAAAAATGAAAGGGAAAAGCCTACAAAACCTTCTAAAACACACATCAGGCAAACATCTATTCCTGTAAATTATTCCTAAACCACAGCAGCAACGATTATAAGCTCCAGGTCTTTGTTTAACAATCTCTTACTTCCTTAAGAGTGGATGCATATTGTTTTGCCACTTATTGGAGTCATTTTGCAAAGTGGATCTGGGGTGTTTGCACAGGCATTTGCATTGCACATGACTGACGGAGCTGATTCCCTTCCAGACGTCCACACATTCCCCCTGCTGCATAAATTGTAGCTGAGCACTTTTTATGTCTTTGCAAGGGAAATGAGCTCTGGCAAACGGCAATGAAACGAATATCACACTGTTTGGGGGCTGAGAGAAGGATGGGGCCAAAAAGAAGACACTTTTCTGGAGCTTCTCACTTCCCCTCCCTGCACCCATGCTGGAATATTTCATTGCTACACTAAAAAATAATTTCCCAGGCACTTCTTGGTTACTTTGTTAAGGCATGATAAATTGTGACACTAAAAAAAAAACCTGCCAGCCCTGTGCCGTTTACATTTCCAGACTCAGAGGTGAAGCATGGGCCAAATTTTGGCAGAGAGGTTCTGAGAAGCTACTGAGGAGGGTCAAGCATCAGGGTGCCTGAAGCCAGATTGGCTGATCCTAAAGTTATCTTGCATCAATCCTACTTTCTGAGCTCTGCCCTTAGTCACATCCAAGCCCACTGCAGGGTCTGGTCTGCCACACTGCTCAGCACCAATTGACTCTCCCTATGCCCCTAAGAAAGGTGTGGATTTTCCTATCAGTTGTGATTCCTATTCATTGATGAGAGAGCCACCACTGTGAGCCCTGCCTCTTTGTAACTGGTTTGTCCTCTCCTGTAGTTAGAGATCCACCACTGTGAGCCCTGCCTCTTTGTAACTGGTTTGTCCTCTCCTGTAGTTAGAGATCCACCACTGTGAGCCCTGCCTCTTTGTAACTGGTTTGTCCTCTCCTGTAGTTAGGGAGACACCACTGTGAGCCCTGCCTCTTTGTAGCTGGTTTGTCCTCTCCTGTAGTTAGAGATCCACCAGTGTGAGTCCTGCCTCTTTGTAACTGGTTTGTCCTCTCCTGTAGTTAGGGAGACACCACTGTGAGCCCTGCCTCTTTGTAGCTGGTTTGTCCTCTCCTGTAGTTAGAGATCCACCAGTGTGAGTCCTGCCTCTTTGTAACTGGTTTGTCCTCTCCTGTAGTTAGAGATCCACCAGTGTGAGCCCTGGCTCTTTGTAACTGGTTTGTCCTCTCCTGTAGTTAGAGATCCACCAGTGTGAGCCCTGGCTCTTTGTAACTGGTTTGTCCTCTCCTGTAGTTAGAGATCCACCAGTGTGAGCCCTGGCTCTTTGTAACTGGTTTGTCCTCTCCTGTAGTTAGAGATCCACCAGTGTGAGCCCTGGCTCTTTGTAACTGGTTTGTCCTCTCCTGTAGTTAGAGATCCACCAGTGTGAGCCCTGCCTCTTTGTAACTGGTTTGTCCTCTCCTGTAATTAGTGCCTATTTAACCACGAGCAAGCACAAAAGGTAGCGGCGTGCTACAGCCATCCTCACAAATCATCTTTTGTCCAGATGGCCCACAAAGCACATTGTAAACCTCATTAACAAATCGCACCAGCTAATTATCTGGTATGGGAATCACTCTGCTAACCACCTGCGGCAGCTGTGGTCCTGCGAACTCAGCTCCAGCTGCTGGTCAGGGAAGAGATCAGGGCTCAGCAAGGCTGGGTTTTGCTACTGTTCTCTTCAGATTTTATTTAAGGTGTTTTTATTTAAAGATCTGAGGGTTTTTTTGAGGGAAATGCTGATAAGTTTGCTGAAAGATTTACCCCTGTCTATCCCAAACCAGAAACCACCCAGACTGAAATGGACCAGCACTTCAAATCACACCAGCAACAGGCAGCCAGTTTTCCCCTGGCCTTAGATATACCTTCAACTGCATGAAGTTGCCTGCCTCTGTTTTTTTTTTTTTACTCCCCATAGTAATCAGATTGAAACCCATTTTTTTCCTCACTCTGCAACTCAGACCCCATAGATAAACCTGCAATGAATTTGTACTCTAGGCTATTAATTGCCTCGCAGATGTTTAGCCGAAGGATTCCAGCGCAGAAGGAGATCAATAGATGTTGAAATTAAATTATCCAGCTGTTTCAAAACCCAAATAATCACTGCTTGAGCTTGTTTAGTTTAGGCCCAGGACAAAAGTCAATTCCTTCCCTGGGGACATTTCTATAAAGTATAGTTGACATAAGAGATGATGAGACCCTGGAAAACTGGATGGAGCCATAAATATTCAGCTCTGTGGTGGATCCAAGAATAATAATTTAACTTCATTTAATGCCCAGCTCTCAGAGTGCTTAACAAACTCTCTATTCTTGGCAATCCTCAGCTGCTTAACAACTCAGAGCCCCTAATCCATAACTTGGGAGGGAAAAATGGAGATTTGGTTCAAATAAGCCCCTAGCTGATGGAGTTAGAAGGGCTTCACTGTGGCATTTGCAATCAGCTAAAAAGAGCAGAAAGGGCTCAAGAAGAGTGTCCCTGTCTGTAGGTATCTGCAGCTACTCCAGATAAGCTCTCCTACCATTTCCCCCCCACTTTTAATCTACTATTTCCTAAGGCAATCATCTCTTGCAAGTATTTGCATGCTCTTGCTGGCAGTTTCCACCATTCCTCTCTCACCTGAGCCCTGCCTGGCTCATTTCAGCCCAAGAAGCCACAGCACAAAATCACACAGAGTACTAACCAGGTTGGGAAAGACCTCTAAGATCATCGAGTCCAACCTATCACCTAACCCTTCTAATTTACTAAGCCATGGCACAGCAACCCCACTGGTCAGAGGCAAGTGAAATCTTTCCCAGCCAGATGTAGCTGGATAGGGGCACTGCATTCATTTACACTCTGAAAATGCTCAAACATCTAATCAGAAACCTTTTTTGGCCAGGATGGGAAGTTTGGCTCATAGATGGGTCCTGGAAGGAAGGAGATAATTTGGGATGAGCAATGCTAAACCCAGTGCTTATCTCCAGAGAAGCTGCAAGTGGGTTTTAATCTGAAGAAGACAAATATTCACCTGGAAGATCTGCCCTGTGTGCGTGGTGAGGAGGGTCCTACAGCACATCCTTGATCAAAGTCAGGACTCAGATGTCTCCTTCCCCTAGAGATGCTCCCTCTTCTTCTCTCTCCACCTTGTGCAAGGTGGTGCCACATCCTACCAGTCACAGGGATGGGGGAGGGGGTTTCTCTCCTGAGGTCTCTCTTGGTTTCCCACTACCTTTTTCCTCCACTTCTTGCTGGCAAAGTGCTTGGTTGTTGTTATAGCAACCTCAGCGCAGTGAAGTCTCTAGAGGCAAGGTTTATAGGGAGAGGCAATGTCTTTTATTAGATCAGCTGATACAGCTGAAAGAGAAAAATAAAAGCAGAAAAATCAAAAGAGGGTGAGAGCAGCTCTCCCTGGCTTCTAGGGCCAGAGGGGCTCTGGCTCTCAAGTTTGTCACAAGTCCCCAGAGCTGTGGGCAGAGGGAAGCGAGGCAGGTACAGAGAGTAACAAGGGGTGACATGCAGAGATGTTGCATGGGAACCTGGGAAGGGGCAGACCCAACCAGTGCAGGTTCAGCCAGCCTGGCAGTATGGCAGAACAGCAGCCCAGGGGTGCTAATCTGGTTTGATCTGGTGGAAAGCAGCAATTCAGTGGGAAATGAGCTCTGTGTTCAGTGCTGGCTCTTCCTGTCAAACACCAGTATTGTGTTTGCTTTCACTGCCCCACTACCATCACACTATCTCCCAGGCACTGGTGGTCACAGCTTGTGCTGCAAGCACCACTTGGATCCAGTACCAAAATAGCACAGATGCCACTGATGTGCTGTGCATCTGTTTTTAACGCCTGACTGAGGTGTTCAGAGCAAACTTTGCCAGCAGCCACCCTAAGTGGGGTGGAGTCTCCTCTGGAGACATTCAAAATCCACCTGGGTGCATTCCTGTGTGACCTGCTCTAGGTCATCCTGCTCTGGCAGGGAGGCAGGACTAGATGGCCTTTCAAGGTCCCTTCCAACCCCTAACATTCTGTGATTCTATGAAGTGGTCCTCTCCTCTTGGGGTACAATTCCTACCTGATGTATCAAAAGGCTGGGGACTGAGTGGCTGGAGAGCAGTGAGGCAGAAAGGGACCTGGGGGTACTGGTAGATAGTAGCTGAACATGAGCCAGCAGTGTGCCTGGGTGGCCAAGAGAGCCAATGGCATCCTAGCCTGGATCAGGAGCAGTGTGGCCAGTAGGACAAGGGAGGTTATTCTTCCCCTGTACTCAGCACTGGTCAGACCACACCTTGAGTATTGTGTCCAGTTCTGGGCCCCTCAATTGGAAAGAGATGTTGAGGTACTGGAACATGTCCAGAGAAGGCTGACAAAGCTGGTGAGGGAGCTGGAACACAGCTCTGTGAGGAGAGGCTGAGGGAGCTGGGGGTGTTTAGCCTGGAGAAGAGGAGGCTCAGGGCTGACCTCATTGCTGTCTACAACTACCTGAAGGGAGGTTGTAGCCAGGTGGAGGTTGGTCTCTTCTGACAGGCAACCAGCAACAGAACAAGGAGACACAGTCTCAAGTTGTGCTAGGGGAGGTGTAGGCTGGATGTTAGGAGGAAGTTCTTCCCAGAGAGAGTGATTGGCATTGGAATGGGATGCCCAGGGAGGTGGTGGAGTCACTGTCTCTGGAGGTGTTCAAGAAAAGCCTGGATGAGGCATTGAGTGCCATGGTCTAGTTGACTGGATAGGTCTGGGTGATAGGCTGGACTGGATAATCTTGGAGGTCTCTTCGACCTGGTTGATTCTATGAAAAGCAGCAGAAAATGCTCCAGGGAGCTATCCAGAAAGGTAGATCCTGGGTCACCTGCTGGCCTAATGCCCAGTTGCAACTCCAATTCCAGCCCCTCAGCTATGCCTGCTGGTTCCTGGCTCTTCCAGTGGATCTCCAGCAGCACCCAGCAGCCTCTTTGGTCAGGTCTCACCTGAACTGCTCTACTTACTCAAGATCTAATCACTGGCATCCATCAAACACAAGCCATTGCTTTCAGGCACCTCATCACTCAAGCAGACAGCACTCCTGGTGGTAGTACGTCCCCATCCATCAGCCTTCCGTTCTGGATAAAGCTCACCTCCTAATGCACAGCCAGCACTCACCCGAGTGGCATCTATTGCACATGCTGCCTGCTGAGAACTCTGTCATTCAGACTGTCAGCTCTCAGTTAAACTCAGGGCTGGATGATAATTTTATGTAAACACTGAACTCAGAGCAAAAAGCTTTGCAGGCAGTGATGCAAAAGCCCTTTTCTTTCTGTCTGGTGTTTATGACAGTCAGTGCTTCTCAAGCAGAGGGACACCCTTCATTTTGCATATTCTCTTCTGCTTGACTAAGCCTCTGTAACCTCCTGAACAGAAAGGCAGAACAGGCAATAATTCATAGCCTTGTCTGAAGAAGAATGCACAAGCACAGAGAAGAAACATAAATGGATTCAGTGTTAAACTAGGTGGCTCTGAGGATGTGCTTGCATGTGGCCAGGCAGAACGATTTAGAGTGGAGTCAGCACCTCCCAGCCAAAACTGAAAAGAAAAGCTTAGTCTGTGGCAGCTCATTTCTGCTTTGCCAGAGGAAGAGAAGGGGAAGTTGCATACCATTAGCCAAGGTAATTAAAGACTTCCATTCTTTTAATAGCTGCAGCAGATTTTGTTTTGACAGGTTTGATGGCCACAGATGCTCAGAGATGACACCACCATTTGTGATGATGCTGAGTGCTGCTACAAAGCAACAAGGTTGTCCCCACACACTCCACTTGACAAAATGCTGCTTTAAGCACGACCTCTTGTGCTATTTTCTCCCTGTAAGGGGGGTGGCCAACATTGTCTCTTGGCTAGAGAGTATGAAACTCGATTGCTGTCTGAGGCAGGTTCATGAAGAGCCAATAACCCTCACAACAAGGCCAGTTATGAGCAGAGGGAAGAACTACCTTCTGAGCTTGGGCAAATCTACTCCTGAGGGCAGGTTGACCCACAAGGCTTGGGCATGCCTTCAGCAGAGCTGCCACAGGCCTGCCAACCATCAGGAGGAAGGCAGGATATCTCTGCATTATTCAAACCAAACTGCACTTTTTGCCTCTGCCCACATCAAAGCCTCACACCAAGACTAGTGGAGATCTTCAAGTTCACACCACTCCAGCCAGAGCATCACCTCCTTCCAAGGCCCCCAAGAATGCCATTTGGAGATTTTGATGAGCAGGAGCTCATTGAGGAAGGATGTGTGCATAGCTCTACATGAAGACACATCTGCTGACTCAGCAGGGCAAGTCCTGGTCTTCACTGGTCCTTAAAGCAAGAGCTGTCTTGAAAGCCAAGGAGAGGAAGAGGTGGGCTTACAAAGAGTCCTATGTATGCTCATCTTCTTAGCAATGATGAAAAACAGAGCTGAATTTCACCAGGGCATCTCAAGCCATGCCCAGGAGAAGCAGGTCCATCTGTTCTCTGTGTCTCATGGCTGTGCAGTCTGAGCCAAGACTGTCTCACTGGAAACCCAGCAGCAGCCACACCATTCACCAGCACAGAGCACTGGCAAGGGAATTTGGCATTGCCCAGACCTCACAGATGTCTTGGAGCTCCTCCATCATGTGTGTTGGCCAACTCACTTTCCCTACTGTTGGCCTAGGAGCCCTGAGAGTTCCCAAGAAACATCCAGTCTTCCAAGCTGGGGAAGAACTTCTCCAATTAATATGAAGTTACTGCCGTGAGCAGATGAATTCCCTCCTGGTCATGTCCAGAAGGATCACACAACTGGGCTCTTGCATATTGAGCTTTCTTCTCTCAGTTTCTCTGGAAATAGAAGAAGAGAAACTATCTGGGCTCCAGAACAGGGGCAGGATCCAGACTGAAACCAGCAAAGATCTGAGAAACAAAATTAAAGAGCATGAAATTAAATCTAGGTGATTACCCCAATTCTCAGGTCATTAAACATCCTTTCTTCCTCTCCTCATCCATTTCTGTGAAGACAAGACACAGAAAACAGAGGAAATTGTTGTTTCCCTAGTCCCTTCGCAGGTGCAATTAGAAGAAAACAAAATCACAACAGGGAGTACCCACATGCCCATGAGAACTTTCCAACATCTCTCATGTACCCACTGCAGTGTTAGCTGATGAGGACAAAGTCCTTCCCAGCTCCCAGACTGCTCCCCAGTCACAGGATGCCAGGGGTTGGAAGTGACCCAAAGATATCATTGAGTCCAACACCCCTGCCACAGCAGGGCCAGACAGTGTAGCTCAGGTCACAGACAAATACAGCCAGACAGGCCTTGAAAGTCTCCAGAGAAGATGACTCCACAACCTCTCTGGGGAGCCTGTGCCAGTGCTCTGTGACCCTTCCAGTCAAGAAGTTCCCCCTGGTGTTGAGGTGGAACCTCCTGTGCTGCAGCTTCCATCCGTTGCTCCTTGTCCTATCCCAGGGAGCAAGTGAGCAGAGCCTGTTCCCCCCTTCCTGCCACCCAGCCCTCAGATATTGATAAACATTTAAATCCCCTCTCGGTCTTCTCTTTTCCAGACTAAGCAGCCCTAAGTCCCTCAGCCTCTCCTCATCAGGCAGTGTTCTAATTCCCTAATCATCCTCGTAGTCCTCCACTGGATCCTAGATAAGCCCTCAGGTCCCAGAAAGGGCACAAATTCTGCTCTTGGCAGGAGAGCACCAGCCTGCCCTTCAGAGCAGAAAGGAGAGATAGGTCTTGGCACCACAAACCCATTGAAGGTTGGAAGAGACACCAGCCTTACCTACATGACATGCAAGAGAGTTACATGCTCAGACGCTGAAATGCTTTTTGAGGCATGAAGGGCTTTTACCATCATCACGACAGAAGGGAGGACAAGGCTGTATCCTAGATGGGAAGGCTGCAGATTTTTCAGCATTGCATCTCCTTGTCCTAAGTGCTGCTGCATGCAGGCTCTGTGGCACTATCCTGTACTGCTGACTGCCTAATTGGATCAGACTGACTCTGATTACATTTAGGGAGCTGATAAATAACATATCTGAAAGGCACTCACCCATTACAGTCCAAGTGGCTTTTGCTGTAGGGAGTTAATTAAAGGCAAGACTATAAAGTTTTTGTTTGGTTGGGTTTTTTTGATGCAGTGGAAATTGTCTTCTGGGAGTAGCTGAAGGTGTCAGTCTGAATGGAAGCAATCTGAGGAGGCTGCACAGAGTGACTTCAATTTAGAAGCAGTCCCAATAAACCAGGAGGCTGAAATCTGAAGCCTTGCTCACAGCTTGTTTAGAACTTGTCACCAAAGCAGGTCCAGTTAGAATATGTTGGTTCCTTGACACTAAATATTTGGCAGAAGTCCATTTAATTTCTCTGTTAAGAGTTTCATTGGGTCTAGAATATTGGACACAGAAGTGGTGAGCTGTCTCAGTTCTGGTTTAAATTTCCCAGACTCAAATATAGTTAATAGCACAAATAACAATTTATAGGATGCCTTTCCCTCTTCCCCCTTCTTTCCCAAAGAAAAGGAATTAGATACAGAGAGGAAAAGGTAAAGTACACCCAAATAAATAGTCTCACTTCAATTTGGAAGTTAAAGGAAGAAGATTTTAACAACAAATAAAAGGTATTTGAGGTAGGTAAGTTACAAAAAGGTATAGAGAAGAGAAAACAAGATACAATATATATATATATATATATATATATATATACATCCAGATTTGATGGCAATGGGTTTTGGGCTGCCTCGTGGATTACAGCCACGTGGTAGAACAAAGAGTAGCAGGAAATAGGGGATGGTGATGCTGGCAAGCAGGCAGGCAGGGTGAGAGAGAGGGAGAGAGGGGAAGTTCCTCTGTTCTTATAGTGGGGCTAGACAATAGTGGGAATGGGCTAATCATCACACCTGGTTGTGTTCAGATTCACCCCCGGGGAGGGGTCAGGAGCACCTGGGGTCAGGGCCAAGACCACTCCCCCAGGAGGGTTAACCCTTTACATAAGCAAAGGCAGGGAAGACGCAGAGGAAACTACAAGAGCCCAGCAGGAAGAGTGCATGGGGAGGTGGGAGCAAAATCACCTAAAAGGGGTAGACTAAAGATAAAGATCTGTTTCCTTTTCATGCTTTGGAGTATGATAAATGTTGTTATTCTAAAATGGGCCTCTGAAATGATTATTTTTAAATCTTTTTGAGGACTTGCATGCCTTACTGATTTTTTTCCCAGTAGGTGATGACTAAGTGACCTAGTCTTAGAACACCATGGGAAACAGGCAGGGCAGCATTCCCATACTGGCCTCACTTCTCAAATATATGTCCTCTTTGAAATTATATTCCAAACAGGAATCTATCAGTAGCCTGCCATGTTCCAAGTTATTTCTCAGTTATTAGTGATGGTGCCTGTGCTACAGGCTGCACTATGCCACTCCCACAAAAGCTCACCAACTCAGGCTGGAGAATACATAGCTGAAGCTGATCTCATCTCTCCTGGATTTCATATCAATGGAAGAGTTCCACAATTTGCAAGCACAATATTGCTTCTGCTGGGAAACCATCCAGGTATGGACTATTTGGTTCATAGTTAGATCTGATCTTCAGTAGCTCCTGAATGCGAAACTCTCGGAGCTGCCATTAAGCCATCAAATATTGCATTTCATCTTGGAAAGGTGACTTAAACACACCACTGTCATCTATCTGCTGTCTATTAGGACTGTGCCTAGGCATAAAGTCATCAGGTTTTCAGAAAACTGAGCTCTGGCTGACAACTTAGCCTGGAAAAGAGGAGGCTCAGGGGTGACCTCGTTGCTGTCTACAACTACCTGAAGGGAGGTTGTAGCCAGGTGGGGGTTGGTCTCTTCTGCCAGGCAACCAGCAACAGAACAAGGGGACACAGTCTGAAGTTGTGCCAGGAGAGGTCTAGGCTGGATGTTAGGAGAAAGTTCTTTCCAGAGAGAGTGATTGGCATTGGAATGGGCTGCCCAGGGAGGTGGTGGAGGCACCGTCCCTGGAAGTGTTCAAGAAAAGACTGGATTTAGTTTTTAGTCATTTAATGCCATGGTCTAGTTGACTGGATAGGGCTGAGTGCTAGGTTGGACTGGATGATCTTGGAGGTCTCTTCCAACCTGGTTGATTCTATTTTGTTCTATTCTAACTGCAATGCCATGGCATCAAAACTCTGGACTTCAGCTATTTGACCCACTGGCACATCTTGGATCTATCTGACCCTGGGCAGACCCCAGACCAGAAGCTAAGAGGGAGCTCACATGTCCCTTGCTGAAGAACAGTTTATGTGTGGCTTCTGCAGAATCATCAGCCAGGCTGGAGCAAGGACCAAGAGAAGCAATGAATCATTTCCATGATACTACAGGTAGGGAAGCCTCAAAGAAACCAGGCTGAGGCAAGGTGTGACGGTGACAGAATATGTTCAGGTTAGCCTATCGCTAGAAATAAAGGGACAAGCTGAAACTTAGAGATGAACAGACACTGAATTACAGCTGCATCCTCCAAAGAGAGAGAACTCTATAGCTGTTAATGGTGATTTACTCACCCCACTTTGTAAGGCACCCAAAGCGAGCAGCACGCTCTCAAGACTGCTCTTTTCCTCACTGCTACCTCCCAGAGCAGAAAAATATCTTTGTGGAAATGGATTTTAGCCTATAAACTTTAAATAAGGTTCTGTAACCAGGGGGATTAACTGGAAATTATTGGAGGCTATTAGAGGGTTTTGCAATGCTTTGTTTAATGGTGGAAGACTGCAGACTGCACACAAATGAGAGCTGCTGACTGGAGCTCAGCAGCCTGGAGTGCACAATGACCTCAGGCTGCCAGCAAGCCCAGAAGAGCTGGATCCTACCCAGCAGATGTGCAGCATGGAGCCATCTCATTTTCCTGGTCAAGCAGTGAAAACCATTCCTGTGATGTTCTTTCCTGACCTTGCAAACCAGCTTCAGACACCACAGAGTTAAACAACATCATTTTCTAATCCATCATAGAGCCCCTGGGGCATTTTCTCCTGATTGAACAAGATTTGTTACCTTTCCATCTCTGGCCAGGGCAGCTAGGAGAAGGGGAAAGCAGAAGGCCACTTGCCTCAAACCTCATGAAAATGAGCTAGGATAAATGATGCATGTCCTGCTATGCCTACAACTTGAAGCCTAGATCCCAGTTCTTGCAGGCTGGTTTTCTCCAAACAATCACAGTTACATGGCCAGTGACAAGTGAATTTGAGAACCAAATAAGTTAGAGGTATTTCCGTGCCTTGTTCACATAAAATAAAAGCCAGGTCAGACATTCAGCTCTTCCTTTGGGTGAAATCCCTTTTGCCAAGGCTTCTTTGCCCAACCACAGCACCAGGAGATTTGTGAGGGTGAGCTGGGATCACTAAGCACACACCCATGTGGCAATGTCAGGGCAGATTATACCTCAAGTGAAACATCAAAGGCCATTTCTTTACTCTCCTCATCACACTGCAGCAGGTATGCAGTGCAGGCCAGGTTAGGCAGTGTTGGAGGCTCTTCTCAGCAAAGATTACAACTTCTCCCCCCACACCCTAAATTCACTGTGCAGCTTTTATTTTATACTGAAAACTTTCTCACCAAGGCAGTGTTGATTCATTTGGGGGAAAAAAATACTCTTCTTTTTTGTTTGTTTTTTTTTTTAAATTCTTCCTATTGCTGCCCATTGCTCCTAAAAGAGAGATCCCAACCCTCTCTTCCTACTCTCTGCTCCTGCCCACCTCCTCCCTTGCACTGCTCAAAGTCTATGACAAGGCCCTTCCTGAGCCAGCTGAACTTGATCTCCTGATCAACTTCATCTTTCATGCAGCATGTGTTTAATGGAGGTTTGATGAGCTGAGTTGCTGCAGCTGAGGGGCAGACAGAAATCAGTTCTGGGCTGAGAGGAGAACAGAGGGCTCTCAGATCCTCCCTGGGTACCAGGAGGTACACAAGAGCCCCATGGTGGGATGCACAGCCTCACTGAGATGTTGGAGAAGGCTGTCCAGCCCTAGTCATGTGCTGTCTGCAACACCTCTGCTAGTACAGGACACACTAGCTAGACATCACCTACCGCTGGTTGTGAGGATGGAGGCTGTCCAGGTAGTTGCTTGTGGCTTGATACAGATGAGCTTCTATCCCATCACCCTCACCTTCCTTCAATTTTGCTTAACAGATCATAGAAGACAACAGATCAGTCTAGGCAGTCCCTCACCTCCTCAGACTGGCTCTGCTTTTATTGACATGAATCCACCCTGCTCATAAAATGCAAATCAGTTACCTTTGATCCTTCCCATCTGCCTGTGCTACAAGGTCTGGCAACTGCTGTTCCAGGTGGCTGCTGCTGCCTACCTCAGCAGATACCATCTTCCTAACTTCAGAAATGTATTTTATCATTCCTGGTCTCTGATTAAGACAAAATGTTACCCACATAACTAGAAAAAAACCCATCAAAATGCACAAACCCACCCCGGTAGACTGAGTTTTATGGCTGTTGATATGACCTTTCACTCTGCTCTTTGTTTGATGGACAATTACCAGCTGGTCAGAGCTACTCAGAGGGAGCTAAGCAATGTCTTACAGAGCAAATACAGCCTTGTGGTAGAGAGCAACCTGTCCTACCTAAGAACATTGTCAGCAGCAATAACACCAATGCAGCTAGTGCCTGCTCCTCACTTGGACTTGCTTTCTTGCCTTTGATAGGAACTTCCAGGAGCTGCCAATTCTCTATTCCTTCACCAGTTCTGGCCCTGGGTCGAGCTTTGTGTGGGCACTGAGCCTCAGGCAGGACAAGAACAAATGCCTGGAAGGTAGCTGACCCTTGTCACTCCAGCTAAGAATCAGTCTGGAAGGATGACCATGTGCCTTCAGCAGAAAACACATCTAGAGAGAAGGGAAGTCTGGCCAGTAAGTCACAAGATGCAGCGAATTTAAGCAGTATTTTCTCTTCTGTCACCAAAACCCTATGTGACTTTCATCACTTCACCTCCCAGCACATCCACTTCCCTCCCTCCTGTCTCCCATGCTTCCATCTGTTTATTTCTGCCTGGACTCCCAAGCCTTGGTAGCAGCCACAGCTTCTTGCCATTCCTCATACATCCAATTCCTGATACCTCTGGGCACTGATGCAGTAAAACCCAGAGTACCTGTGTTGTAAGCACCCTTAAAAACATGGGGAGACAGATGCATGCCCTTACTGCTCTCCACTCCCTCCCCCTGCTGTGATATATTTCCCAGTGAAGCTAATAGGGTGCAGTATTTCACACACAATGGGCTTTCTCCAGTTCTCTCCTTGGTGAATGCACTTTGCACCTGCTCATTAATGAACATATACCAACCACATCAACCGGGGCTGGCACTGCCTTGAACTCCAAATGCCTTTTCTGTGCCATAGCCTAGTTAATAATTACTTTTATGACTCACTCCACTCCATGCTGCTGGAGCATCATTAAGAGAATTGACAGCACAAATAACAGAAACATTAAGCCTAATGATGTTGCAAGTGTTAGCTCAGCTGAAGTGCTCCTGGTGTCATGGAAGAAGAGCCTTTCCCTTTAGCAGTTACCCCTCTCTCAGGGGGGTGTTTTCTTCTCAGCCCTGGCTCTGCAGAGGAAAGTCAGCTCGCTGGATGAGTTTTGGCAGCAGCACCCATCCATCTGTGTGCCACAAATACTCATAAGTGCAATCATTCCCATGTCAGAAGACCTTCATTCCAGGTCAGCAAGCTTTTGGCATCTTCAGTTTCAGTGCGGTCCCCAAACTCCCCACCTCTCTTGAATTGTGGAGTGACCTTCTGACAGCCATTCCCTGTGAGGAGTCTGTGGGCTCATTCTCAGGCTACTTGTATCACACAATCACATAATGGTTTGGGTTGGAAGGGACCTTCAAGATCATCTAGTTCCAACCTCCTGCCATGGGCAGGGTCACCTTCCACTTAGACCAGTTTGCTCAAGGCCTCATCCAACCCAGCCTTGAACACCTTCTAGGAGGAGGCAACCAATTCCTCACTGTATTTTGTAGGAAGATTTTGCATCAACCACCCAGAATTTCTTTTTGTTTGTTTTTGTTTTAGGTTGAAAGCATTGAAATGAACTTATTCCAGGAGCTTATATCTCAACACAGCTCTATGAAAGAGAGAAAATGCACCAACTGGAGTCACTTTCTTAGATTTTCCTCCCAGGTGCATGGGGGCAGAGGAACACTCAGTGCCTCACTGACAGACCACAGAGTGTCAGGGGATGGAAAGGATCTCAAAAGATCATCTAGTCCAACTCCTCTGCCCCAGCAGGGTCATCTTTAGCAGGTGGATGGTAACTGCCATCTCTGAATGCCTACACCTGGCAGAAAGGGATCTGGGGGTTGTAATAGGCAGGCAGCTGAATATGAGCCAGCAGTGTGCCCAGGTGGCCAAGAAGGCCAGTGGCATCCTGGCTTGTATGGGAATGATTTATTTCAGCTCAGTATTGATGAAAGAATGGGTACTTCACGGTGTAGATGGTAGATCAGATAAATGGAAGTGTGAATGCAGCCGTAGGTCTGATGTAATTAACCAATGTAATTAGTATGCACGGGTAGTAAAGGGTGTGAGCTGAAGACTATCTGTAGATTGCCATGTGAATAGAACTGGAAGTGTATGTAAGAAAAATCAGTTGTGCAAATAAATGCCTTCGCGGAGGGGCAAAGCCTTCTGAAATCCATGCCTGCTGCTGCTTCTCAACCAAATGCTACAAGCTTGGATTAAAAATGCTGTGGCCAGCAGGAGTAGGGAGGTGATTGACCCCTTGGACTTGGCTTTGGTGAGGCCACACCCTGAGTGTTGTCTTCAGTTTTGGGCGCTGCAATAAAAGAGAGATGTAGAGGTGCTGGAGTTGGTCCAGAGGAGGGTAATGAAGCTGGGGAAGGGCCTGGAGAATAAATCTGATGAGGAGTGACTGAGGGAGCTGGGGATGGTTAGTCTGAAAAAGAGGAGGCTGAGGGGAGACCTCATTGCTGTCTACAGCTACCTGAAGGGACATCGTGGAGAGGCTGCTGCTGGGCTCTACTCACAGGTAGTTTGAGGCAGAACAAGGGGGAATGGCCTCAAGCTGAGACTGGGGAGGTTTAGATAGGACATTAGGAAAAAGGTTTTTCTTGGAGAGAGTGGTCAGGCACTGGAATGATCTGCCCAGGGAGGTGGTGGAGTCACCCACCCTGGATGTATTTAGGGGTGGTTTGGATGTGGTGCTTAGGGCTGTGGTTTAAGGTGAATCTTGTAGAGAAGGTTTCTAGGTTGGACTTGGTGATCCTGAGGGGCTTTTCCACCCTGGATGTTTCTGTGATAAGATCATACTCAAAGGCCAAACTTTTTGAATCTATTTTTTCTCAGTGCACTCAGTCATCTTGCAGATGGCAAATTTCCACCCCACACTGCGGCTGCGGGAAGCTGGTGGAGGTGAGATCGGGGTACTGCCGAGACGGCTCAGCTGCTAGCAACACAGTACACTTTATTAGGGCAATGCAATGCTTTATATAGGACTCCAGGAAAGGCGTGCACAATCAGTTTGGGGCTGGCACAAGTGGGCAGTACAGATTGGTTCAGAGTTACGTGTAAGGTGCAGATAGGTTGCCCTGTACCAAAACAGCCTGCAGTGTCCACCCCAGGGGGCTGGTCGGCTCAGCCCCCTGCAGCTGTGTCCACCTCAGGGGGCTGGCAGGCTCAGCCCCCTGCAGCTGTGTGTGGGTTGCTCACTGTTTACAGCTTAGCCTTCTGAGCCAGAAGCGGGCTCAAGGACACCTCCCAGCGCGGGTGCTCATATTTACCAGCTCATGTCCTGCTAGCGGCAGAATTCGCCCACACCACCCTACCCCCAGTTTATAATTCATAGGACTGGATGTAAAACTTTCCAAATTAGCTTTAGGCAGCAGTTCAAGGCAAGGTTGGACACTTGGTGCCATGGTCTAGCCTTGAGTTCTGTGGTAAAGGGTTGGACTTCATGATCTGTGAGGTCTCTTCCAACCCTGATGATACTGTGTGATACTGTGTGTGATACCTAAGGATCACCAAGGCTTTTGACCATGAACCTGACACCTCTTAGTAAGAGACTTTGCTTTATGCAGGGAGTTTTCTCTGCTGTTATATCCCCAAATGAAAACTGATTCTGTGAAATAGTATTTTGTTTTCTTTTCTCTCTCTCTCTCTCTTTTTTTTTTTTTTTAATAGGAAATTCAATTTCTTTCCCCCTTTCCTTAGCCAGTTCCTCCCTTTTTGCTCTCATTACCACAAATTCTGTAATCTTGTTATTCTTGGGTGTTGGAAAAAGTGTAATTATCCGAGCCATGAAATTGAAGACAACAGCAACACTTCCAAGGAGGTGACTTAAGTCAGAGGAATTAATTCTGCCAGCAGACAGCTCTTATTTAGAACAAATGTGATTTTCAGAACCGAAGCTATGTTTTAAATGAGGCTCTATGAGTGCATTTGTAGGCCAGAGCTGCTGGGAGGCTCATCCTTATGCCAGAGAATTGCATCACGTGAGGAAAACAAGAGCCAAGAGGATCATTCACTAAGCTCATCACTCCCTTCCCTGAAGAAAAAAACTGCCCCTTCATTTCTCACTCTCCAATATTGCTGCCCTGAACAAGGGAATCTACGGGGATTTATGAAGTGTCCAAATCTGGCCCACCCATGAGATGTGTTTTGAGGTCTAATTGAGAAAAGGGGTTGAGTTTCCTCCCTCTCTTTCAAGTGAAATCAGCATGCACTAGCAGGTGAGTCTCAACACAGCACAGGGTTAAGGCATGGAAGAGTCCTTGCCTTAGGATGTTGCAGGTGGGGAGAAATGTTGTTTTCTTTCCCCTGGGAGAAGTAAGATCCATGCTTTACTCTGAGCTGAGGTCCCCTTTTCAGTTCTGTATACTTCCCTTTCTCATCTGTTGGCTTTCTCTTTACCTAGCACAAAGACTGCAGGACTTGCACCGGTGGCATGGATGGGATTGCTGGTAAGCACCATCATATAAGTTCACATTCAAAGGGATTTCCATGGCCATGAAAAAAGGTTTATCTAAGCAAGGCTGCAGCAAAAAAAAAATATCTTGGCTTTGGAAATGATCAGTGTTTTCAGATGAAACATAAAAAAGAACACTTGTGTGGATCTTGCCGTGCCCTGTTACCTGGGTTTACCTTCCCAGAGCAAACAGCTCTGCTGCTCCCAGGTGCCACTGTAATTGCCAGCCAAAGGTTACTTTTCTCCAGTGAACTTGCTGGCCCCATTGGTTTCCCAGCCCAGAAACCAAAGCTGGCTTCTTCTTTGCACAAAAACCACAATGTGCAAGCAGCAGCAATGGAACAAAGCTAGAAATGGGTAGAGATTCAGACTGAATATTGGGAAGAAGTTCTTCACCATGAGGGTGGTGAGACCCTGGAAGGGGTTGCCCAGGGAGGTGGTGGAAGCTCCATCTCTGGAGGTGTTTAAGGGCAGGCTGGATGAGGCTCTAGACAGCCTGATGTAGTGTGAGGTGTCCTTGGCCATGGCAGGGGGGTTAGAACTAGATGATCCTTGTGGTCCCTTCCAACCCTGATTGATTCTATGATTCTGATGTGCCCAAGCTAAGGAGGCTGCAGTAGCCAAACCCTTTGGGTTTGCCAGCAGCACATCCTTCCCTCGTGCAAAATCTGCCTCTGATTGGGGACTGCAGAGCCCCAGAGACAGCAAATGGGATAAAGCACCAGCTGGTTGTGATGGAAGAGGGAGTATCAGCTTCTAATGACAGCATTATGTTTGTCTATCTCAGCTGGAGATAAAAAGAGAGACCAAAGATCACTGAAGGATCTCACACTGAGATAACAACAGAGGAGGATTTTTCTCTGAAAGGAGCATCTTTTCTGCCCATATGCCAGCAAAAGTAATTCACTTTCCTGTCTGACTTTACAGCAAACTTCATCAAATCTCCATCTGGCACTAGGCCAGAGACACATGAAGCTGTGTCACAGTAGATTGATGCCAGAAACTCCAGCAAAGATTTCAGCAGGAGAGCCCTCCTGCCATGGTTTTGGGAGTCTACACAGCTCTCTGGAGGCATGGCTTATTAAAAGCATGGTTGAAGAGAGATCTGGCATTTTGGAGTTGATTGAAAGCAGGGTGGGGGTGGTAAGGGACTGCAGCCCCAGAGGTGCCTATGAAGTTTGGTTCTCATGTGGAGACAGAGCCTAGCAGGGTCTCATTTTAGGGGTGCCTGGAGGACTGAATAATAGAGCAATTCTCAAGTGTTCAGGTTGGAAATCTCATTGTGAATGTGGGGAGGTTTTTTTTTCCTGGCAAAAGCATCAACAGAATCAGCATCCTCTCAGGACAGGACAATTTCAACATACCAGAAGTTCCCAATGAATGGGTGAGGCTCTAGACAGCCTGATCTAGTGTGAGGTGTCCCTGCCCATGGCAGGGGGGTTAGAAGTAGATGATCCTTGTGGTCCCTTCCAACCCTGAACTGATCTATGATTCTGTTCTAATATGTGCTCCCTGGGAAAACTCCTGAGGACCCTATAAGCAAGAATGCCTTGAAAAATATAATCTGTCCTCCCAGCCCTAACATCCTCTGTGCTCTGAGAATCCAAAGGCATTTCAGCATGTCCCACAGAGAGGGAATGAGAGTGATTTCAAGTAGTAGATCTGCAGATGGAAATAGTGCAATCTCCTCTCCACAGACTTTGTAAATTAGACTGAACGAAGCCATGGAAACAAGCCTGTATGGAGCAGTCCTCTCTGAGCAGCCCTGATGGTCCAGCCTGCAGCCTGGTGGTTGGTTCACTGTGAGCCAGAGTGAGCAGTGGCTCTCTCCTTGCTAGAGCTCCATGGGGCAGCAGAGGAGGAAGCTGGGACAACATAAGCTCCCAGACAGGCCACCACTGCACGGCAGCCAGTATCCAAGAGTTTTAAATTGATCACAGGATGTCAGGGGTTAGAAGGGACCCAAAGAGATCATGGAGTCCAACCCCCCTGCCACAGCAGGACCATACAAGCCAGCTCAGGTCACACAGGAACACAGCCAGACAGGCCTTGAAAGTCTCCAGAGAAGGAGACTCCACAGCTTCTTTGGGGAGCCTGCTCCAGTGCTCTGTGATTCTTATAGTAAAGAAGATCCCCCTTGTGTGGAGGTGGAACCTCCTGTATTGCAGCTTACATCCACTGAGCAAGTGAGCAGATCCTGTCCCCCACCTCCTGACCCTCAGCTCTCAGATATTTATAAGCATTTATTAAATCCCCTCTCAGTCTTCTCTTCTGCAGACTAAACAGCCCCAGGTCCCTCAGTCTCTCCTCATCAGGCAGTGTTCCAGTTCCCTACTCATCCTTGTAGCCCTCTGCTGGACCTTCTCCAGCAGATCCCTGTCCCTCTTAAACTGGGGAGCCCAAAACTGAATGCAGTACTCAAGATGAGGTCTCACCAGGGTAGAGCAGATGTGGAGGAGAACCTCCCTCAATCTGCTGGACACATTCTTCTTAATGCACACCAGGATCCCATTGGTCTTCTTGGCCACAAGTGCACATCGCTGTCCCATGGATAACTTGTTACTCACCAGCTCTCCCAGGTCCCTCTCTCACAGGGCTGATATTAAAGTGAAAAAATCCAAACTCCCAGGAAGTGTGTGAGAGACAACAGGAGATGATCTTTCTCTTTGGTCCATCCAGGGGGGAGCTGCTGCAGAGGATGATCGTCCTCCTGTGGCTTCACATTACCTTAGCGACATGGGCAAGGTGTCACCCTGAGGCCACCTCAGATGAGCAGCATTTTAGGTCATCAGTCTGATAGCCTGAAGCTTTAGAAAATGAATGTACAACTGTCTCCATAAGTATTTTGTAGAGGCACAGCTGGTGGTGTCCTGGGGTCTCTCCCACGGGTGCTGAGAGCTCAGCTGAACTGACAGCATCTGACAGCTGGAGAAAACCATCCCTTCAGACTCTAAGTCGAGCACATTTACTATGGCCTCACAGGAGACTAATTATATAAAGCCTCCTTTTATTTTTCCTTTCCTTTTTTTTTCTTCTTCTTCTTTTCCCTCTCTCTATTGTTTTTCCTTTTCCCCTTCTTTTTTTCTCTTCCCCCCCTCCTTTTTTTTCTTCCCCATTCTCCCCTTTTTTTTTAAACACAGGGACTTTGCCAATTGAATTTTCATGTTTTCATGAATATTTCTACTCTTTCATAGATTTTTTCCCCCCCTGCTCTTCATTATTTGCCCAGGGGAAAAGAAATCCCATTTCTTGCAGAAGAGAAACCTGAAAGATTTGTGCCTTTTCTGTGGAGGTCCTGCAGAGAAGAATGGGAGTTCATGAGCATTCATGGAGATCCTGAGCCAAAGTCAGAATGATAGGTCAGAATGGGAGGTGAGGGCTCCTGTGGAAGTGTGTTCCAAGAAGGGAAGGATGGAAGGGGTCAGGCAGCTCAGCCTAATGAAAGGGATACAAATTTCCAGGAGGCAAAAAGGTATCTTGGTTAAAAGCCACGGCTGGTATAAGGATAAAAGGAAACACTTTAGCCACTAATACATTTGGGCTGGGAACTAGATAAAGCTAATTACATTCTTTGTTATGTTTCTGGTTTGTTCTTCCAGATGGAAAGAGAAGCTCATGGTTCAGGTTAGTGCTGGGCAATTGCCATGGCAGGAAAGCTACAGGTTGCAATTCCAGAAGGGCAGCAGTGGATGCTCAGCAAACTCTCCTCTGTGCCCACTTTTGAAATCAGGAAAACCCTTACAGGGAGTTCTTCCTAATGGCCAAAAAATAAAAAGTCCATTCTGAAGGGATCAGGTTTTCATTTCACACACAGTGTCAGTGGAGCTTTCTTAAACAGATCATTTCCCAGGTCCTCTACCAGCCAGCCTCCCTGGAATGGAGAGATTTCCTCTCTTTACAAATCACTTGGCTGCACACAGGGGAGAAGCTCTTGGATGAGGTGAATTTGCAAGGCTCTCAAATCCTCTTTATTCTCACTGCACTATCCCTCCTCGACTCGTCTCCAAGAGTCCATGCTTAGAAGGAGAAGGTGATGGCACCAATCCCAGACACATATAAATACACATAGATACAGTTCCCACCCCTTCCCTGCACCTCGAATTGAACATAATCCACACCCAGAACTGTGGAGGATGACCTAAAATAATCCAGTCCAGTCATTAATCAGCAGCAAGGCTGAATTCACAACAGCCCACAGTCCTCAACAACTCCATTTTAAACCTGCTTCTCTCATGTCCCTCATAAACTGGAGGCCCATGATTCACATCTGGGCTGCCCAGGTACACATCTGGGAGTTAACATTCTCATGCAAAGAAAACAAAAAAGCCACATTAGGCTATTCTTGTCTCAGACAAAGCAGTGACAATGGGAGCTCATGGAAGGACTAGTATTTAGCCAACTAGAGATTGAAGGAGCAGTGGCACTTGAGGCAACATGAACTATTTGGAGTGCTTTTTCCTTGCAGCTAGTTGCACTGGCTAGATAATCAAGCAGGAGAATGAGGTAATTTGACTGCTGACAGCCTTGAGGCACAGACAGTCCTGGGGTAAGGGGGAAAGTGGTTGGTAGAGCAAAAGAGCTGGCAGGCCAAACACTTACTGAGTGCAATTATTTTAATGGGTCTGTCTTTTCCAAAATCCACATTGCAGATGTGTAAACAGGAACTTTAAAAAAGAGATGCTAGAAACATTGATTTAGGGAACAAGAAGCTCTCCCTGTCTCCCACTACACAAAGAGGCACAAGATTCACAACAGTAGCTACAGCCAATCACAAAGACAGACATACAGAGAGAGAGACACTCACAGAAATCCCAAGTCAGGAGAAGGCAGTAAAAGGGCATTCATGCTTTGGAAGGCAGTAGATGTTCCCATGTCCACCTTGCTGTGCAGACAGATGTCTGGGATCACAACTTGGTGTACAGACCCTCCATGCCAAGCGATCAGCATTTCACTGGTCCTACACCTTTGCTTGCCCAGATGTCATCTGTGCTGGTCTTTAGGTCCCAAGGGTATCAACTCCCAGAGCAACACTGGCTTTACTCTGACCTGCATGTGCAACACAGGATGCTCCAGGTCCCGGGCCTGGGTTGGCATTTCCTGTGTGGTACTGTCTGTGATGCCACAAACACAAGGGTGAACCACACTAAACTCCTAGTTGCCTCTCAAAGTCCTGTGTCTGCCTTCACTCCTGTCCAAGGGACCTTTGCCATGTGTGGGTCGCCCATTGCATTAACCATCTCTGGTAGCTATGCAGTGCAGCTCTGACAAGGATCAACTCCAGCATGCACACTCCAGACTTGGTTGTCAAGCCTTCATCCAGTAGAGGAAGGAGTTGTAAGGTCACCACATGCTTTTGCCTTTCTTTCCCCTTCCCCCCAAATGCTCAAAGTGCTGCAGTACCCATATTCACATGGGCAATGACTCAAAAGGACTTCCAGCCTGTTGTGTGCTATTCCAAAAGGCTGTTGAGCCAGCAACCTGGGAATCTACATCAGCAAGCAGTTCCATTTAATTGCTACAGCATTCACCAGCAGGCAAAACTGGTGGAGCATTTTTTTTTGTTCAGCACAGCAGCTCCTGTGTGCCAAGGGGCAGCCAGTGCTGGAGGCAGAGCTCACCTGGGAAAGTGAGCTCTTAGGGAGATCATGCAGAGATCAGACCACACAGACTCATCCACTTTTTAAGCAATCTCTAGACTCAGGTGTGCTAATACCAGCCTTCTGCTTGGCAATGCCTTAATCTTTAAAGCAGCTCTAAGTGGAGGCCATAGCAGGTATTTCCCCTCCTGCACAGACAAGGAGCTGAACAGTAGAACAATCAAATGATTGGCCCAGGACTTGGAGGCAGTACCAAAGGCTTTGGTCCCACATCCTCCTAGGTCAAAACAAACATCTTTCTCCCAAAGCTGCTTCTGCCCCTCCTAGACAGCAGAACAGTCCTGCTAAAAATCATTCTGATATAATTCCTTGATGCAGAAAGAGCTGCTCAAGGCAGCAAGCTATTGGAGAGTTCTAAAGGGACCCATGTGAATCAGTGTTTGGTTCTCTTTCATCAAGGAACAAAGCTCAATCTCATCCTGCTCAGGCTTGTGAAGGGACCATTTGCTGCAGAGTGGCTCCCCAGAACAACCAGGACACCTCATGCATGGATTGTGCAGCACTGTGGATCTTGTCTTCAGCTCTCCCATAATCCCACTTGCCATATTCAACTTACACAGCACTCACAGCCAGGCCATGCAGAAGATTGCTGGTAGTCCAGGAGAGCCTTTGCCATGTCACCACATCTTCTCCTCCAGCATTTCCCCTTCAGCCCTCCACCTCTCCACACAGCCATTTCCACTGGATAACAGCTGAAGGCTGTGCTGTCCTTAGCCTAGCCAACTGCCGATGCTGGGCTGAACGTGAAGTGTTACCTCCCTCTGGCTACGAGAGCTGTGAAGTACCTTAAGAAGGAGATGATTGAAGGAAACTTGACAAAGGCCTCAGAAACCCTGAGTGCTGGAGGCATATGGACTCTTCTCTGTCCCTTCTATCCCAGGAAACCTGGGACAGAGGGAATTAACAGAGCACAGGATGAAAAGAAGCAAAAGACAGAGAACTTTATGGACCCCCATTAAACTGTGCAAATCCTTGCTGCAGGATCACAAATGAAAGTTGATGGACATTTAAAACACAAATGGATTATTTCATGAAGAAGAAATCCATTCAGGGTGACTAAATACAGGCACTGCTTGAACTTAGGAAGCTCCTAAGTAATAGCATATTGGAGGCTGGGAGATCAAGCAATATCCTGGTTTTGCCCTATCTTTATGCTGCTCACAGGATCACAGGATGTCAGGGGTTGGAAGGAACCCAAAGAGATCATGGAGTCCAACCCCCCTGCCGGAGCAGGACCATACAAGCTAGTTGATCTCCAAACCTTGCCCCTTGGCCATGTGACAAATGTGATGCTGAGCTTTTGGAATGATCTGGTATGGTTATTCTTAGGTCCACATGACTTCCTAGCCACTCAAAGTCTCAAGAGCTCCACTCCAAACACAGAATTTCTATAAACAGGGAACTTACACAGCCATTCCTACTCAACCCCCAATCTTCTGCTGCTGCCTCCCCACACACTGGTCCCTACCTAGCACAGTTGTCCTTCCCCACAGCGGTCCCACGTGTTATAAAACATGTGAATTGCCCTTATGGGAGTCAGAGCAAAGGCACAGGACCAGGATCACCCTGGGAGGAATACAAAGCCTCTGCAGCAGCAATCCACCAGAGCAGGGTCTTTCCAAGGCAGGGGTGGCGTCTTTGTGTTGAACAGCTCTTAATTCTCTTCTGCAAACTCATCCCATTGCTTTGCAAGTCTATGAGCAAATCGAACAGCCAGTTTCCTGCAGCAAGGAGACCCACTCCTGATTGCCCACTCTGTGTCACAGATCTCACAGCCACTTCAGAGAAGGAGATACATTCACCACCTTCCAATATAGCTACACTGCAGGCCATATTCCAAGCTGACACGTGTCCCAGGCCAACCTTTCACTACAAGGTGGAAAGGAAGTTACCTACCAGTCAGTACATAGCTATTACCCAAACATTTCAGTTACAGGCTGCTGCCAATCTCTGGTTGCTCCAAGAGCTTGTTTCTGAGTATTTAGCCTGACTGACCCTTCAGGATACCACCCTGCACTGAGCTGCAGCCCAGCCTCAACAAAGCAACAGGAAAACACCAGTGCTAATTGCAATCCTTGTGTTTCATCGTCTCTTATTACTGGTAGTAAAGTCACTCCAGTGAAGGCAAGAAGGGGCAAGGATTTTCAAGGCAGGGGGGATTGCTTCACACTGCTTTTTTCAATAGCAAACACATAGCTTTGTCCCTGCTGCTGCAAAAAAAAAGGCTGGAACTAGAAATGCTGAAATCTTCTTTTCACTGGCTGGCAGCGAGCTGTAATTTACTGCGTTCCTGCTTCTTTTGCGTTCAAGAACTGCTTCACTTCTGAGAAGAAAGAGCTGTCATTTGTCAGCTCCTTGTAGCCCCTCCTTCCAGTCACCACATTCCCACATTATGCTGGAAAAATTAATTGATTCCCCTCTGCCTATCTGCTCCCTCAAAAAGGCTGGTGTATTCCCAGGAATGGAGAGTCATCCTTTCACAGCAACATCGTTATCAATTTTCTTTTCAAACCCATGTAGTGGACATGTTCCTTTCAGCAAAATTCTGCAATTTGTCTGCTGCTGCATCCACCTCCCTTGAATTGGTTCAGAGACACCTGTCTGTCTTCTGGATTTTCACAGGCACCTTCCCCCCCTTCTGACCAGCAGATTTCCAGCCCACCCATTGCAGTGTCTGGCTGGCTGCTAACTTAAAGCTGTGCCTGGCTTTAGGATGCAGCCAGGTCCCTGGGCAAGTTGAGCTGTATCATCTCTCCTCCTGTGGTGTACTTAGCCACAGGCCCGTTGCCTTCCATGGTGAAGAGCTTGCAAGCCTTCGCATTCTCATGGACTGGTGTGGACTTTTTGGAGGAGACAGGAGAATTTGTAGGGCTGAGCTGAACAGCAGTGGTATCCTGCACTGTGTGCTCACTAGTTTCAATTTCGAAGGCTGTGTTGCCAGGTTTGATGAGCCCAATGTTGGAACCTGGTTTGGATTTCCTGGCCCCGTGAGCTGGGGGCCTCCGGCTGCAGATGCAGCAGGCACCAAAGAATGTGAAGGCCACCACCAGCAGGATGGGTCCAATGATGATGGGTGGGTTGTTCACAGGAAGGAAGGTTCCAAAGGCAAACGCTCCCACTAAAGTGATGTTGATCCCTGCTAACATGATGCAGAGTCCACAAGCGCAGCAGAGAGCAGGAGAGGGGAGGCCCTGAGGTCGTGTCTTTTTCTGGATGGGTTTCTGGGTCAAAGAGGCACTGCTCTTTTCACTGAACATGTTGAGATGAATCTCAGAGGCAGCTTCAGATCTCGTGGGTTGTACTCTATGTTGAGAAAGGCAGCTCTGGTCTCCTGCTGCCTTGAAATCTCTGGAGAGGAACAGAAAAGCATGCAACTGTTAAAACAACGAACCAAAGGGATCTTCCCACCACCATTCATGGCATTTGCATCTTCTCCAGGTTTGCTGCTCTCAACAACTACATGTAAAAGGTTTATAAATCTCTGAGGGCTGGGGGTCAGGAGGGGGGGACAGGCTCTGCTCACTTGCTCCCTGGGACAGGACAAGGAGCAGTGCATGTAAGCTGCAGCACAGGAGGTTCCACCTCAACACAAGGGGGAACTTCTTTACTCTAAGGGTCACAGAGCACTGGAACAGACTCCCCAGGGAGGTTGTGGAGTCTCCTTCTCTGGAGACTTTCAAGGCCTGTCTGGATGCACTCCTCTGTGACCTGAGCTAAATTTGTGGTCCTGCTCTGGCAGGGGGATTGGACTCAATGATCTCTTTGGGTCCCTTCCAACCCCTAACATCCTGTGATCTGGTGTGATCCTGTGATGAATCCAAGCCTGCTATCAAGTCTGCACTTTCTGTCTGTGCCCAAAGTCCTTTGCCATGCAATGACCCAGAGCCTACTCTTGGCCCTGCCTACAGTCTGAGCCGCAGTGCAGCATTGCAGCAGGGTGGCTGGACAGACAGACCCACATCACGCTCAGATGTTTCTCACATGTGTTTGGGACTTGCTGCACACTTCCCTTGACTCTTCGTCTATTTGATGCACCCTTCCCTTAAATTACAGCTTCGTCACACAACAAGTCCAGAGCAGACCACAAAGATGCTCAAAGTGCTGCAGCAGCTCTGCTATGAGGACAGGCTACAAGAGTTGGGACTCCTCAGCCTGGAGAAGGAAAGGCTATGAGGAGATCTTGCAGTTGCCTTCCAGTATCTGAAGGGGGCTACAGGAGGGCTGGGGAGGGACTATTTACAAGGTCTTGTAATGACAGGATGAGGGATAATAGGTTTAAACTCTTTAAACTAGATGTAAGGAAGTTCTTTCCAATGAGGGTGATGAAACACTAGAATGGGTTGCCCAGGAAGGTTGTGGATGCTCCCTCCATGAAGGTGCTCAAGACCAGGTTGGATGAGGCCTTGAGCCACTTGTTCTAGTGGGAGGTGTCCCTGTCTATGGCGAGGGGTTGGAAGTAGATGATCTTTGAGGTCTCTTCCAACCTAAACCATTCTATGATTTAGGACAGCAATATATCCTGCTGCCCACTTGGGCAGTGATGGATGTCACAACGTTTGTCATAACCCACACAACACCAGCCTAAAATTACAGCAGGTCCCAGTACTATTCTGAATATCCCTTGCTGCAATGTGAGTGCAACGTGTTCTTGGAATGGTAGAAGTCACAAATTATAATAGAAAGTGAAACTCTTTGCTCCACATCTCATTTGTCCAGCAACTGAAACCAGTCATCCAGGTAGCCTTTCTAGCCAGTAGAGAATAAAAGGTCTCAGAAGATGATTCAGAGCATTCCAGAAATATGTCCACTATGGGGAGCTGGGCTGATTACCAGGGGGACATTAGACATGACTTCAGCTGTTAACAGTTGAAGTCTCACAGTAGTGAGACAAACTCCAGCTACAGGCTCTGAATGGTTTGCCACCAGTCACAGACGTTTATGGTGAAATGGGGCAAGCGTCAGCGCTTTGCCTGCTGGACCATTCATACCACTGTGCGTAACAGCACATTTAGCATCATCATGTGAGGTCCCACAGAAGGGGGCAGGGGAACTTGTTTGCCTCAGAAACTGCAAAAGCAAACTGTACAAGGTCTGTGCACAATCAACTCTGGCTTCTGGACGAATGCTTACGGAAACAGAGATGATGAAGCTGGAAAAGAGCCTGTGTGGGCAACTGCTCAGGACACAATGCAGGAATGCATAGCCCTGACTGACAAACAGCATCTTCTCCATGGAGGATGTTATTGGATGTGATAAGAGTTGGCTTTGTTTTCTCTGTACTCTGCTTGGAAGCCAAACTGACAGAAGCCAAATTGCCAGCAGTTTGCTGTTGGTGCCTTTGATTTTACAGGCAGGAGAGCATTTCTCTTCCCAGCCTGATTGCAAACAACAACAGCCTGCACTTTACTACTCCCCTGCCTGGCTTCTTACTTTCTTCCTTCCTTGGCTGCCAAATCCTTTCAAAAGGGTTACTGGGGGGAAACTGATACTAGATAGGTTTCTACTGAAACATGCCAGTGAGATCAGCCACACGTTTTCAACATCTTACACAGGTTATAAAATTCTTCTGCACCTCCAGCTGAGGCAAAGCTCTCTGCTGCTCTATCTGGTGTTATATCTCATTTCCTTGGCTTGGGCTTTTGTTTGGACCTGATCAAAGTGCAGCATTGAACTTCCAATGAGGTCCTATTCAGTGAGACATCAGCTGGGGCTGACACAGACAGATACATAGAAGGATTAAATTCTTTCTCACCTGAGAATGCTTGATAGGAGAGGAGCCTCTGCAGACAAAGATTTTTCAAGGGAACTGAGAATGTGTAACAGGGAGAGAGCATGCCCTCTGTAAGCCAGCCTAACACATACACACGTTTCTCCAGCAGTGTCCTTTTCTTTTGCCTGGGAACCCTGGCACACTGATGTGAGCTAAAGCCTCCTTCACCATCCCTGAACCAGCAGCAAGACAGCTTCTGGTTAAAGACACACATGCACGCACTGTTCTCAGCCCAGCTCTTACAGGTGCCAGTCAATCTTTGGCACACAGAAGCTGCAGACACCCCCTGTGGCTTTTCCCCTTGTTTTGCCCTATGTTACCTCACTGCAAAGTACTCAGCAGGGAACTTCGAGGAGTTAAACCATATCACAGATTCACTCCATCAACTCTTCCTGCACTCACCTGCTTCCAGCCTGCAAGAATTCCCCATCCCGGGAGAGCCAGGCAGCTCTCACAGCCTGTGGGGCTTTAGCAGGATACACAAACAAGCCAGCTGCCTGTGCTGCTAGGCAAGGCAGTGACCAGAGGTCATGATCTCGCTGAGATTTCCAAGAGAGACTTCAACTTGTTCACCACATCTGTCGGCTGTCACTTGTAGTCACTCCAAAGAGACCGTGCTGGTTTCTGGTTGCTTTCAAGGCTGAGCAGTATCATTTTCAGCACCTCAAAGCAGTACCTCACTTTCTCTGCCTGGCAATTTTTGGTCATTGCTACAGCTCCATCAGTGCAGGGCTTACTTAAGTCTGGGAAAAATCTTCACTGGGCCTCCCTAGGTTGTAACAGGGAGTGAAGGAGGGAGATGAGGGCTTGTTTAGGTGTCACTGGCAATGATAAATAGGGGCAGTCCCAAGCACCAGCACATAGAAAAGAACCACAGATCCACTGTGAAGTGACAAATGACATGAAAGCATGACCTGGCTGGTCTCAGAGTAGAGTCACCATCAGCTTCTCAGGAATTCATGGCCACTTCCCAAAAGCGGAGTACCGAAATAAGGATATGGAGTGAGACCTCTCAGCTTGCAGAGTGACTGGAGGAGGCAATAGCTGTTTCTTGGGGCACCCTAGGACAAGGCAGACAGCTCCCAGGATGTGTCAGGACACTGGTCATGCAATGGCAGCTACCTGCCCACTGGCAAGTGAAGAGGGAAAAAAGGAAGCTTGCAAACAAACCACTGACTAAAGCAGTGAAGAGGAGCTTGCCAGGAGTCACTGTCCTGTGAGGCCCATTGGGTTGAGTGGCTGCAAGTGCATCAGTGTCAGCACGCACAGTAGCTCAGAGAGTAAAGCAGGCACAGTGACAAAACCCAGGATCTCAGACCTCCTCAGCTACATCTGCAACTGTATAACATGCAGGGTCAGGGCTCACACAAGGGCTGTGACACTGTCCAAAGGGTGAAGCTGCAACAGCATAAAAACAAGGGTTTGTGTTGCACACCCTTAGCCAAGATGGCATCAAAGAAAAGCATAGGGAGCCAAATGTGCCCCACTCACATTCTGTATGTTAAGACATACCCAGAGCCATAAGACTGGGAGCATTTATAAAGTGGATCATTGTTTACTCTTGTCTTGATCTCCATGTAAAACCAGATGAAAAGGGGATGAAAATGACAGCAGAGCAGTGGAAGATAAAGGAAAAAATAAGCCAAAGGCAGAGAATGCTTTGTGCTATCCTCTGCCTCATAAGACCCTGCAGCAGCACAAATTCCATCTTTATTCTGGTTGCTATCATAAACATCTTTCTCCTGTAATCCCTTAGAGCATGGGTTGATGCCGTGGGGAGAAGGACCCTCCTTCATTCCCACTGCAGTCACAAGAATGTACTGATGTGGGTCAGCTTCCACTGCTGCCCCGTTTGAGGATATCTGGCAGATTTTACCTTCCACTTCAGTCAAGGCAATGAGCTCAAAAGTTGGCAACTCTTCAGCCAGACTGTCCCCTCCAAAATGACCAACTTACTTTCCATCTGGAGTGGGAAAAGTTCTCTTTGAGCTTTCTGTGTGAATCAGGTTTTTTTCTTATCAGAGGCCAGACTTCTTCTCCAACAGACACTTCAGCTTGGAGTGCATTACTGCCAAGCTCCCCCACACCCCACATCTCCCCCTCAAAAAGGTGTGTGTGCACATTCAGGCAACAGTGGTGGAAATACAGAGGCTACAGTGATATCCATCACTATGGAGAGTATCCCTCCCTCCTTATATTCTCAGGGGGCTGAAGAGAGACTTTCATTCTTAGCTCTGACAGTTCTTAGCGCTCAAAGGGTACACTGACATATTCAGCCAGCATTTTAGGAACATCATTTGAAGCTATACCAGTAGCACCAGCAATATGCACAGCTAAGCATGCTACCCACTTAGCTGTAGAGAGAGGGATCAAGCTGCCATCCTTCTGCACCACCTTACTGCAGCAGTACAGCCAAAATATTTAACAGAACCCAGATGAGTCTCCTTTCTAGAGGTGTGATGGCACAGAGAAATAATGACAGTGCTCAGCAAACACAAATTGCACTGAGACAGCTACAGACACCCCCTACACAGCGGCAGCCTACACATATGCAGACACACACACACGCATGCACGTTTCAGCTACCAGGAGGAGCACACGACTTTTTTTTTCGCTGGGAAACTCTGGCAGGGCCAGAGAGAGCCTCGGTGTCTGGAAAGGGAGGACACGTACCTGGGCTGCAGTAGGAAGCCGAGGAAGGCCGGGTGCTCGGGGTGTCCCCTTCACCTTTCAGTCGGGGGTGCCAGAGCCGCGGCTGGTCCAAGCAGAGCCGGTGCTGGAAGCCCAGCTGTGCGCTGGGAGGAGACCCTCACATGCTTCCTCCCCTCTCTTCAGCGAGCTCCGGAAACTTTGCTGGGGTGCCGGGCGAGCCCCGGGCGAGCCCCGGGAGACCTCAGTAGGCTCTATGCGAGAGTGGCCACCTTCTTTTCACTTTCCTCCTTTCCCTCGGAGGATGACATCCTCTTAGGCAGAAGAAGGTTGAGACGCAGCATTGTTGCCCCGCTGCATCCTTTCCTCCTCCCGCCCGCGATCCCCAGCCAGGCTTAGCCCGGCTGTCCCCTCTGTCCGGCGAGCTCTCGCCCTCTCTCCGCGCCTTCTTCTTCTTCCTTTTCTACTTCAGGGCTGCAGCCCCCGCCCCTTTCAGCCGACTGAGGTGCCGGGACTAGAATAGACCCTTTTTTCGCCCGGGGAGAGGAAAAATCCCCCAACGCGGCTCCACCAAGGGGCAGCCTCAGCGTCGCTCCGGGCTCCTCCGCTCCCCCGGAGCCGAGAACAAAGCAGGGGGAGAGGAGGGGAAGGGCAGCGCCAGATGCCAGGGAAGAAGCTGCAGGCTCTCAGCTGGCTGCAGAGGCAAAGATCGTCGGCGCAAGGGGTCTGAAAGGCTCGTTACGAATGAATACCCAAGGGTGACGTGCGAGTACCTTTGGATGCCGGAGGGATGCAGGAGTGACCCCTTGGCGGGTAGGAGGCAGTCAAGAGTGCTGAGGCAGGACCTCCCAGTGGTGGGAACGTGCTGCGTGTGGGAGCTGGGGAAATCCAAGGAAACCGTCCTCAGTCAGATGCAAAACTCATCTTTCAGCGTGCCACTCAGGTGCACTGAAAGGTGCTGGTTCTGAAAACACACCTGATGCAAAACCCTGTTGCAAGCATAGCCAAGGTCTTCGCTCCCATATCGAGCCAGTCACACTGTCCGTTTCCAGAGTTGGTGACCACAGGAAACAAGGCAAGCTGCAAGTCGTGCACTGGATGGAGCATAAGGTAATCCTTCTGCAGCCTCAGTGGTGCTGACACTCACATGCCTTCATCTGCTCTCCATGCCCACACTGCTGTAACCAGCCTGGAGACTGCCAGTGACAGCTGAACAGAGACTCTTCTCCAGCTTATTGCAGAAGAATTCTATATAAATCAGGGTGGAGCTGACAGAACATAAATCATGCTCCACTCCTTCTCAATGGTTGCTTTCACACTCTCAAGGAAAAAAGAGAAAGGTAACAGGAATAGTGAAACACATAGGTCAAAGAAGAGAAATCATTCAAGAAGAATGAGCACTTCTCTCTATTCTTCAGGCACTACTCCAGCCTGAATATTCTTAATACAGCATCCTCTACTGCATCATGTTGCACTTCACCTTACAGGTCAGCCTAGAAATTCAGGCAAAACCAAAGCTTTGCAGAAAGAGGTTCAGGCTTTGCTAAAGGGGATAGCTGTTTCCTCCTTAGCTTGGGTAATGCTAACAGCACACTGCCCAGCTTGAACAAGAGGGGTGGAGGAGGCTATCAGAAAAGCAGTGCTGATCAGGTATGTTAGCTGCCTGGGCTTCTAGAAAGAAATAACTGGGAAAAATAATTTCAAACCTTTCCGATTGCTGGCCCTGTAACACGAGGTTCTAAAAGTCTCAGTGTACTCATCTTTGCCAGAAAAGTGATGGGAGAGTGCATGATGGAAGATTTTCTGGAGAAAATGTCCACATGGTACATATCATAGAATCATAGACCAGTTTAGGTTGGAGGGGACCTCAAAGATCATCTAGTTTCAACCCCCTGCCATAGGCAGAGATACCTTCCACTAGAACAGGTTGCTCAAGGTCTCATCCAACCTGGCCTTGAAGACCTCCAGGGAGGGAGCATCCACAACCTCCCTGGGCAACCTGTGCCAGTGTTTCATCACCCTCACTGGAAAGAAATATGAGAGTGACAATTCCACAGGTGACAAATTTGACATTTAATGTTTGTTTGCTGAACTCCTTGATATTGCTCCATAAGTCAATCAAAACAGTCCTATGAGCCACGTTTATTTAGGAATGGTGGCTGTCAGAGGGAAGGATACCACCAGGGCCATCGATCCAAGTTCCCTGGTATCACGCTGTATAATAGCATTCATGAAGTGCTGAAGCTCCAAAGGGGGCCAATTAATACCAAACAAACCATGAGCTGCTCCCTAATTGCACAAGGCAGCGAAGAAGGCGGCTGTGCTGGCTTCAGGTTGGTTGTTGCATGACTCTCCATCACACTTCCTGCTTAATGGTTCATAAACCCAATGAAAGAAAGGCTTCACTGAAATATTACATATTTAGGGCTCTACTGAAGCAGCAATTCTGAGTTGCACGTATGTGGTCCTGACAACCTGGCAGACTGCATTCACATGATTGAAACAACTCTAACTCAAGAACTAAAATTAAAGGCTAGATGTCCCAGGGGTACGAATCAGAGCAGATTCATTGCCTTGCACAGCTTTGACAGCTCACAAGCATTCATGATTTGCCAAGGGTTGTTTTTTTTTGCCAGAATGATGGTTCCTAATTTCAAACTTGCCAGAAACTGGGAAGCTTTTAATTCTTTAGAGGCAAGATCCTAACCTTCAGCAGACTAGAAATTCCTCTGGGAGAAGCTGCTTGTTCCCAGCTTCCACTGATTTTGGAAATCAGTTTAAGTCAGAAATTTCTGAATGAAAGGCAAAATTCCCTTTCTGACTTCTTGCATTGTCAGGCCCTGACTTTGTTTTATATTATTAAGAAATCTAGGTCAAGCTTTCTTGTAGCCATAAAGATTAGGCTTCAGTGTCACCACCTCGTGATCTGGAGCAGGTCAGGATGGTGACTGTCACATATGAAGCCCTTAGATATTATTTCAGGTTTATGGGGTTTCCCTCTGCAAGAATAACTGGGAAATGGTGAGAGTGGTAAGGTAACCACTGTGGAACCTTTCACAGAGGTTTCAAAGGAAATGTCCCCCTGCAGATTGCCACAAGCTCTCCAGAGCTGGCACCTCTCTGTGCATTTACGTGTTAATGACTCTTCAGGGAAGGAAACTCCAGACTGTATCTGTTGTTGCTCCAAACCAATCCTAAATGCCTCCATGTCTGTCTGAAAGTTAATACTACAGCAGTAGCCAGCTCTGTCTCACAGTTCTGCGCTCCACAACATCTCTGGCAACTCAGAAGGCAGCAAAGCCAATCTCTGGAGCAATGCTTACCCCTCTTTAACATCAAGTATAAAAAGAAGAAGGCTATAGACAGCTAAGAAATTACCATGCAGGAGGTTTAAATCCACAAAAGAGACAACTCTTTGGACAGTGTGTAACTAAAATCACAGGGCTGCCATGAAGAACAGCAGTATTTATGTGCTCAGACCCAGAACACAGGCACAACTGGACCCATCAAACACAATAGCTGCAGCTTCTGGGTTGCAATGTCTCTGCTTCCTGACCTTTGGGAATGGACTGAGAGGGAAAGCTTGCTCTAGGTTTGCCACAGTCCTCTGCTATTGACAACTGTTAAGGCAGAGTGATGGTTAAAGTAGATTTTTTCACCTGGTCCTACATGACTGATGTCATGTCAAGGATGAAGTCTTTGTTGTTTCTGAATGTAGACCAAAACTGGCTCTTCTGATCAGAAAAACTTGGCAGCCACAGTTCGTGCCCGATCTCCCTCAGGACAACTGCAATGTCCAATGCACTCACTGCATCTTGACAGGCACAGTTCCTATTTTCACTCTGCTCTTCCCAAGAGCTCTCTCATCATGCACTACACTGTCTTCATGACTTAAACCATCTGGGCCAGCTGTTCCCAGATTTTTTAACAGATGTTCTGATCTTTGTGCCTGGCCATACACCAGCATCTTCAGAGCAGAGGTCAATTAACCCCAAATTAACCATTTTAGCTGAAGACTGTAGGCAGAATATCTGTACTTCCTCATGAGACTACATCTCCTCAGGGTGCCTGCAGCTTCTCCTCATGTGCCTGTAGAGCACTCAGCCCAACTGAACTCCCTGAGCTACTTCATTCAAAGAGCTGTGACCTACACGGACCTAAATTCTCCTGCATGCTCCACTCATGCCAAGACTCACACATACAGTCACGAGGAAGCTGAGATCAGAGCAGGACACTACTGGGAGCTAGACTGAGAAAGGTATAAAGAACTGTCTTCATGACACACTGGGATTTGGGGACTGGACAGAACAGGCATCTCAGATGGGTAGTCAGTGGGTACCATCAGCTTGACTTCCAGCACTTACATTAAGGCTTTGCCTCTACCCCTTGATCAGACCATCTACTTCAACGTTTGGGTTTTGGGGTTTCTGCTTCTTTGTTTGATTGTTTTAATAATCTAGATGTAATTCCCTCCCTTTACACAAACAAACAAATAAGAAGGCTTCCAGATCTTCACAGAAGTTTCTCCTTCCTGTGACACCCTTTGAGAATATTGAGCTGGAGAAAGTTATCTGTGCAAGTGGCTGCCCTGTTACTCAAACAGTGCAGGATTTCTTGTATGAAGCCTTCTCAAACAGGAGGAAATCAGCAGGTCAAATATCAGCAAGGGGCAAATATTTTTAATTACCTAACAGGGAGGTCTGTATCTCCTGGGTTTAATTCTCAAAGGTTCCCACTGGCATACTCATTAGCAGGCAGTTTCACTGGAAGACAGGTCTCAAGTTGCTAGAAGGCAAACGTGCAGTTTGAGCTCCTCTGCTACATCATTGTCCTCTCTGATAGCCAGACCAGACCAAAGGATAGTTGATCTGGAAGAGAAAAAAAACATATCATCTGACCATCAGCAATCCTACCTCATGCTTTCAAACACAGGTCATCAGAGACCTCTATTACACCCTCTTCTTTAGAAGAAGTCCTGGTAGTGATGGTCATTAAAGAGCTGTTGGCTCCTCGTAAACTGAAATAAGCTACTTTACGCTGTACGTGTAACATACACTATGTGTTACACAGTACATATTATAATAGTTATTTTTATCTTCCCCTTCTTCTCAAGGAAGAATACACAGATGCTTCTGATCTACATTCGAGCTGTCAAGATCATCAACAGCCTTAATGGGGCAGAAGTCCTGATAGCAAGGTTCTGGTCACAGGATTGCAGGATGTTAGGGCTTGGAAGAGACCCAAAGAGATCACTGAGCCCAAGCCCTCTGCCAGAGCAGGACCATACAATCTAGCTCAGGTCACACAGGAATGCAGCCAGACAGGTCTTGAAAGTCCTCGGAGAAGGAGACTCTGCAACCTTCCTGGGGAGCCTGCTCCAGTGCTCTGGAACCTTTCCAGTCAATAAGTTCCCCCTTGTGTTGAGGTGGAACCTCCTGTGCTGCAGCTTGCATCCATTGCTGCTTGTCCTGATCCAGTAAAGCACTTAAATACCTGCTTTTGTTTAGGTGCTGACCTACTGACTTCAGTGGCACTACTTACAAGCCTTAAGGCAAGCATGGTAAATACCTTCACTAGATAAAGCCAAAGTTACTGCAGAAGAACCAGGGACGTGCACAGGAACTGGACCAGGCCCTACACATGAAACAACACATGGAGTTGCCCTTCCAAGAGCATTTATACTTTGTTTTGGTTGGGAGTATGTCTTAGGTAAATGTAAGGATGTCTCTGAGGATGGGATAAATGGATGGCATTGTAAACTAGCAGTGGTGAACTGGACTTCTGACTGAATAGAAACTAAAATGATGGAATCTGAAAGGAAACTATATCAAATGCCATGTCCTCTGGAACCAGTTCTGGTGGTTAAGCCCAAAACACATGAAAGAGGACAGCCATCTGTGCCACCTTCTGACACCAGGTAACCTACCACATCAGTTTAGGCTTAGGAACCAAATCCACCAAAAGGCTCACTCGCCTGCCCACAGTGTCACTCTGTCCATCCAGCCACTCAAGTATCTCTTGAGGAAGGTATTAGTGCCCAGACTGCAAGCATGCTTCAGGTGCCTCAGGTGCATTTCACTCATCTCCGTGGAGAAAAGCACCCACATGGTGATTTAGATCATCAAAATCTGCTTTCCAGTGGAGGCAGACTAAATTAGTGCATTAGAGCTTTTCACATCTTGATCATTTCAGTTTTCAATGGTTTTCCCATTCAACCTGTCCCTGGACATGGAGACCAACTCCCATTTGGAATAGGTCTGGCACTGCGTTGGGAGCCAGCAAGAAGAAACTTAATTTGTGCCTGTTACAGCCACCTGATGGTCAACTTGTAGCATGCAAGGCCACAAGAGTTACCAATTACCATCAGCACCAATCAAATTACTCTAGGCAGTTTGCATTCCTGGAAAATCAAGGTTTGAGGGGTGTCAGACTCAACATTATCAACAGATGGTGTCCATGGTTGAAGAGGAGACATCCTTGCCACTGCTTAGGGATATGATGCTCTTGATTCTCACTCAACAGTCCTCACCCGAGGGCTCAGATTCTTCATGATGACAGAGTCTACAAGGACAATTAATACCTTGAAATGCAGGCAGTGCTGATAAGTAATGTCAGGGTGACGTAGTTCATGTCCATTCAAAATATCTAAGACTTTGGATATGAGGTTGATCTCTTGAAAGGTTCTGTGGCTTGCAAAAACACTTGGGCTTTCATTGGCCCAATGTGAAGTACAACAGAAGAATACCTCACAAGGTGAGTCCTTAACTCTACAGAGTATCAAAATAAGCAAGACAAGTGAAAATAAATGATCATAATTAGAATCCCTTATCTGTCCTTGTGTGAAGGTTTGGAAACCTTTTCAATGGGTATTCTATCTCCTCAGTTACAGAGCAAATTGAAAAATCAGACTGTTTGAATCCTCCTGTGGTTTAGCCATATCCCACCTAACTTCATAAAAGTTGTTACAGTGCCTTCAGTGAGCTGTGAACAAGGTCTGTAGGATGTTGCCTTCTGAATATTTACCCTCTGGTGGAGAGCAGATGTCTGTGGCCTCCATATGGGATATCAAGTTATAACATGGCAAAGCACAGATCATTAATCACATCCTTTAACAAAGTGACTATAAGGTCATCACGTCAAACATTGCCTAGCATCATTGTGCTTGCACAAGACTTCTTTTACGCAAAGCCTGGCCAAACATCTGTTTAAAGCACTTGACTCCAACTCATCAGCTCTGCAGCAAAGCCTCTGTCCTATTACACTTAATCTTTCTGCCTCTCATTTCCTATACCGCTCTCCCAATGTCACCACCAAACACAACAAACAGGCTCTTTTCTCCCTCAAATATCTGCTGTTAGGAAGAATTCAGTGTCCAGATCCCACAGACCACAAGTGCTGTGTTTGTCTGTGGCAGACGTAGACACACACACCCCACACCAGACCCCTTAACTGCCCACTGGTCTACAGCCAGAAAGTGCTTCTCATAGGCTTGAGGTTAGCTGCATGTGGGAGACATCTCTTTACCTTCAAAAGCAGGATTTAGAGGAGAAGAAAAAGGTCTCATGATAATTACATGCCATGAAAACTACGGCAGCTCACACAGAATTAATTTGGCAGGCTTTGGAAAAAGATCCTCAGCAAAAATCAGTAGCGTGGTCACACAACCCTTGCAGAGGTTTGTTTACAGTAACTGGAGAGAGAGGTAAAGAACACCAAATCAAACAAGTTCTGTCTCCTGCAAAGAGTAGTTGCTAGTGTTTGCCCTCAGACATTTGAATCTCCTCTTTTTAAGCAACTGGCACAGAACAAGGCTTCCTAATTCACCATGCAATTTGCAGACTGATGGGACCCATAAAGCAGCACGTTAGGAAAAGTATCTCTCTGCTGCAGCACACTCTTTCAGAGACATGCCAACAGGTGTTGGTGTGGCTGTGGTCAGAGCAGTATGATCTAGACCACGGAATCACAGGAACATCCAGGTTGGAAAAGTCCCTCAGGATCATCAAGTCCAACCTAGAACCCTACTCTGCAAGATTCACCTTAAACCACAGCCCTAAGCACCACATTCAAACCACCCTTAAACACATCCAGGGTGGGTGACTTCACCACCTCCCTGGGCAACTCCTGCCAGTGCCTGACCACTCTCCATGAAAAACCTTTTCCTAATGTCTAATCTAAACCTCCCCAGCCTCAGCTTGAGGCCATTCCCCCTTGTTCTGTCTCCAACTACTGGTGAGTAGAGCCCAGCAGCAGACCCTCCACAATATTCCTTCAGGTAGTTGTGGACAGCAATGAGGTCTCCCCTCAGCCTCCTCTTCCTCAAACTAACCATCCCTTAGTCATTCCTCATAAGATTTATTCTCTAGGTCCTTCCCCAGATTTGTTGCCCTCCTCTGGACCCACTCCAGCGCCTCCACATCTCTCTTATATTGTGGTGCTCAAAACTGAACACAATTCTCAAGATGCGGCCTCACCAGAGCTGAGTCCAAGGGGACAATCACCTCCCTACTCCTGCTGGCCACAGCATGGCCCTCTTGGCCACCTGGGCACACTGCTGGCTCATACTTAGCTGCCTGTCTATTACAACCCCCAGATCCCTTTCTGCCAGGCAGCTGTCCAGTCACACTGCCCCAAGCCTATAGCTTTGTCTGGGTAGATGAGCACTACCAGCCTGTAACTGCCAGCAGACACAAGATTCCCACTGGAATCTGGAAGAAAAGTTTTCACAATGAGAACAGTTAGGCATTGGAAGAGCCCCCTGAGAGAAGCAGTGCATTCTGTACACTGGGCATTTGTAAAACTCAGCTTGACAGGGTGCTGGATCACCTCATTTCAGCTACACTATCACCTGGAAAGGCTGGACCAGATGATCCTTGGGATCCCTTCCAACCTGGTATTCAGTGAGAAAGTTTTTGTGCTAGTTTGAAGCTATCTAGAACGTTTTGGTGAGAAGAGTTAGATTACAGGCTGTGAAAAAGAAAATAGTGATGTCTACTTCACTCATAGGCTTGCTGAGATGGGTAAGAACAAGAAAACAAACAGATAACACAGTCTCTGTCTAGGCTTTGGGCTGAACTTCTCTCTCTAACCTAACCTGCCATCTTTGTGACTAATCCACCTGCTTCCTAACCCCCCTGGCTGACCCTTATTACCTTAAACATAAGGCAAGATATAGGGTAAGGTTGAGGGGTGGGAGGAAGGTGGAAGGGTGGTTGAGAGCCCCTCCTCAGGATTCAGGTTTCTTGGAGGGGAGTTGTGTTTCTGTATTACCTTTTAACTTGTATATTTCTGTCTATATTGCAAATATCTGCTTGTATATTGTGCTAAGCTGTACATATAAAGCTTCATTCAATTTCCAGAGCCACTGAGTCTAGTCTGGGTGTGATGGTTTGGGTGTTATCTCCCCTCCCCCCCACTTTGGAAATCACCCAGACTAGACTCAGCCAGCTCTGGAAATCTGAATGAAGCTTATATTTACAGCTTAGCACAATATACAAGCAGATGTTTACAGTATATACAGTTATAGACAGAAAAATACAAGGTAAAAGGTAATACAGAAACACAACTTCCCTCCTAGAAACCTGAGTCCCCAGGAGGGGCTCCCAACTGCTCTTCCACCTTCTCCCACCCCTCTCAACCTTACCTCAGTCCCAAGGAAGAATGGAGGTTCAGCCAGGGGGTTAGGAAGCAAAGTGGATTAATCAGAGAGACATCAGAGAGGCTAGAGAGAGAGATGCAGCTCAGGCAATGCCCCAAGAAGTAGTGCCTTATCTATGTTTGGATTCTTGTTCTTATACCTCTCAGCAAGCCCATGAGTGAAGTAGACATCACCACTGTTTCCTTTTCACAGCCTGTAATCTAGTTCTTCTCACCAAAACATTCTAGCTAGCTTCAAACTAGCACACTGGGTGATTTTCCAAAGTGTGGGGGGACAGAGAACACCCAAACCATCACAGCTTTACTTGTCTACTACATCTGAGTGGACAACTGATGGGGCAGGACAGGAGCTGCAGAGAGGTGCCTTTCTGTGGACGGTCACCGAAGTTGTACTGTGTCCCTTTCCCCAAGCCACATGCAGGTTGTGCAAGTACTGGGAAAAGCTGCCTTGACCATTGGTGAGACTTTGCTAACTCTTCCAACCAGCAGACTGATTAAGACCGTATAAAATTGAGCATGGGGCTGTCATTTCTCATTGCTAGCAGAGCAATGTGAAAATCTGATTAAATCTCATATGTTCTTCAGCAAGACTTGCAGAACTGAGAATTCATAGTGTCATTAGAAGCAGATGTTCCTTTACAGGAGCACTTTTCCAGTACCATTGGAAAGTGGTCACTGGTAAGTGATCAAAGCCAGACATCTCTTCCCTCATCACCTTCTAATGTGTTGGTTGTAGGATTCACTCACATCTCACCCCTATCACAGAGAACAGAGACCAGAGGTGCCAGGTGCTACATAGACACATGGATGCAAGGGATTTGAACCAGCAGTGTGCCCAGGACGCCAGGAAAGTCAATGGCATCCTGCCTTATGTCAGGAATATTGTGGCCAGCAGGACAAGGGAGGTTGTTCTGCCCCTGGACTCAGCACTGGTCAGACCACACCTTGAGTGCTGTGTCCAGTTCTGGACAGTTCAAGAGAGATGTTGAGGTATTGGAATGTGTCCAGAAAAGAGTGACGAAGCTGGTGGGAGGCCTGGAACACAGCCCTGTGAGGAGAGGCTGAGGGAGCTGGGGATGTGTAGCCTGGAGAAGAGGAGGCTCAGGGCTGACCTCATTGCTGTCTACAACTACCTGAAGTGAGGTTGTAGGCAGGTGGGTGTCAGTTTCTTCTCCCAGGTAACCAGCAATAGAACAAGGGGACACAGTCTCAAGTTGTGCCAGGGTAGGCATAGGCTGGATGTTAGGAGAAAGTTCTTGACAGAGAGAGTGATTGGCATTGGAATGGGCTGCCCAGGGAGGTGGTGGAGTCACTGTCCCTGGAGGTGTTCAAGAAAAGCCTGGATGAGGCACTTAGTGCCATGGTCTAGTTGATTGGCTAGGGCTGGGTCTGGGGGATAGGTTGGACTGGATGACCTTGGAGGTCTCTCCCAACCTGATTGATTCTATGATTCTGTGATTTCTGTCTCAAAGAGAATGTGGGAATGGTAATACACACATTTGGCATAGTGAGAAACTGAAGCATAGCGTTTATCTCAAGATGAAATCCATCCCAAGACCACAGTCCTCACCTGCCTCCTCCGAGCTGGGTGGCATTGGCGAGAGACTGTGAGCATCCCACCCCACTGCCCTGGGACTGGCAGCTATCAATCAGCACCCAGTCTCTCCAAGATCTGCAGAAAACAAGGCCTTCACTGTTACTCTCACTGAACTATTTCTTAACAGAAAGTAAGGACACTTAACCTGCCTGCTGAGGAATCATGGTTTGCTTCTTCCTTAGGCAACAGCAGCAGTACTCAACATTATTCACCACTATTTTAAGCAAATATCAGGGAAAAAAATAGACTGTGTATCCAACATCCTGAAAATTAAACTGAGCAATAAACAAAGCAGCAGCTCAGGCTGAAGGTAAGAAACAGACTGAGAGAGAAAGCCTGGCCAGGGCTGATTTGACTGGGGGAGGTGGTTACTGACACAATGAACTGCTGGGGAAAGATTCTGCAGGACCTAATGAAGCCAGGGCTGGATTTGCAACCATTTTCTCCTGCCCAGCAAGTGAGAGACTGCTCCAAAAATACTGCAGTGTGTTTGGATATAGGATGAATTCACCAGCTGTCTTCTGAAAAGCCTGGGATGCTGCAAACGTGATTAAGGAACAAAAGAAAAATAAGCAAACCCAACAAGTAGAAAGACCTTGGATGCTTCTGCAACAGGAGAAAAGGAGTGAAACTACCTCCTCTAGGCACAAGATCTCTCCTCGTTTTTCCCATGTGCTTTTTGATTGATCAGCAATGTCTTTAAAAAAGAAGAGGCAATTACCCAGGGGCATGGAGGAATTACCCAAATTTCTGCTCAGATGAGGGCTGACCTTTCCCTGCCTCCTCAGAGAAAGGGATGGAGATCAGAGCTTGTGCTTAGGGCTCCTTTGCAGTACTGACCTGCTGTTAATTACACTTCCTGGCCGTGCAGTCCCTGCCCAGCCAGCACAGCATTTAATTCCTCTAAAGAAACCCAGGCTGTTGCTGGATTCTGAGTGGATTTGGTTTTCTTAGCTCTTCTCAGATTCTAGGAAAGAGGTTCACAAGTGATGAGCCCATGAAGTAACCTCTCACCAGCTCAGCTGCAGACTATGCACACTCCCATCCCCTTCCAATTATGCACTGCACTGAGTTAGCAGCACCACGCAGTAATTTTATTGTGTAGATGGGAGCAGGCAGGGAGCTCTGGAGATTCAGCTAATGAGGGGCACCTCATTAAGTACCTCGGGGAGAGCTTTCAGCTAATGTGTTTTCCTTTGTGCTCAAGAAGGGCCTGAAGCATTCACACCAAATGCTGGAAGGAGACTGCTCCCAGCAGTTAACTCATTAAGTGCAGTAGCACAACGACTTGTCATATCTGCTCTCCAAACAATCATGTGTGGTCCTTACTGCTCCTTTGGCAAGTTTTCTAGCCAGCACCTTGGCATCATCTTTTCTCCACTGAAATTATATGGGCTACTTCTTGTAAGTGCCCCCAGCCTACTCCCTCTGCCACATGAGTTTTCAGATTGCCTACAAAAGAAGCTGGCATTTGCTCTGGCAGGGAAGCAGCTCACAGCTTCTCCAGGGGCTTCCACCCTTCTTATGAGCTCTACCTTACCAACGGCTTCACATATTCTCTGTCTCCAGGCTTTTACCATCAGCTCACCGCCAGGGAAGCTGATCTGTTATCCCTGTTATGCCCTGTTCCTGGTGTCCCCAGGCACCGAGGGATTGCAGTGCTCACCACGTTTAACCCTGGTTTATAAAATTGGAGGCAAATTCTCCCCTCATCCCTGTCTCACGTGGGAGAAATCATCTGTTGACTCCTCTGTGCTTTCAAATGGGTGCAATTTGATGCTGAGAGGACTAAAAGTGCACTTTTATTTTCCCTGTGAGGTTTTCTTCTGGCTGATGGGGCCCATACAGCACCTACTCATCTCAGTGGGGAACATGCTTCACAGGAAGAACAAGAAGCCAAAATACAAAGTACGTGCGTTTCTCATGCAGCTCTGGCTGCAGCTGCACCTTGTTCCTGAGTCAGTAACGTGGTGATCTCTGCTTCCACAGACTACATCAGTTCTTCATTTAAAGTAATTTATACCTTTGACCCACTCAGGCATATCCATAAGACTCCACCTGGAGTACTGTGTACAGTTCTGGAGCCCCCAACACAAGAAAGACATGAAACTATTGGAGCAAGTCCAGAGGAAGCCATGAAGATGCTCAGAGGGCTGCAGCAGTTCTGATATGAGGACAGGCTGAGAGAGTTGGGGGTCTTCAGCCTGGAGAAGAGAAGGCTTCAAGGAGACCTTATAGTGGCCTTCCAGTACCTGAAGGGGGCCTACAGGAGAGCTGGGGAGGGATTTATACAAGGTCTTGTAATGACAGGACGAGCAGTATTGAGTTTAAACTGGCAGGGGGGAGATTCAGACTAGATGTTAGGAAGAAATTCTTTCCAGTGAGGGTGGTGAGACACTGGCACAGGTTGCCCAGGGAGGTTGTGGCTGCTCCATTCTATGATTCTATAATTCTATGATTTAGGGCCACGAAAATGATCAGAAGGTTGGAGTACCTCTGCTGTCAGGACAAGCTGAGGGAGCAGGGGGTGTTGGGTCTGGAGAAGAGAAGGCTCTCCAGCGGGGGAACCTAATTGCAACCTTCAGGTACCTGAAGGGGGCCTATGGGAAGGATGGAGAGAAGCTGTTTACAAAGGCCTGCAGTGACAGGATGAGGGGCAATGAGTTCAAGCTTGAGAAGAGCAGATTTAGGTGGGATGTTAGGAACAAGTTCTTTACTGTGAGGGTGGTGGAGCACTGGAACAGGTTGCCCAGGGAAATGGTTGAGGCTCCTTCCCTGGAGACATTGAAGGTGAGGCTTGACAGGGCTCTGGGTGACCTGGGCTAGTGGGGATGTCCCTGCTGACTGCAGGGGGAGGCAGACTAGATGACCTCTAGAGGTCCCTTCTGCCTCAGACCATTCCATGATCCTATGGTTTCCCAAGACTGAGACTTACAAGCCAGGCTGGACCAATGCTGGGAAATGTATGAGTATTACTTCAGGTGTAGCTATTTATCTGCCATAGCACAGCAACATTCTCGGTTCACTGCTCAGCTCAGACTGAGTGCCATCTTTCTGTCATTCTGGTACCTGGAGCAAAGGAGTAAACTGGACACACAGTACCAGAGAGAGATGATGACTGTCTCGTCTAACTTGCTCTTGTGCAGCCCCAGCGCAGACTTAACAGGGAGCCAAGGATCAGTACCCTGGCAGTCCACAGCTCCCTGCAGGCACACAACTGAGAAGCTCCCGGAGAGGCTCCTACAAGGTGCTTTGCAAACTCAAGCCCTCCCTGTGATTATCACACTCAGAGTTTGGTTTGTTTTCTCCCTGACCAGGAAGTTGTGCTCAGCTCGCTGCTGATCAGCAGATCACCCATAACAGGGATTCCTCTACCTGACAGGCACTGGGAACAGCTGTTGTGATTTGGGAGAAATTTAATGAAGTTCAGCAGGGGCAAGTGTACAGTTGTGCACTTGGGAAAGAGCAATCCCATGTATCAGTATAGGCTGGAGACTGACCTGCTGGAGAGCAGTGAAGGGGAAAAAGACTTGGGGGTCCTGGTGGATGGAAGGATGGCCATGAGCCAGCAGTGTGCTCTTGTGGCCAGGAAGGCCAATGCCATTCTGGGGTGTATTAGAAGGGCCCTGGTTAGTAGGTCGAGAGAGGTTCTCCTTCCCCTCTACTCTGTCCTGATGAGGCCTCATCTGGAGCACTGTGTCCAGTTCTGGGCACCCCAGCACAAGAAGGGCAGGGAGCTGCTTGAGAGGGTCTAGTGCAGAGCCACAAAGATGATGAAGGGAATGGAACATCTCTCTTACGAGGAGAGCCTGAGAGAGCTGGGGCTGTGCTGCTTGGAGAAGAGGAGACTGAGAGATGACCTCATCAATTGTTATAAATATGTAAAGGGTGATGCCAGGAGGCTGGAGCCAGGCTCTTCTCGGTGATGCCCAGGGACAGGACAAGGGCCAATGGAAGCTGAGGCATAGGAGGTTCCATGTGAACCTGAGGAAGATTTTTTTCTCTGTGAGGGTGACAGAGCACTGGAACAAGCTGCCCAGGGAGGTTGTGGAGTCTCCCTCTCTGGAGATATTCAAGAACCATCTGGATGTGTTCCAGAGTGATCTGCTCTAAGTGATCCTGCTTTGGCAGGTGGACTGGACCAGATGAACTTTTGAGGTGCCTTCCAGCCCCTGACATTCTATGATTCTATGATTTAGGAAATGAGGATATGTGGCCTTTTCTTTCTTGCCTCTGCCCTAACTCTTACCTGACACCCTTGGTATGACAGTCTCTCTGCACCATGCTCACCTTCTGCAAAACATGGTTAATTATACTTTGAGCACCTCAGGCACCCCAGCTCATCTGCTCAGCCATAAACTCTCCTGCTCTGCACCTTGCTCCCAGCCTCCAGCTATCCAAATGATCAGAGAAATAGCAATAGGAGCAGAGGGACCGAGTTGACAATGACCCAGTTTTACAGACGACATAAAGTTGACCCTAATACTCCTGGGTGGCAGAAGCATTTGTGTGAGGGTAGAATAGCAGAAGACTTGGCTGCAGTAGAAATAAAAGTGTAAAAAAAAACCCCAAACCATGCAATAAAATTTCCCCAGATAGCACTTGCCTGGCTGGCTACATCACGAGTAGCATGGTTGTTAGAAAGCATTAATAAAACCTGCAGTACACTCCAGGAGCATCCAGAGGAGACATTGAACAGGGATTTATGGGTTTGCTACAAAGTTTTACGTTCACAGTAATTCATCAGATTGACTCTGGGGTGAGCTGGAAGCTCTCCTTGTGCTCCAAAACAGGCAGCAGGAGAAAGCGTGGTGGAAAGAGGCATCTTTTGGGATGGTGGGAATTTTTGTGGGACTTAGCATTACACCAATAAGGTATTAAAGCATCCAAATAGGCTGCTGGTGCCTCCAAGGCAGAGGGAATTGCCACGTGGATTGCTGCAGAGACTCCACAGCCATTGATTCAGGTTTTGATCTAAACTTCATTTACCAGAGCAGTCAAATGGGCATTTGATTTTAGCTCTCCCAGCTGTACCCAGCTGGAAGGGCTAAGAGCCAGAGGCAGGATGGAGGAAGGACAAGAGCAGGACACTTCCTGGTGCAGGTAAGAGAAACAAGAGCAGAGCAGGGAGATGCACAAAGATGTACACACAAACAGCATCATCTAAGTCTCACTTCTGAAGGAAACCTGGCCAGGAAATAATTAAGACCTATTCAGATCCTATCCAGCTGGACCCTGCCACAGGCATGTGCATCTGCCCAGGCATTTCAGAGCACTGACTCTGCAGCACCACAATCACAGGTGTGTAGCAGTGAACAGCCAGGGTCATATTTACTATGCTGGGAATCTCAGAGATGTTGTTCCAAGCCTCCTCCACACTGTGCAGTGAGCAGGGGTCATACAGGTGCCAGCCCCTCCTGCCCCACAAGGCATCCAGCTGAGATCACTCTGCAGAAAGGTAGAAGAGAAAGTAAAGGTAAACGATGGAGAAGAATATCAACCTCCTATGGAGTCATCCAAGAATTAAGTACCCTGATATCTCAGAGAAAATGTGTCAGCAAGCACCTCTTCTGCTTGTTATCATTGCTCTTCTGTTTGCTTTTCATTTGCTCAACCTGTAGTTTGTTAAGTAGGCTGCCCAGTAGGTATCACCTCAGAGCTGACTGTTAGGCAGCTTCTGCATCTAGCCTGGAGTAAAGAGAAACACATATCAACAGTAAGACAGGGGAGACAGCCAGGAAAGCTGCTGATTCCACTAAGAAAATACTAGACATAAATTGTGTCCTTCTTCCACCCTGTAACACTTGGAGCTCCTTTCAACAACAGTGCTAAAACTCACAGTGCGATCAGAGCATGACACAAGTGTTACAGAGGGGTATTCTCAGCACCTACACCTATTTGGTGCAGGGAAGAAATTAATTGGGGCAAGATAATTTTGTATAAAAATATATATTTATTAATCTCAATATTCTGAACTGTTGCCACCCCCAACCACTGTATATTAATATTAATTGTTCTTTACACGGTTATGAAAACAATCTAGGATAAAATATGTACTTACTTTTTAACTAGCAAATATTCAAAGTATAAACAGAGAGAGGAGTTTTCCCCACAGCTTAATGCTGTTTGGGGTCTTTGTGCTGTTTGCCCAGCAGAGCAGGCTGAAACTCTTTCTGCCCTATGGCAGAGGCAACAGATATTTACAGAGGTATTATGATTTTACTCACAACTCTTATTAATTATTAATCACCCTCCGGGGCTATGTCACAGCCTGTGTCTAGTGTCCAGACTTCAGGGGATCTCTGCCCATGGACGTTGAGGCTGGAATCCTCCCGGCTTGAGAGCAAAGGGCAACAAAGCTGGTGAGGGGCCTGGAGCACAAATCCTATGAGGAGAGGTTGAGGGAGCTGGGTCTGTTTAGCCTGGAGAAGAGGAGGCTCAGGGGTGATCTTATTACTGTCTATAACTACCTGAAGGGACATTGTAGGCAGGTGGGGGGTGGCCTCTTCTCCCAGGTAACAAGCAATAGAACTAGGAGACACAGTCTCAAGTTGTGCCAGGGTAGGTATAGGCTGGATATTAGGAAGAAGTTCTTCACAGAGAGAGTGATTTCCCATTGGAATGGGCTGCCCAGGGAGGTGGTGGAGGCACCGTCCCTGGGGGTCTTCAAGAAAAGACTGGATGGGGCACTTAGTGCCATGGTCTAGTTGATTGGATAGGGCAGGGTGATAGGTTGGACTGGATGATCTTGGAGGTCTCTTCCAACCTGGTTGATTCTATGATGAATCTTCCCAGTTTCTGGGGAAATAGTTTTCTCTAGCCTTGTTCTCCTGGCGGGGGATGGAATCTCTGCCTTTGGTGCTGCTGGCTTTTTCTGGATGTCCTGTCCAGGAATTCTCGGCTGGTAGGATCTCAGGAGCAGGAGAATATCATGCTGTCTCTGGCACGGTTGTCACGGCTAGCAGGCCGTGTGTGCAGACAATCCAGAGTCTGCTCCCTGGTTATCTCAGCGGCAGTGGCGCTTACCAGGCAATGACAGGCAGCAGGCATGCAGGATGTGCGCGGCTGCTGGGAGACTGTGCTCCATAGGTAAAGGCAATGCAGGATCTGGTCCTGATAACACAGTGGTGTGCAGTTGTGCACAGCTGGCTGGAGACTGTAGGCTCTTCATACGTATATATATACAGGCAGGCTTGAATGAGCTCTGCAAGAAAGGTACGCAGACAGGTGAGCTGCAAGTGAGTCAGAGCATGAGGTCTGAGCCTCTGAGTGGCTGAGCGTCTGAGCTGCAAGTGAGGGTCAGAGCCTGAGCTGTGCAGGGGTCTGAGCTGAGCACGTTGTTTACCTGTGCACCCCTATTTATTGACTGTGGGCCGAGATTAATGGTCTCTTTGGCCACTAGAATGACCAATCAGGTTGGCAGTCAGCCAAACCTTACCATAATAGGCAAAAGCTGCTTGCCTGGGCTTTCCCAAATATGGGGATCACATGGGCTTACCCCAGGGAGACACAAGCTGGGTGTGTGGGGATTTACACAACCTGTTTACAGCCAGAGGTCCTGGCAGAAAACATGTCCATGCAGGAGAGGCATAAGCAAGCCTCTTTTCGGGTCTACAGGCCCTCCACGACAGCAAGCCAAACAAAACACCACAGTAATGATTCAGGGATGGAGAAGACATGTAGGACCTACTTAGGAACCCAGAAGGACCAACTCCCATCACAGAGTCCCAGTTATTTGAGGCAGGGAGCTATCTCCCTCCTCTAGGTTCACAATGCAGCACCAGATACCACAGTCCCTCAGGTGGAGATATGAATAGCAGAACTAGGCAGAACCTATCAGAAGTCACTCAAATTCTTGTTTCATCAAGAAAACCACACAAGGTTTCACCCAAAAGAAGTAAGGTTCCTGGAATCTGAGCTGCTTTTCTTGCAAAGATTGAATGTCTGCTTTCCTGCTAGGCCAGCCACGGACTAGCATCAGGTCCCACAGCCAGTTGACATATGGGTTAAGCAGGGTTTTGCTCCTAGGTTTACAGCAGAGACCTTGGAACCTTGAAATGGTGAAGAGCCTGGGGTCAGTGACTGTGTTCTGGGCTAGAATCACTGATCCCCAAAGCCTCCTGCAGCTACTGAAGGAAATCTGAATCAGTACAAAACCCACCAATGAGGAGGCTCAGGGGTGACCTTATTGCTGTCTACAACTACCTGAGGGGTGGTTGTGGCCAGGAGGAGGTTGCTCTCTTCTCTCAGGTGGCCAGCGCCAGAACGAGAGGACACAGCCTCAGGCTGTGCCAGGGGAGATTTAGGCTCGAGGTGAGGAGAAAGTTCTTCACTGAGAGAGTCATTGGACACTGGAATGGGCTGCCCGGGGAGGTGGTGGAGTCGCCGTCCCTGGGGCTGTTCAAGGCAAGATTGGACGTGGCACTTGGTGCCATGGTCTAGCCTTGAGCTCTGTGGTAAAGGGTTGGACTTGATGATCTGTGAGGTCTCTTCCAATCCTGATGATACTATGAAGTTTCTGCCCTAGCTAGCCGGGGGGCCAACTAGGCCCCCCGGCCTTTAGATCCCCTCCACCATTCACCCAGTGCACACCACAAGGACTCACCAGGGATGATCTGAGGAGGATCCCTCTGCCCAGATGGGCAAGCTTGGGGCTTGCTTCTCCTGGGTCTGATTATATAGCGGAGTGGGAAGAGAGGGCAAAGTGGTCACACCTGGGGTGGGAGGAGACTCCAACAGGACCCAGGTGCTCTGGGTTTGGGGGAAATGAAGTGTGGGCTGGGACAGGGGCAGCTGTGGTGGAAAAGGGGAGGTAGTGCTGAAAGAAGGGAGATGGAGAGGAAAGGAGGAAGATGTGGAAAAGGAAGGAGATGGAAAGGAAATGAGGAAGATGGGGAAAGGGAAGGAAGATGGAGAGGAAAGGAGAGAGATGGGAGGAAAGAGAAGGAGAGGAAATAAGGAAGATGGGGAAAGGGAAAGAGATGGAGAGGAAAGGAGGAATATGGGGGGAAGAGGAGATGGAGAGGAAATAAGGAAGATGGGGGGGAAAGGGGAGATGGGGAGGAAATAAGGAAGATGAGGAGAAAGGGAAGGAGACGGAGAGGAAAGGAGGGAGATGGGAGGCAAGAAGAGATGGAGAGGAAAGGAGAGAGATGGAGAAATGGGATAAAACAAAATAGTAAAAAGAAAATTGGACTGCAAAACAAAAATTCAAGTGCTCCTGCTCTGGCAGGGGTTGGGCTGGATGATCTGTCAAGGTCGCTTCCAGCCCCTATGTTCTGTGATTCCCCACATGCTTATCTGGTTTACTGAGCAGGGGAACATGTCTGAACCAAGAAAAGACAGGAGAGTTTGTACACAGAGGTTTGCATGCTACTGATCTGCTGCAGAGCAGCTCTGGGGAGAAGAACCTGGAAATCCTGGTGGGCAACAGCATGACCACGAGCCAGCAACGTGTCCTCAAGGCCAAGAAGTGGTCTCCTGGGGGGCACTGGGAACAGTGTAACCATCAGGCTGAGGGAGGTTGTCCTCCCACTCTACACTGCCTCGGGCTTCATCTTCCAGTTCTGGCCTGAGCTAGATTGTCTGGTCCTGCTCTGGCAGGGGGGTTGGACTCAATGATCTCTTTGGGTCCCTTCCAACCCCTGACATCCTGTGAGCCTGTGATCCCAGTTCAAAAGAGACAGGGAACTACTGCAGAGAGTCCAGCAGAGAGCCACTAAGATGCTGTGGAAATCTCTGGTGTGGGGAGGAAAGGCTGAGAAACCTGGGGCTGTGTATCCTGGAGAAGAGCAAATTGAGAGGGGAACCTCATTAATGCTGATCAATACCTAAAGGGTGAATGTCACAAGGATGGAGCCACTGTCCCCAGTGGTGCCCAGTGGTAGGACAAAGGGAAACGGATGCAAACTGGAACCCAGGAGGTTTCCCATGACCATAAGGGAAAACTTTTTCACTCTGAGGGTGGCAGAGCACTGAAACAGGCTGCCCAGGAAGCTTCTGGAGGCTCCTTCTATAGAGGCATTCAAAATCCACCTGGGCATGTTCCTGTGTGATTTACCCTGAGTGATCCTGTTCTAGCAGCAGGGTTGGACTAGATGACCTTCAGAGGTCCCTTCCAACTCCCACCATTCTGTGACTTCTGTGACTCTGTAACTTTTGAGGTGCCTTCCAGCCCCTGACATTCTGTGATTGTGTGATTTGGCTGCATAGATGTTTTGTAGCAGGAGAAGAGTGGCACGACTTAGAGCAGAACAGGCTTCAGTTCATTTGAAAAACAAATGCACAGTAAGTTATTGGTTTCCAGCAGCTGCTAAAGCTTCATTTGCCCCATGGAGCACCCATGGACACCCAGAACACATTACAAGTTAGACAATGTGCTAGTTTGAAGCTAGCTAGAATGTTTTGGTGAGAAGAATTAGATTACAGGCTGTGAAAGGGAAACAATGATGATGTCTATTTCACACATAGGCTTGCTGAGATGTATAAGAACAAGAATGTAAATATAAATAACACAGTTGCTCTCTGTCTGGGCTTTGGGCTGCATCTCTCTCTAACCTAACCTGCCATCTCTGTGATTAATCCATCTGCTTCCTAATGCCCCTGGCCAACCCTCCATACTACCTTAAACGTAAGGCAAGATCTTGAGTAAGGTTGAGGGGTAGGGGGAAGGTGCAGGGGTGGTTGAGAGCCCCTCCTGGGGACTCAGGTTTCTGGGAGGGGAGTTGTGTTTCCGTATTACCTTTTACCTTGTATATTTCTGTCTATAAAACAGTATATACTGTGACTATCTGCTTGTACATTGTGCTAAGCTGTACATATAAAGCTTCATTCGATTTCCAGAGCCGCTGAGTCTAGTCTGGGTGATCTTACAAAGTATGGGGTGTGGAGGGGGGCAGGTAACACCCAAACCATCTCAGACACTCACTGCCTGAAGACGACACCTTCAGGAGTGAATGGAGACAGATACAATTCAGGCCACTTTGTGAAATTACCCCAGTCTCCCACTTTGTCCTGCTGTGTTTTGCTTTCTTTAAAATTCCCTGGGTTAACATCATCAGTGTCACATAAGCTGCATTTTAGACCCTTCTCAGAACGTTCTTTCCAGCTACTTTTGGTGCTTTTTGGAGTGGAGCCCCTGGGCTCCAGCAGTGCAAGCTCAAGCCTCCCACTGGGTTAATGTCCTCATCCCGCTGCATGAGGCACTTTCACAGGTCTTCTAGGTGCTGCAGAGAACAAATACAGATTTTAGTGCATCAGAAACAATTGCTGTCCACCAACAAACTGTTCAGCCTACCCATAGGTGAGCCTGCAGAAGACAAAAGGACTACAGGCAACACACAGTCCACCTGCAAGTCTTTTACCTAAACTAGGCTCTTGTAGCATTCCCATGGTCCAAGTACTCCCAGGTGCAATCCCCAGTGCCTGACACTCTGCACATGTGTGAGAAGCCCTGTTTGTCTGCACCTTATCTCTGATTTTCAGTGGCACAAGACAATTTTGTGGCCAGCAGTTTCCATCAGCTCCAGCCAGGGCAACCCCTTTGATTGCAGGTGCAGCGATGGAGGAAGACAGTTTTGGCATTAACAAGACCATTCATAGAATCATAGAATGCTTTAGGTTGGAGGTGACCTCAAAGATCATCTAGTTCCAATTCCCCACCATAGACAAGGACACCTCCCACTGGAACAGGTCACCCAAGGCCTCATCCAACCTGGCCTTGAACACCTCCAGGGAGGGAGCATCCACAACCTCCCTAGGCAACCCATTCCAGTGTTTCAGAATCTCCCCTCTGCCATTTTAAACCCATTACCCCTTGTCCTCTCATGACAAGACCTTGTAAATAATCCCTTCCAGCCCACATGTGGGCCTCCTTCAGATACTGAAAGGCCACTATAAGGTCTCCTCAAAGCCTTCTCTTCTCCAGGTGGGGTCTGAGTAGAGCAAAGGGGCAGATTCCTCTCCCTTGCCCTGCTGGCCACACTGCTCTCGCTGCAGCCCAGCACACAGTTGCTGTCTGGGCTGCACTCTCACTGCCGGCTCATGTTGAGCTTTTCATCACTCCAGACCCCCAGGTCCTTTTCCTCAGGGCTGCTCTCAGCCATTCACCACCCAGGCTGGAGCTGTGCTTGGGATTGCACCAACCCAGGTGCAGGACCTTACACTTGGCCTTGTTGAATGACGTTGGCCTGGGCCCACCTTTCCAGCCTGTCCAAGTCCCTCTGGATGGATCTCTTCTCTCTAGCAAGTCGACTGTGCCACACAGCTTGGTGTCATCTGCACACTTGCTGAGGGTGCACTCGATTCCTTTGTCCATGTCACTGACAAAGATGTTAAACAGCACTGCTCTCAGCGCTGACCCCTGAGGGATGCCACTTGGCACTGGTCTCCAGGTGGATGTTGTGCTGTTTATCTCAACTCTCTGCATGCAAATCATCCAGCCAATTCCTTATCTTTATTCACCCCATAACAGCATCCCATCCCATCCCACAGTATCACAGTATCACAGTATCACCAAGGTTGGAAGAGACCTCACAGATCATCTAGTCTAACCCTTTACCACAGTGCCCAAGGCTAGACCATGGCACCAAGTGCCACATCCAACCTTGCCTTGAACTGCCCATCCTGCTAGAAGTGAGTGCTCTCAGATGCTCCTTAGTTTTTCATCCTAGCATGACTTCTTCCTTTCTTTTCCACTTAGAGCCTCCTTTAACCCAGCATTGGTCTCCTTAGTTCACCTCACATGTAGCCTGTGGAGCTGGAAGGCTGCCTGGGGAAATGTGCTGCTAGAGCAAAGAAGACTTTGTGGCTGGTTTTGATAAAAATCAGGCATTAGAAAGCAGAAGAAGATGAAATGGATATTCACCACCTGCCATGCTGGACCTGTTTGGTCACTGATTCAAAAGGCAGAAACTCTTCCCAAGACTGCAGCTGACATATCCCACCCAGACAGCTCTGATTTTGCGAGCGCCTATTTCAGGATCAAGATGAGCTGCTGTTTCTCTCTGTCAGTCCTGTAAGAGCAGTGTGACCCAATGTTTTTCACCCACTCTTCTCCTGTTTTCAGCTGGCAGAGGAAGCAAACATCGCCTCTTTAAGGCCAGACAACTTCCACTCAGGTTTCACCACCAACTGATTATCTCAAAGAGGTAGGGAATAAAAGTCAGCCTGGGATCATACCAGCCATGGGCTAGGAAAATTCTCGTGTTTCCCCTTCTGTGGTTAAGCTGCCTATTACAAACCGAACAAGAAAGATGATTAAAGATAGTTGTTATTGCAGTTTAGAGCCAACAGAGACAGCTTGTACTGGGAAGCACAACATACCGTGCTTGAGAAAGCCTGCTGCAAGCATTAGATTACATTTGCTCAGAAAAGTATCAGGCTGAAAGACAGAAAGACTCCAATCTTTGGGCCACAGAACAGCAGCAAAACAAAGAGAAAGCTGAATGTCATTTGAAATGAGGAAGATTAGAAAGAGAGATAGGGAGTGTGTCTTTTATACACTGCTAAAGCAGTGCTGATGGAGGAGGTCAGGAAGGGGCTGCAGCTGTAAGGGATAACATGTAGCAAAGCAAAAATACCTTGCTGCCTACTCCTTTGCTTCTGATGAGCAAAGCCAGCATCTGCATCCCATAGTGAGGTCTTGCAAGCTCACTGAGGTGGGCATCCTTCAGGACAGGATCAGGCCCATACGAAGGAAACTGACAGGCAAGTCAGATGTACCACACAGGAAATCCTTCTGGCCATTTTTCACGTGTTGGGATGAAGTGTCTTGCATTGGATCACACCACAAGGTTTTAGTAGGGCTGAGGACTAAACCTGCTCTTTTTTTTCCAACCTTTTCCCCTCACCCATATCATCCTTGTTTTCTCTATCTATTAAACCATGGATCTGCAGCTTATAAAGACATCTAAGTTGTTGAATTAAACAACATATAAAAATGCACCTCCTGATCCTACTAACGTACCAAGATCACCTTGGGGCAGCAGAAAACTCTTCTTAAAGCCTTTTCCAGTCTTAGAATCTGTTATTTCTACTCATTTTCCTTGGGGCACAAGCTGGGGTGCAGCTGAACAGGTTGTCTTAATCTAGTGAGACAAAGATGCAACAAATACCAAGGTGAGGCACAGAAGACAGCAGGCAAGCATGAGCATTGCTGACCTGCACACAGCACACACATCCTCCTGCAGCAGGGTTTGCTGCTTTGATGAATGACATTTTACTAAAGGGAGGTTTTCCTCCAGGTTTTACTAGAACTGGTCCCTCCACTTTTTCCACCTTTTACACTAAGTAATATGATGTTCAGAGCAGAAGAGGCTGTGGTTCTGTAAGACTTTATAGACTTCTTAGCCACTTTGGGAGTGTTTATATTACTTTTTTTTTTTTTTAGAAAGAAGGTTGCTAAGCATAGAGGCAGAAATGCTTTTGCTGAAGGAAATGCAACAGTTGGCTACTGCCAAGTGAATCTAGATACAAAATGAGACGGTCTAGGCCAGGGCAGACTGACACTGCTCTGCAAATGCTCAGTGCTAAAGTGCATCAGGAGAAGACATGAATTGGCACAAGTAGCCCCACACTTCCTACACTCTTTGTTCCACAAGAGCTTGCTTTAGTAATAAACCATAAGCAGAAGATGATGCTTTCTGCAGCCCCCAGGAGGAGACATCCAGAACTCTGCATTATTGAAGGAGTCCTTAACAGTCCATAAATAGAGCACTTGTGTTAAGAGGCAGCACCTGCTTTCTCCTAGCTATGGTGAGAGCATTGTGAAATAAAGGACCTTGCCTCTTCAGAGCTGGCATCTTGTTTTAGCTATTAGCAGTGAGGCCCTAGCAACTGGAAAGGAGGAGAAGAGAACAAAACAGCAGCGAGATCTTCCTGAGGATGCCAAAAAGCAAAGTGCCAGGAAACCTACGACAACGCTCCCCAGGAATTGCACTCAGGGTTTGAGCTCAGCAGCAAGGACTAAAAAGAGAAACAGCAAAGTCAATAAACAATCCAACTCCTCCCAAGTGCCAGAGTGGTTCTCCACAGCCTGAGACTCCTCGTGGACTGTATAGAGGAGTACATTATTAGTACTGACATTGCTTTGTTACAACTAGAGTGAGGAAGGACCAGTCCCCTGGTGTTAGGCTATGTGAACACCCAGGCTAAGGTCCTGAAGGCTGGATGTCCCACATAAAACAAGGATACACAACAACCCCACACAGAGATACAGGCTGGGGTCGCAGTGGCTGGAGAGCAGCCAGACAGAGAGGGATCTGGGGGTGCTGATTGATACCCACCTGAACATGAGCCAGCAGTGTGCCCAGGTGGCCAAGGGAGCCAATGGCATCCTGGCCTGCATCAGACATGGTGTGGTCAGCAGGAGCAGGGAGGTCATTCTGCCCCTGTACTCTGCACTGGTTAGACCACACCTTGAGTCCTGTGTTCAGTTCTGGGTCCCCCAGTTTAGGAGGGACATTGAGATGCTTGAGCGTGTCCAGAGAAGGGCAACGAGGCTGGTGAGAGGCCTTGAGCACAGCCCTACGAGGAGAGGCTGAGGGAGCTGGGATTGTTTAGCCTGGAGAAGAGGAGGCTCAGGGGTGACCTTATTGCTGTCTACAACTACCTGAGGGGTGGTTGTGGCCAGGGGGAGCTTGCTCTCTTCTCTCAGGTGGCCAGCGCCAGAACGAGAGGACACAGCCTCAGGCTGCGCCAGGGGAGATTTAGGCTGGAGGTGAGGAGAAAGTTCTTCACTGAGTCTTTGGACACTGGAATGGGCTGCCCGGGGAGGTGGTGGAGTCGCCGTCCCTGGGGCTGTTCAAGGCAGGATTGGATGTGGCACTTGGTGCCATGGTCTAGCCTTGAGCTCTGTGGCAAAGGGTTGGACTTGATGATCTGTGAGGTCTCTTCCAACCTTGGTGATACTGTGATACTGGAGGCAGTGAAGCACAAAGCAGTTCCCAGGTTAAGTGTCTGTGTACATGGCTCGAGTCAAAGCAGCTAGAGGAAGAAAAGGTGCATTTCAAGCACCAATAGCCCTAGAAGGGCTTCTGAAGAAGAGCACTACTGCTGTCAGAGACTGCATTTTTAAAACCCATTGGGTATTTTATTATATCATGGGAATCACAGCACATCTGTTCTTGCATTGTACAGACCTAGCCCCTGTCAGGCCTGTCTGGAAAAAAAAAACAATAGGGAAAATCTGTATTCCTCTCTGGAAACATTCACCCAAACAGCAGTACAGCTCAAATTAATATAATTATAACTATATTTCTGTTCTTACAGCTGTGACAACAGAGACATCTCAAACGACATTGCTGCCTCTCCCATGCTAACTGGGACATTTTGTCCTCATTCAGCATGTTAAAGCCACTGCCACAAAGAAAGTTCTTCCTAATAGGTTTTCCATGACAGATGATGGGATGTTTCACAAGAGCCTACAGTTCTCCATCCTAACTTTAGAAACAGACCAGTTAGATCCAGTCCTGACCACGCTGCTGAGAGAACCCAAGCTCTTTCCGGCTCCCTGAAGTGAACAAGCAGGTGCCAAAGTCTGCACCCCTGGAGAAAGCAGCTAGGAATAACTGAAGTGTGCTATCAGGCAGGTTCACAAGTTGCTAGACAGATCAGCAGGAAGAGAAGTCCAGCACGTGTGGAGGAGAGAGATTGATTTTTCACAAACAACACAGACACAGAGGGATAAGGTTGTATTAAGCCTATTTTCCACTTCCCCTTTGCAAAATGGCTGTGGTTTGCCCAGTCTGTGGCTGAACTGGATACCTAATTAGCCCCTGAGGTGAGCAGGTTTTTCTGCAGATAGGGGTTTAAAATGCATTTGTTGGAAAGCCCAAGACAGAAAGTGGCAGGAAACAAGGAATAAGAAATGCTGTGGGAAGAGTGGAGGGAGGAACATCCTCCAGCCCTTCCCCTTTCAGCCTTTCATTACTAGTGGGCTCATAACTGCGCTCTTGGTGCTACAAGATCACAGGACTGCAGGACATTAGGGGATGGAAGGGACCCAATGAGACCACTGATAGCTCTGGAACAAATTCTGAGAAGGGACTAAAGATGCAGATTGGAAGACACCGTGGATATGTGCCTGATAAGCACATATCAAAAAGGCCTCTTATCCCCTTAAGTACACTGACACACAGCAGCAATCAGCTGCAGCCAACTGTATTATCTCTTCATGTGCTCTTCTCCCCTGGACCAGTTTGTCTCATGCTACACCTTAAAAGATCTGACAGCTGGGAGATGTAGCAAGTGAGATCTCGCACCACAAGACATCAATTAGTTTGACTGCATCTACTCAAGGCTATTTATTTTCCTCCAATGCAAAGCAGAAACGTTTAAAACCTTGCTGTACAGTCACGAGAACAAGCAAACAGAGCCTCTCAAACCTGACAGTTACACTCTCTTGTGCACTTCTTTGCACATCTGTGACTGCTGAGCCACTGTGACAATTCTTCCCTTCACCAGCAATTACTACTGATTAGCCATAGAACTCCAGGCCACACACAGCCTCGGTGCTGATGCCCTCTGAGACCCTGGCTGTTTCCTTCTCCCAGGGGCCACCTCTCACAGCCTCATTAGCCCCCAGACCAGATTTTTTTCCATCATCTCTGCAATTTTTAGTTGTTTTTTTTTTTTAGGGAAGAAATTTAAACAAAACCAAGAGAAGAGGAGGCTGAGGGAAGACCTCACTGTCTATGACTCCCTGAAAGGAGGTTGGTGCAAGGTGGGGCTTGAGCTCTTCTCCCTAGCAACAAGCGATAGGATGAGAAGAAACATCCTCAAGTTGCACCAGAGGCAAATTACATTGGATATTAAAAGAAATTTCTTCACTGAAAGGATTCTTAACCCCTAGAATAGGCTCCCCACAGGGATGTTTGAAAGACACAGAGATGTGATGCTGAGGGCCATCGTTTAGCACCAGGCTTGGCAGAATTAGTTAATGGCTGGAGTCAAAGATCTTAAAAGACCTACAATTCTATGGTTATTTCCACCAAGGCATAGGTGGCAGCAGCTCTGGAGCTCTGATCAATTCTGAAAAGTCAAAGAGGATAAGCCTGCTGAGTGGAAACAAGGAGATATCACTTGCTGTCATCAGAGGACCTCCTGGGAAGAGCTGAACCCTGAGTGTCCCAAAGATTGAGAGTGTAAATTGATATGTGCTCCTTCGCTTCGCAGAACGTGTGCGTCATATGAGGCAGGGGTAGCTGTTACCACGGCAACTAATCTAATATTTATTTTAATTTTTAGCTCTAGTCAGATCACAGCAGATAGGAAATAGCCATGCTCAGAATTAGAGCAATTGTATGTGTAAACACGTGCCCAGGAACGATGTAATTGCATCTGGGGCTGTAGTTAAACATGGGCGAAAACGAAGCTCCTCTACGGGAAGTGCATTTTCTACTTGTTAAGGGAAGAGAATGGAATTGGACTCGGTCTCCAGAGACACACAGGATAGAGACAGCTCCACGCACAGCCATCCTGCTGAGTGTAGCTGATCCTATCACTGCCCAAGGGCAAAGGAGAGCAGACAGCTTCTATGCCTTGCATTTGGGGAAGTGCCTTGTCCTGTCTCACACTGTCAGCTCATTCTCCCTCCCATCACAAAGCGCAAGGACCACTTGACCATGGCTTAATCCAATAGCCCCAGTATCTTAAAAAACATAGTCCAGGCAACAAGCCAAACAGAGCCTGGGCTGCATCAAGAGAAGTGAGACCAGCAGGTCGAGCACAGTGATCCTCCCCTTCTACTCCACACTAGTGAGACACCACCTGCAGTACTGCATCCAGTTCTGGAGCCCCTGTTACAAGAGGTATGTGGATGTGCTGGAAGGCATCCAGAGAAGGGCCACGAGGATGATCAGAGGGATGGAGCAACTGTTGATTCTATGATTCTATGATTCTATGATTCTATGCTATGAGGAGAGACTGAGAGACTTGGGGCTGCTCAGTCTGGAGAGGAGAAGGCTCCAAGGTGACCTTCTTGTGGCCTTTCAGTATCTGAAGGGGGGCTACAAGAAAGCTGGGGAGGGACTTTTTAGGCTGTCAGGGAGTGCCAGGACTAGGGAGAATGGAACAAAGCTAGAGATGGGTAGATGCCGACCGGATGTTAGGAAGAAGCTCTTCAGCATGAGGGTGGTGAGACCCTGGAAGGAGTTGCCCAGGGAGGTGGTGGAAGGTCCATCCCTGTAGGTGTTTAAGGGCAGGCTGGCCGAGGCTCTAAACAGACTGATGTAGTTTGAGGTGTTCCTGCCCATGGCAGGGAGGTTGGACCTAGATGATCCTTGTGGTCCCTTCCAACCCTGACTGATTCTGTGATTCTAATACGCCCTCAACACAGTAACACTATCCCAAAGTAATACAGCTCAAGAAGAAATATGTTTGAGATCTTTTCTTGACTCACTACACAGCTGGCAACCACTGCTGCCCATTCTCAGAGCAGAAAGCTAAACAGAGAGTGCAAACAAGCCAAAATCAGGGATGCCAAGTTTGAAAACCTTCAAATTCCAGGTGTCAAAATTCTTGAAGCTCTGAGCAAGGAAAGTGTGCAGTGTCCTACGTACAATATGCCTCAACACTGAAGATAGTGTGCCAGATATTCCTTAATGCCAGGTGGAGATATATAGGGCAACAAAAAGCCTTAAGCACATTCCTAAGGATTCCGGTACCTGCGTGGTCCTCAGTCAGGTACCAACTTAGGCCACTGTCATCATCACAGGCTTCCAAACATGACAAGCCAGATCCTCTCCTGCTCTGAACTGGAATACTTCCCACAACATCACCACCAAAGCTACACTGGTTATCATCAGCTTTGTTTCATCAAAGTGTCCTTGCAAAGAAACTCTTTTTGAGTCTTTTTCTAGTTTTTGCTGCTGTCTCCTTTTACCTGGAGAGCAGAATCTTCCAAGAAGAGGTCACAGCAGGAGACCAAACTCTGGCACTGATGCCACCACTGCCAATTAGGAAGGGAACTTGCAAACTTACAGTCTAAGGAGACCCCACACAGTAAAATTCATCACCTGCAGGACCCACCCTGAAACATCCTGAATCAAGAAAAACTACAGCTATAACTCAGCCTGTCTCCAGAGATACAAGGCTGTAGGAAGGTTGTGTCATAGGTGAACTGGACAGGAAGGAAACCTGGAATAGAAAGTCCTCTTTGAGCATCATAAAGAAGACAGACAGCTCTAGGGTTATCACAGGATCACAGAATGTCAGGGGTTGGAAGGGACCCAAAGAGATCATCGAGTCCACCCCCCTGCCACAGCAGGACCATACTATCTAGCTCAGGTCACACAGGAACACATCCAGACAGGCCTTGAAAGGCTCCAGAGAAAGAGACTCCACAACCTCTCTGGGAAGCCTGTGCCAGTGCTCTGTGACCCTTCCAGTCAAGAAGTTCCCCTTTGTGTTGAGCTGGAACCTCCTGTGCTGCAGCTTCCATCCACTGCCCCTTGTCCTATCCCAGGGAGCAAGTGAGCAGAGCCTGTCCCCCCTCTCCTGACCCCCAGCCCTCAGATATTTATAAACATTTGTTACATCCCCTCTCAGTCTTCTCTTCTGCAGACTAAGCAGCCCCAGGTCCCTCAGCCTCTCCTCACCAGGCAGTAATCCAGTCCCCTAATCATCCTTGTAGCCCTCTGCTGGACCTTCTCCAGCAGATCCCTGTCCCTGTTAAACTGGGGAGCCCAAAACTGAACACAGTAGTCAAGATGAGGTCTTGCCAGGGCAGAGTAGAGGAGGAGGAGAACCTCCCTTGATCTGCTGGATACACTTCTTAATGCATCCTAGGATTCCTTCCCTTCAGATATTACTCAACTCAACCCCTACCTTCAGTTCCAGAGCTCTCCTTAGCACAGGAGGAGGCAGGCTGGACAGGCTGTCTGTTGGCTGAGGCCAACAGTACAAGGTTCAATAAGGTCAAGTGCTGCATCTGGGCTTCAATAACCCCATGCAGCATTACAGGTTTGGGGTACTGTTTGTTATTCATGAGGCCACACTTCAAATGTTGTGCTGTTTGGGGCTTCTCACTACAACAAGGACACTGAGGTGCTTCAGCGTATCTGAAGAAGAGCAATTAAGATGTTCAAGAGTCTTGAGCACAAATCTTATGAAGAACAACTGAAGGAACTGGGTTATTTACTCTTCAGAGGGGTGGCTGAGGGAAGACTTCATTGCCATCTACAACTACCTCAAAGGAGGTTGGAGTCAGATGGCATTTGGTCTCACATGCAGCAAGTGACAGGACAAGAGGAAATATGCTCAAGCTGTGCCAAAGGAGGTTCAGGCTAGATAACTGGGAAAAAAATCTTGACAAACAGGGCTCTCAGGCATTGGAATGGGCTGCCCAGGGAGGCTCTGGGGTCACCATCCCTGGAGGCATTTAAAAAATGCCTGGATGTGGTGCTGAGGGACACAGTTTAGTGGTAGTAGCTTGGCAGTTGTGGTGAGATTGTGAGCTCTAGGAGAGTAGTTAGACTTGCTCTCAGAGGTCTCTTCCAACCTTGGCAGATTTTATGAAACCAGGATGACAAAATAACAGGTTCCCTAAAGGTGAAGTTCTGCTTTGAAGCAGTGACTTAATTCGGGCAGATGAGATAGGTGTTTAGAGAGAGATGGATGTTTGTGCCTGGAACAAGAACAAGCAGAGGAAGCAGCTCAGTAAATGATACGGTTTTAGGTATTTTTAGCAATGCAATGCAGCAGCAAGAGGGAAGCAAACAAGAAAGAGCAAGAAACAATGAAAACCAGTTCAGCTTCAACCCAATACAACAGGGCCACAGCGATGCACCAAAGCAAACTCCTGGCTGACACCTCTCTAGGCAGTCTACAATAAATCCATTCCTAAGATCTCGCTGTCCAAGAGAGGGTCTAAGCCCAGAGTGAGGTTGAGCACACCTCATCCTAATGGATTTTAATCATTGTCTTGGGTTCAAATGCAGGTTCCCAGAGACTCTTATAAATTTGGTAGACCCAATGACAATTTATAGAATTTATAGAGTGCCCTCCCCTCTTCCCCCTCCTTTCCCAAAAGACAGGGAGAGAGAGAAAGGTAGGGACACCCAAATAAATCAATCTCACTCGATTTGGAAGTTAAAAAGGAAAAGTTTAACAATAACTTAGAAAAGGGTATTGGAGGTAGGGGAGTTTACAAAGGATAAGGAAGGGAAAACAGCAAAATACAAAAAGGGATGGATACAACCCGAGCAATGTGATGGTGTCTCTGCCTGGTGGCTGCCACGTGGTGTGCTGGTATGCAGTATCAGTGTGTGGTCATGAGTGAACGCAGGAAAAGAGAAAAGGGCAGAGATAGGAGAACTCCTGTCTTTTATACCACAGGAAGTGGGGGGAGTGGGCTAACCATCACCTGGAGTGTGGCCCACCCCTGAGGAGGGGCCAAGACCCCTAGGGTCAGGTTCAGGGTCACTCCCCCAGGAGTGTTAACCCTATACAATCATGAACCACCAGGACATATCCTTCTTCATCCATCTGCTCCTGGATGCTGCTGGGAACTCTCCAATCACTTCTGACTGCAAAAACAGCATCCACAATTAATAATGTGCAGGCACCCTCAATTGTTCATCTTGGCAGCCACCTGGCTTCATATCACATCTATCTCTGCTATACAAAGTAAAAGGGCATTTTACCTCCTGCCACAGCCGAAGGACAGACTAAGAAACAATCAAAACTGGTGTGAAAGAGAAGACAAGTAAGAGGCAGAGAGGAGGGTGCCCAGAGTCACACCCATGCAAACAAAAGAGGGAGCTGCCTTCCAGAAGCCACATTCCCAGTCTGCATTCTCTGAGGACCAATTTTGAGCCATACTCCATGGGATCTCGGTTACTCATTTTCTCTGTTTTCCTTTGGTTTTCTTTCCCACTGTCCTCGTTTTGGTTCATCTCAGTTTCCATTCTGCTGGCTCTGAGAGCAAACAAACACAACAAGTCAGATCTTTAACTGTTCTAATTTGGTGCAGTTCCCTGGATGTCTGTGCAGCAAGGCTGATTTAATTCAGCCTTCTGTCTTCAAAGGGCATTTTAACAGCAGTTACAGGCCAGATGAGTGGGATTTTAATTTCCAGTTAAGCCAATTTAGCTCAGTTCAAAAATGCCAAATTTTGCCCAGCTCTACCATTCAGCTCAGTGCTCTGCATTTTGTACAAATGCTTATACATAACAGAAAAGAAATTAGAAAACATGATGCCTGGGATCAGGGCACTCTCTTGGAGCCAAGTCTGCACAGCACCTCATCTAAGAGAAACTTGTGCCACAGAGGAGGCTTTCAGATGTACATTTTTAAGTCAATATTTAAGACAAACATCTCGACTGTATTAAGCATCCCATCCCACATCCACTGCTGAGATTTGTCCCCAGGACCTAAGATGAGCATCTTTCCTGCTTTGCAGAGAACATCACATGGTTAATGATGCTGAACTTGGATGCAGCACTTGGTGTAGCTTTAGTTCAGCTGCAGAATTTCACTGAGCAGGCATTCGAGATTAGACCTCTGGTTTCAGGCAAGCTGCTGGCTTGTGGGATGACTTATCTGAGCCACATCAGAATCACACAGAATGTCAGGGGCTGAAAGAGACCTCAAAAGGTCATTCAGTCCAACCCCCTTGTCAGAGCAGGATCACACAGGAATGCATCCAGGCAGGTTTTGAATATGTCCAGAAAGGGAGATTCCACAACTCCCCTGGGCAGCCTGTTCCAGTGCCCTGTCACCATCACAGGGAAAAAAATCCTCCTCATGTTTAAATGAAACTTCCTATGCCTCAGATTCCACCCATTGCCCCTTGTCCTGTCACTGGGCATCACCCAGCAGAGCCTGGCTCCAGCCTCCTGGCACTCACTTTCACATATTTATAAGCATTGATGAGGTCACCTCTCAGTCTCCTCTTCTCCAAGCAGCACAGCCCCAGCTCTCTCAGGCTCTCCTTGTAATAGAGGTGATCCATTCCCTTCATCATCTTTGTGGCTCTGCTCTGGACTCTCTCAAGCAGCTCCCTGGCCTTCTTGAACTGGGGGCCCCAGAACTGGACACAATACTCCAGATAAGGTCTCACCAGGGCAGAGTAGAGGGGCAGGAGAATCTCCCTCGACCTACTAACCACAGCCCTTCTAATACACCCCAGAATGGCACTGGCCCTTCTGGCTACAAGAGCACAATGCTGGCTCATGGTCAACCTCCTATCCACTAGGACCTCCAAATCTTCTTCCCCTTCATTGCCTTCCAACAGGTCAGTCCCCAGCCTATACTGATATCTGAGGCTGTTCTTTCCTAGCTGCAAGACTCTACACTTGCCCTTTTTGAATTTCATTACATTTCTTCCTGTCCAGCCCTCCAGCCTGTCCAAGTCTGGCTGTATGACAGCACAGCCTTCTGGTGTGGCAGTCACTCCACCCAGTTTGCCAGTTCAGTGTCTTCAGCAAACTTGCTGACAGTGCACTCTGTGCCCTCATCCAGGTCATTGATGAATATATTGAACAGAACTGGCCCCAGTACTGACCCCTGTGGGACCCCACTAGTCACCTCCAACTAGATCCTGCCCCCTGACCACAACTCTTTGGCTTCTTTCCTTCAATCAGTTCCCAATCCACCTGACCATCCAGACCACATCTTCTATTTCTGCCAAACTGTGGCAGCTATTACCCTGCAAAAGAGATGAGGGACTTTACAAACGTCCATCTTTGCTTGAAGGTCAAGTGAGACTCTTCAGGCAACCAGAGCTGCTGTACTCTGCTCTAGCAAGCAGAGGTAGAGATGCAGGAAAGAGCAAATGCAAGGAGGGTCAAGGACTAAACCATCACCTGAAACCTACCAGTGTGAATGCTGATCTGAACAAACTCAAGCCAGTACAATCTTAGTGCTGTTTTAAAGGGGATTAATCAATGTGCAAAACACAGTCATTAGCTTTGTGCTGGGATTTTTGTTTTATTTCTATATATATATAAAATCCCATCAGCTTTTAAAAAGAAAAAAAAAAACCCAAACCAAACAACCAAACCACAAAGCTCTTTGTACAAACTCTCATTCTCATAAACATGGAAAGAAGCAGGGCTGCCAACAGCTACAGTTACACCCAGCCTCTGAATCAATGCAACTGAATCTCTTTGGTGAGTTAAGGTCCTTTCTCCCATCCAGTCTCCAAGCTTGCAGACATTGAGACAAAATAGGAAGTTCTTCACAGAGAGAAGGATTTGCCATTGGAATGGACTGCCCAGGGAGGTGGTGAGGTTGCCATCCCTGGAGGTGTTCAAGAAAAGCCTGGATGAGGCACTTAGTGTCATGGTCTAGTTGACTGGATAGGACTGGGGGATAGGTTGGACTGGATGATCTTAGAGGTCTCTTCCAACCTGGTTGATTCTATGAAAATGAGGTTGCAGAGAGATCTCTATCATTATTCATTTCTTCCATGCACACTTCACTTCTGTCCTTTGTCCTCCCATGCATGGGATTCTGTTTGTTTTTCCTTCCTTGCCCACTTAAGCTAAACCGACAATGTTTTGTTCTGCATTTTCACGGCTATTCCATAGTGATTTGTTAACAGTGTTGGGTTTGCAGTCAAAGGACTGGAAAGATAAAAAGTCGGCAAGCTGCTTCCCTCATTAGGGAGCACAGCTCCCAAGCAGTCAAATGCCAGCCTATTAGCTAAATTATTCAATAGGGAAAAAAAAAACATGATAAATACAATTATATATATATATACATATAAAAGCTACCACAAGAGTGAGGAGGGAAGGGAGGGAAGGGAAGCTTGTTAACTTTGGTGCTGTTGGTAAAGCTTGGCAGCATTCCTCAAAACTCAGTTTGGGATTAAACCCAAAGGAACTGAAGGTAAGGCTGAATGGCTGCACAGCAGCAGACAGGAGCTGGCATTCATAATTCAGCTATTGGGCTGTATTGTTGCTCTCCTGAACTGATAAAGAAGGAGCCCACAGGAGGAGCATTTCCAAAGCTGTAATGTAAGGCATCTGTTTATGTGCAGTTTGTAACTAGTGGTGCTGGAAACCTTCCACATCCAGCCACAGGCTTTAAGCACTGAAACAACTCACCATGGGGATTGTGCAGGAATAGTTTGTGTGTGTGTTCCTGTTGTGTAAAAAAATACTGCTTTAACCCACCCCTGAGAGATGAACCTCCTACATGCCAATGCCTAGACCAGCTGACACGTGGCAGCTTCAAGCTATGAACTTGACCAAAGCCTCCAAGGGGAAAGTTAGGATTGTCTGGCTTCTGCTCTCCTTCAACATGAAATGAGAAAGTGCTTGATTCTGACACAAAATTAAGCAAGGTGGTGCAAAGACACAGGCAGGAGCTATTCCCAAATTAATATAGCTTATTAATTCTGATATTCAGAAATCTCATCACAACCCATGATTTAATAGTTTAATTTTAAGTAAATAAAATGTAAAATAAATAAAAATACAAAACGTTTACATTAATAATTTATTTAAAGCCCATGATTTAATAATAATAATAGGTTCTTTGCATGGTCATGGCAATTATTACACAGAGGGAAATCAACAGGGACTCTAGAACACTTAAGAAATAACTAGCAATAACATGACAAGCATTAAGCTATTTAGGAAAAATAATCTTGTGGCCAATATGCCTCTCACCCTCAAGGGAGACCAGAGAGGCTCCTTTCTGCTAAGGCACAAGGCACAACAGAATTCAGTTAGAGAGGTTTATGAATATTCACTCACAAGATACTACCTCCTGATTCCCAGGGCTAACTACAGTTTCCAGACAGTACCCAAACACTTGAAGGGAGTTCTGTTGGTGTCTTGATAGCCTTTGAGAGGCTTCTAGATCTTCCCAAGCTCTATCAGGGTGCTGGGAAAAGAGGCAGATGAGCTCTGACTTGATCTTCGTTCTTCTTGGACTCTGGACATGGCAGGGAGGGTTGCAGAGGCACAGGCAGGATGTCTGTCAGACGTGCAGAGAACATGGTGTTGTGGCACTTCTCACCACGTTGTGAGGCACTTAATGTCTTCTCCTTGTGATGGGTTGAGAGCAGCCCTGAGGAAAAGGACTTTGGGATCTGGGGTGATGAAAAGCTCAACATGAGCTGGCAGTGAGAGTGCAGCCCAGACAGCAACCCTGTGCTGAGCTGCAGCAAGAGCAGCGTGGCCAGGAGGGCAAAGGAGGGGATTCTGCCCCTTTACTCTGCTCTTGTCAGACCCCACCTAGAGTACTGTGTGCAGTTCTGGAACCCTCAACACAAGAAGGACATTGAAGTGTTGGAGCCAGTCCAGAGGAAGGCCACAAAGATGTTCATAGGGCTGCAGCAGCTCTGCTATGAGGAGAGGATATGAGAGATGAGGCTCTGCAGCCTGGAGAAGAGAAGGCTTTGAGGAGACCTTGGAGTAGCCTTCCAGTATCTGAAGGGGGTCTACAGGAGGGCTGGGGAGGGACTATTGACAAGGTCTTGTAATGACAGGATGAGAAGTGATGGGTTGAAACTGGCAGAGGGGAGATTTAAACTGGATGTTAGGAGGAAGTCCTTTCCAGTGAGGGTAGTGAGACACTGGCACAGGTTGCCCAGGGAAGTTGGGGCTGCTCCCTCCCTGGAGGTGTTCAAGGCCAGGTTGGATGAGGCCTTGAGTGACCATTCTATGATTCCATGATCTTATAATTTTTTTTGCAGCTATGCATTTCCTATGCTAAAGCAAAAGGCACAGGATGGGGACCTGGTTATTTCAGTTGGCACAAGTTGTTAGGAAGACAAACTCTCACTCTGGTGATCTGACAAGCTTGTCCTTCAGCTGCTGCAGGGCCTGAAAGAGCAGTGTTGCTTCTGCAGCAGCCTACCACCCACTCATTCATTCCCAGTCAGGTTCTTTCTTTCACCCAGAAACACTGCAGAAGTGCATTTTGTCTATTTTTGTGCAGAGATTGGTCAGACATACATCTCATGTGAAAGTAACTTCAGTGATGTTAGGCTCTCAGAAGACTCTGAGCAGAAGCCAGAGCCTTTAAGCCATAGTTACAGGATCTAACCAGCGAGGAGAAAGCAGCAACAATGGAATGCATCAAACAACTAAATCACTTCAGTTGTTGACCCAGACAGAGAAAAAAAATCTAAATCAGGCAGTAGGAGCTGCTGCTGACATTGAACCATCACTTAGAAGAGGGCCAGAATATCACCAGAACAATACTGCCCCTCAGTAATGTACCTGGGCTGAAATTCAATAGCAGGTAGCAACATCATTAGGGAGTAATTAGAATCTTTGCTGTAAGAGTGAAGACTTAACCTCTGGCCTGTTGTTCCCAGCAGGGAGGAAAGGCCTGGGTATGAAGAAGCAAATTAGTGGCTACAAATAGCAAGACACCAGAGAAGTCTTAACACAGTCAGGGGAGAAATTTCTGAGGAGCTGGGAAGTAGCAGTGCTAGTGTGTAAGACAGCAACGTGCCTTAGTGCACACAGCTGGAGCCAGAATGGGGGCTTCTCCCACCTAAAGGACTCACTGCTATTAGCCTGGCCAGGCACAGGCTGAGGAGGAATGAGATTACAAGGAATAACATTTAGAAGAGTAGAGATATTTATACTGGAAGAAGAGGTCACTGAATGAAGTAAAGGGCAGAGCATAGCTACAGGCTCTCCTCCAGCCTTCACAGCAGCTCTGGCCTCTTGGGTTATCTGCACATGGCTTTGAAGGTGGGAAAGGTGAGTTGCCCTGACTTCCAGCAGGCAATTTGAGCTGGAGGGCACATTAATTGCAGCTGTGCAAAGAGCTCCAGGGAAGCCACGAGACACAGGCTGAACAGACAGAGCAACTTCTGGAGCAGTTTTGGTGCCAGACTAGTGTCTTCCCCAGAGACCTCCTAGATTCATCATCCTTTGGGATGTTGTGTGTGGAGGAAAACCTACAGAATCAAAATACCAACAGGATTCAGGAAGGCCAATGGGACCCTGGGGTGCAATAAGAAGAGTGTGTCCAGCAGACTGAGGGAGGTTCTCCTCCCCCTCTACTCTGCCCTGGTGAGACCTCATCATGAATACTGTGTTCAGTTTCGGGCTCCCCAATTAAGAGGGACAGGGATCTGCTGGAGAAGGTCCAGCAGAGGGCTACAAGGATTATTAGGGGACTGGAGGGCATGGCTTATGAGGAGAGGCTGAAGGACCCAGGACTTTTAAGTCTGGAGAACAGAAGACTGAGAGGGGATTTGATAAATGTTTATAAGTATCTGAAGGGTGGCCAGAGGGACAGGACAGGCTCTGCTCACTTGCTCCCTGGGATAAGGCAAGGAGCAATGGGTGTAAATTGAAGCAAAAGGGGTTCCACCTCAACACAGGGGGAACTTCTTTAGTGTAAGGGTCACAGAGCACTGGCACAGGCTTCTCAAGGAGATCATCAAGTCCAACCCCCCTGCCACAGCAGGACAATACCATCTAACACAGATCACAGAGGAACACATCTAGACAGGCCTTGGAAGTCTCTCTCCATAGGAGATGACCCCACAAACTCTCTGGGGAGCCTGTGCCAGTGCTCTGTGACCCTTACAGTAAAGAAGCTCCCCCTTGTGCTGAGGTGGAACCTCCTGTGCTGCAGCTTCCATCCATTGCTCCTTGTCCTATCCCAGGGAGCAAGTGAGCAGAGCCTGTCCCCTCCTTCCTGACTCCCAGCCCTCATATTTATAAACATTTATTAACCCCCCTCCCAGTCTTCTCCAGACTAAACAGCCCCAGGTCCCTCAGCCTCTCCTCATCAGGCAGTGTTCCAGTCCCCTAATCATCCTTGTAGCCCTCTGCCAGGTGGTGTGGAGATCTCCCAAACTGCCACAGTGAGCAAAACAGCTTCAAATACTTAGTTGAGACTTTGGTAAATTTCTCCATGAAATCAAGGTGCCATGGGAGAAGCTATTTAGCTTGAGCCACATTTGACTTTGCTGCTCCACAGACCTCAGGCAATGCTTCTGGCATTGGAAGTGTGATGACATGGTCTGATAAAGGGTAATTAATCAGAAACCAGTGTGCTTGAACACTCCCACACTGCTGCACAATTAATCTAATCGCTTCCTTTATAAATTCACAGTCCTGCAGTGGACCTTATTGACATGCCAGAGAAGTTTCCAGTTCAGACCAGACAGTCTGTGCTGCATTTCCAGCCCAAGCCCTGGGGCTGTGTTCAAGTTGCTAATACAGATATCGCTGCTGGCTTTCCACCGTGCCACTTTGTGAGGGAATCGGATGCTCCAGTAGCACATTGGATATGAACAGCAGAATGAATGCTTGCAGAGCTGCTCAAGTGGTTTAGACTCAAAATGAAAAGAAATGGGATGCCCAAATCTCTGAAGACCATTGTGGTATTCCCCACAGGAGATGGAGCTCGCTCTAGTGGCAAGTAAAACTTGAAGTAAATGTCTCAGAACAGGGGGAAAGTTTTTCAGAGGCCTCTTTCTGCATTGCAATGAAGTTGAGAACAGAAAGAGATGAGATAGTGCTCTGCTCAGATGAAACTCCATGGAAATACTTTTGCAGGGCATGATAGTGCCACGAGACAGCTTAAGGTGAGACAAGAGGAAAGCTGCACTCTGCTCCTGCTGGAAGAACACTTAGGGAATAAAGGAGATTTTTCCTAGCTAGGAGTGCCACATTCTTTTCACAGAACACAACAAAAAGCATGTTCTGATCAGCATACCCCACTCAGCTTGAAGTCTGTTGTAAGCATAGCCTGAAAGTACCCAAGCTAGGTAAAGACTACTCTGTGAGCTGTGCCACATCCTTGCTGCTCTAATGTAAGAGGAAGCAGGGACCAGCAGCTGAAGTCAGTTGGAAGCTTTGTACCAGGGTCAGTGCTTAGGATAAGCACAGAAGGCACTAGTTTTTCATAGCAAGGACACATATTTCTGAGAGCAGCACATCCCCATGGATAATGTCAGGTGAAGACAAAATGTAATACTTGCCATTTATCAACAGCGCTGACTGGAACTGTTTCTGCCCATTCTGGCCATCCTTCTCCAACATCAATTGGTGTCATCCTGTGCTCCATTCAGTTTCCCTCTTCTAGAGAAGGAACACCAATCTGCCTCATTCACTATCACCAGAAGCAATTGGGCTGTTGGTATTACCAACAAAGGCACTCAGCAAAGCTTAATGACAAGCTGGACCACTCAAACAGGCCTCCAGCTAACAGCTGCTGTTATGAGCAGAAAATAGTCATTGCAGCTCCTACATCCCTAAAGTTAGCAGGCAGTAGCCCCAAAAGAAACTCTTATTTCTAATGCAAAACAGCAGGCCTAGCACCCACAAAACAACCTTGTGTATTGGTCAACCCACCTGCAGTTAAACCATGTAAAACAGAATGGAGACAAAGGTGTACCTTTCACTGCCCCCAGTAACCCTTTGAGAGCTGAAACAGTTTGTATTAGCATCTGGGTTGAGGCAAGCACAAATACAGGCTGGGCAGTGACTGGCTTGAGAGCAGCCCTGAGGAGAGGACTTGGGGGTGCTGGTGGACGAGAAGCTCAACATGAGCCAGCAGTGTGCACTTACAGCCCGGAAAGCCAATCAGAGCCTGAGCTGCATCAAGAGAAGTGAGGCCAGCAGTGCAAGGAAAGTGATCCTTCCCCTCTACTCTCTACTGGTGAGACCCCACCTGCAGTACTGTGTCCAGTTCTGGAGCCTCTATTACAAGAGGAATATGGATGTGCTGGAAGGTGTCCAGAGAAGGGCCATGAGGATAAGCAGAGGGCTGGAGCACTTCTGTGAGAAGAGACTGAGGGAATTAGAGCTGTTCAGTCTGGAGAGAAGGTTCCAAGGTGACCATATTGTGGCCTTTCAGTATCTTAAGGGGGGCTACAAGAAAGCTGGGGAGGGACTTTTGAAGATGTCAGGTAATGCCAGGACTAGGGGGAATGGAGCAAAGCTGGAAATTGGTAGATTCAGACTCGATGTTAGGAAGAAGTTCTTCAGCATGAGGGTGGTGAGACCCTGGAAGGAGTTGCCATGGGAGGTGGTAGAAGCCCCATGTCTGGAGGTGTTTAAGGCCAGGCTGGCTGAGGCTCTAGAGAGCCTGATCTAGTGTGAGGTGTCCCTGCCCAGACACCCAATGCCCTCGTGGTCCCTTCCAACCCTGATTCTATTATAACCTATTTCTCTAACAGAAGAGGACAGGTCTTGACCCTCCTTGACATTTCCAGTTCACCAATCTTGTCACAGTTTGTGTCTGCTCTCCTCCCACGCATAGCTCCAGAAGTTGTTTCTTAGTTTTGTTCCACAGTGGTCTATAGTGGCCACAGCAGTCTTGCAGGAACACCTCTAGCTAAGCAAGGAGAGCATCATCTAGAGGAAGTACAGGGCAAAACCACAGAACAAAAGATGTTGAGCAGAAAACAAGAGAGGCAACTTTGCTTTCCCTGGAGCTGGGTGCAGGCATGATGATCCTCAAGGCAATTTGAAAGCAATAAGACTCACACCCACATACACAGAGTGTTGCCTAATAACTGGCTATAGGATTTTGAGTGGATGTGGTGCCAGGTTAGGTTATGAGCTCTGTACTGGATCAGTAGAAAGCATAAACCAAAAGCATCAGACTGCAAGCTTCCTGCACCCTCTGCCATGCAGAAATCTTGCCCTTCCTCTCATTCTCACTTAAAACATTTCAGGAGGCTTCAATCCTCCCTTCCCACCCACTCCATACTGAATCAGAGCAAAGTTGTTGAACTGAGGCTGCTTGTCACTCTGCCAGACTTTGCTAACCAATCTTGTGAAAGTAGCTGTGACAGGCAGCAACAGAAAATCAGCATCAAATTGGCTGGATGGGAGCCAGCAAGACACTGGCTTCCACTAGGTGAGTCCATTCTCACCAGCCTCACTATTACAGATGCTGGACTGTGCAGGGTCTGGGTCCCTGAGCCAGCCAGCCCCTGCAAAATAACCTAACACATTTCTTTTAGTTGGGTTGGGCTTTAGGTGAGGGGGTTGCAGCTTTGTTTTTTGTTTCATTTGGGCTTTGTGTGTGTTTTGACATTTTTTCCCCCCCTTCAAAAGGAACGTGTGGCTCAGTGACATCCCCCTCCAGCCTTTTCGTCTGCTTTGCTTACACTGCCAGCGAAATGCTGCCACCACTTCTGTAAGCTTTCATTGCTTTCTTCCCAGAGAAGTACATTTATGTGCTGGGAGCATTTCAGATGCACCATTTGAATCTGGCAGGGGTAACCAAACGTGCACATCATATGGAAAACAGAACAAAAAGGACAGGCTACAAGCAAATATGTCTTTGGGATTGTCAGGCCTTTCAGTTACCATGGCAGTGTGTTTCCATGGAAGCCAAATTTGAAGCCTGTTGCTGCCACTGGAGTGGCCCAAAGAAATTATTGTTTTTTTCAATTAACCAAGCTGCTCTCTACCTTGTAGAGCCAGCCCACCCACAGCCCTCCAAAACATAACACCAGCTTGCCACCCCTGATAAAAGATTCAATAAACACATAGGGGGGAAGGAAGAGAGAGCAAAGAAAATGCCACACCGTGAAAAGCAGGAGCTTCCTTTTATGCAGCCAACAATGCAGAAACCACTCTGGTAAGCACAAGGCTGAAAGTGCTTTGTGCAATACTGCATGTAACAGTCTGCAAGACCCTACCTAGTATCCTATGCCAAAGGCTTCTCATGGGACAGACAGAAAGTTCTTTGGCACTGGTTGGTTGCCATTTGAAATATCTCCCCTTAGCCATGCTGATGATTTTGCCTTGGTTTCCTTGCCCACTTCCCAGGAAAAGCTTGGGGATGGGAAGGAGAATTTTCATGGAGACCACCTTAGTTGACATTAAAAAAAACAACAATCAGTTTAGCTGATTTGCAGCTCTCCTTGCTGGTCAGCACAAGTTTTTTTTAGTTCTTGAAAGTCACTCTTTGCCTTCCCCACCCCATTTCCCCATCAAAAAGACATTTTCTGCAGCCCCTTACCTTTTCCAGAAGCCAAGGAGCCCCAGTAAGCTGCCTGGTGCATTTTATCACCACTAACTGAAAAAAAATGCAGCACATAGATGCAGCCCATTCCAACAGCTAGTCAGTGAGATTCTGCAATGGAGTCATGCTCTACAGGCTGCCTGAACAAGAGACATCCAGGCAACAAAAGCCAAGCACTACTTCAAAAACACATATCTGAGTCTCTGGATGTAGCAACTTCCCACTTGAAAACAAGTGCTTCTTCCCCACTGACATGAAAAAGCATCACAAAGTCCTACCAAATTAGGTCTTCTGGGATTAAAACCTCTCTGGTATAGGGGTCTAAACAAGATAATCTTTAAAAGTCTCTTGGACTGTTAGCTGAATTTGACTTCTCATTTTGAGGAAAAAGAAAGATCCAATACATGCATCACTGAAGCATTGCTTTTGTACCACTGGTGCAAGGTCTCCTGCAGTCTCTGTTCCCCTTTCCTCTCACCTTCTTCCCAGGCAAGAGAAGCAGATGGTTTTAAAGCACAGTTCAAACAAAACCATTTGATGTGAATATGGCAGATTTCTTTTGAAAGAAAGGCCAACTACAAATGAGAAGGGCCTGACACTTGGTTTGGGATCCCTTCTCTGTTCAGACTTTGATGGAAAAGGAAGCAAAACCCAACATGCTTGTCACAGGACTGATCTGATTGTGCCAAGCATGAGCCTCTCAGAGCACCTCTCTGGCAAAACAACCTTCCCCTCCCAACCTCCATTATAAACTCTGAGCCACAGACCTTCAAGCAAACAAAAAAATTACTCTGCAAGAGGCAATCAAAAGTAGCCTACACCTTAGAGCAAAACAACAGGCATTAATCAACGCCTTCCCTGCTTGAGGAGATTCTCTCAGCTCCCATCATTTAGCAGCTCTGGCATCTACCACTACCTGCTGCTTGCTTTCCTTGCAGAAGGAAAAGCCTGTGCAGATTCTAGCTCTCCAGTGAAGAGACTGACATCATAGCTTCAAGGCCTGAACAGATGAGCTTACAAGTATGTACCAGTAGGGAGTAAGGATGCTCTAACACAGGTCACACTCAGAAGCAGCTGTTGGCAACATCACCAGGCAGCTGAGAGCACAAGAGCCAGATGGGGCCTTAAGCCATCAGCTGAAAGGCTTGTCACAACCATCAAGCAGTACAACCATTTAGTGCATGTTCTGCTGGGTGCTTCTAATGTTTCTGGGTTGATGAAAAGCTCAACATGAGCCAACAGTGCGCATGTGCAACCCAGACAGCAACTGTGTCCTGGGCTGCACCAAGAGAAGCATAGCCAACAGAGCAAGTGAGCTCATTCTGCCACTTTGCTCTCAGGCCCCACCTGGAGTACTGTGCACAGTTCTGAAGCCCAGTGCTAGTTTGAGGCTAACTGGAGTGTTTTAGTGAGAGAAATTAGATTATAGGCTGTGAAAAGGAAACAAAGATGATGACTACTTACAGGCTCGCTGAGATGGATAAAAACAAGAACATAAACATAGATAAGACAGTCATTGATGTGGGTTTCAGGGTTCCTGTACTCTTCTCCCTGGCCTGCTTTGTGTAACTAATCCTTCTGCTTTCTAACCCCCCTGGCCAATCCTCCAAACTTACCTTGCATGTAAGACAAATTCTGGGATAAGGTAGAGGGGTGGAAAGGTGGAAGAGTAGTTGGGAGCCCCTCCTGGGGACTCTTGTTTCTGGGAAGGGTGTTGTGTTTCTGTATTACTTTTATCTTGTGTATTTCTCTATATAGCTGTGCATATTGTAAATAGTGCTAAGCTGTAAATACAAAGCTTCATTCTTTAACTTCCAGCTCAGCTGAGTCTAGTCTGGGTAATTTCATAACAGTAGGACATGGAACTGTTTGAGACAGCCCAGAGGAGGGCCATGAAGATGATCAGAGGGCTGAAGCACCTCTGCTGTGAGGACAGGCTATGAGAGTTTGGGCTCTTCAGCCTGGAGAAGGCTTCAAGGAGACCTTGGAGCAGCCTTCCAGTGGCTGAAGGGGGCCTACAGGAAGGTTAGGGACTCTTTACAAGACCTTGTAAAGACAGGATAAGGGGTAATGGGTTTAAACTGGCAGAAGGAGATTCAAACTAGATGATAGGAAAGGGTTCTTCACAGTGAGGGTGGCAAGACACTGGCACAGGTTGCCCAGGGAAGTCATGGAGGCTCCCTCCCTGGAGTGTTCAAGGCCAGGATGGAGGAGACCTTGAGCAACCTGTTCTAGTGGGAAGTGTTCCTGCCTATGGCACAGGGTTGGAAGTAGATGATCTTTGAGGTCTCTTCCAACCTAAATCATTCTATGATTTATATGTCAGTGTTTTAAATCCTCTGTACAGCATATATCCAACAGTTGGAGTATTCTCCTCTCATGCAGAAGGCTTTGAGCCTCAAGTACTTGCCCACCTAGAGCTGCAATATCATTAGCTGAAGGTAATGGCATGAATATCCCCAAACTAAGGTTTGGAGTTTTCATTCTTTCTTCCCAAGCTGTCTTTTAAAGGGAACATATCTGGCAAGCAAACCAACTTCTTCCACACTGCATAGAAGACATGTGTTGGACTCACTTTTCATGACAAGTTTTGGAGAGAAAAAGTACTGACTGTCCACACCAATAGTTCACCCAAAAACACAGGAAGAGTAGCTTTGGCCTACCACCAGAGAAAGGCAGCAGGCAGTAAGCAAAGTCAGCAAAGGGCTACTTACCAGTGTTTGAGCAAGTCTACCAGGCCCCACCATCTCTCTGTAAGCAGTACCATTTGCGTTTCCTCTTCACACTTTCATGCTAATGCTGCTGCTTAGATTTCTCAACTCTGGGAAGGCCTCAGGGCTCCATTCAAGAAGAATATTTTTCATCAAAACCACTATTCCTGGCCAACCTTCAAGATTTCATCTTTTTCCACAAATCAAAGGGAAGAAAGATTAAATGCAACAATGTAGACAGTTGTGAACTCACTGGCCCTGTTATATGTTCTCATACAGGTTAAAAGGATCATGTGACCCCTGCTAGCCTCCTCTGTCCAGTCATATCTTCATTTTACTCAAGAAAGATGAAATCACAGGAGCCTCCAGAAATTGGCAGAGCAACAGGAGAGCTATGCTTAGACTTCAGAGATTTAAATAGTGTTAAATCCAACAGCACAGAATATTTGTGTCACCAAAAGGCAAGAGGAAAACAAAACAGTACTCCCAAATGTGTTAAATCCATGACTTAAAGCATTTTAATAACCAAGCAAAATACATTTCATATTTGTCTACTGGCACACTGTATAAAAAAAGTCTTTTAAATAACAACTTTAATTAGTCACAAAATACAGACTTGTATAAAAATAGCTGTATGCACACTGCTGAAAGGTAACTGTAAAACCACTCTGAATAGGCTATGCAAAGACCCTTCAACTTCCAGGTGACTGTTCCAGCTCCTACTTCATTGTTTCTCATTCAGCTTAGGAAGGGTTTGTGCTGGTGCTTGAGGGTCTCCTCCACCCGGCACACAATGCCCTGGCAAAGAGTCTCAGAAATGAATGGCAAGTTTAAGGTGCGTCACAGCAGGCATCTTAGCAGCCCAATTTTCACAGCTTACGTTTCAGAAAGTGCTCAACATCCATGTCCTTCTCCACGGACATCTCACCTTGGTCACTCAATCTTCAGCTTGCCCTTACAAGTTACTCCTGACCCCAGGTGCACCAAAGAACTGGAAGTAAAAATCTAGACACCCAGCCCAAGATCACTGTCAGAGGCAGAATACAGCAGCTGCAGCACCATTTTCATATGATGTAGCTCTGCATCTGATAATCCTACATTATTCACATGACAAAACTCCCTGAAGGCTGTCCATTCACATTAAGGACTCCAGGTAACACACCAAAAGGACCTGGAAAAACACAAGTCTGCAGAAAGGAAGGTATAACTGAGGATAGCATTGTAACAGAAAAGGAAATATAACTGTTTATATTTTGTATCTGGTTAACAGTCTGGTTAATATGGTGGTTATCAGACTTAAGAATGTAACTGTCAGAGAAAAGGACATACTGGACAGAGTTAAAAGAACTCCAAGTTTTTTTAATATATAAAAAGAGAGATCTTAACTAAAACCTGCTCCATATGAACAAAAAGATGCCAGTTAAAGAAATAATACTCCCACACACCGACACACAAACTATCAACAGGTTAAAACACAAGCAACCCTGTCCCTTCTCATCCCTACAAGCCTGAGCAATCCCTGCACCTTTATATCATCCTCACACAATTTAAGCCCAATGAAGGAAACTGAGATGAAGATGACTGGATGGATCTCTATTTCCTGAGTCTACAGTAAGAGAGAAGGTTGCTGTTGGTTGAAAACAGTCTCTGCTGCTGACACTAACAGCAGCACCATGCAAGATGTGCCATTAAGGAGAAGCTACAGACAGGGAGAGACTTGATGCTCTGCTAGACAAAGCAGGAAAGTGGCTTTTGCTGATGTTTTCAAGTTTGCATCTTAAAGCATGCTCTTCTAAGAATAAAATAAGGAAAGCTTAGTTATTTATCTCCTGAGATAAAGCAGCAAACTCATCTTCTCCAGTTTAAAAAGCTCAAATTATCTTAATGCACCAAATCTGGCAGACAGAAAAAAAAACCCATTCCCATAAAAAGCTGTTCCCCTAAATTTGCAAGTCACATCACAAGAGCAAGTTTCTAGTTGAAGTGTCAGAATCAAAGAAGCTTCTACCAGCACTGCAAATCCAAAGAGGAACACAGGAGCGACCTTGCCAATCCACAGCAAGAAGGAAGTTTAAAAGGCTTTGTGGGGAACTGGCTGGAAGTCACTGGCTTTGGTGGCATGCGTCATTGCTCTGCGCTTGGCAAGGCGGGACTTGGACGGAGGAGAAAGCTTCATGGAGCACACAGCATGGGCAACGCTCTCCTGCTCTGCGCTGAGCTCGTTCTCATGCTGAGACAATTGGCGGTTAAGGGCTATAGCCTCAGCAGCAAAGAGTGTCAGGTCTTTTGTGCTACTGTTCCTTTCAAGGGAAAAAGACAAAGCAGTTAAAACACACACACACGCTTTTCACCTGGTTAACCTCAATGCAGAGTATCTATTTCCAGTCAGTTTTTCTGCTATCAAAACATTGACACAGCAAGTAAAGTGACCAGTTAATATCTGCATATCTCATCACTGCAAGGACTGGCAATGAGAACACTCTGGGATTCTGGAAACAGCCACAGTTCCAGCCCTTAGCCAAGAATAAGGAAATTTCATTTAAGCTTGAGGAGGAATGTCTTCCCTAAGAGGGTGACAGAACATGAACAGGCTGCTCAGAGGAGCTGCAGAGTCTCCCTCTCTGGAGATAGTCAAAACCCACCTGGACACATTCCTTTGTGATCTGGTCTAGGTGATCCTGCTCTGGCAGGGTGTTGGACTGGCTGATCTTGAGGTCCCTTCCAGCCCCTGACATTCCATGAACTTCTTATGTGCAAGTTGGAACACAAAGCTCCACCTCAACATGAGGATACACTTCACTGTGAGGGTGATGAAGCACTGGAACAGGCTGTCCAGCGAGGTTGTGGAGTTTCCTTCCCTGAAGGCTTTCAAAACCTGCCTAGATGTATTCCTGTGTGGCCTAGCCCTGGATGACCCTGCTTTGGTAGGGCGCTTGAACTAGATCTATAGAGGCCTCTTCCAACCTCTAACATTCTATGACTATGTAAATCCAGAAAGTCATCTGAGATGTCATGTTTAACTGCATGTTACAAAAGGATAGGCATATGAAGCAGTACTATTGTTTCTCTTCAGAGAACTGCAGTCCCACTGTACCTGCATATCTGGCTTAGGGAAATGCATTTCTGATGGGAACAATCACCTGGAACCACCAGTGGCAGAGACATAAATAGAAAGAGATGTGTGACTCAGGCTCTTCAGCATACAGAATCTGCCATCAAATCACTTTAAACAAGGCTTGCCCTGCTCACGTTTAACTTAATGCTGTGATTACCACCAGCTACAATGGAGGTCAGATCTATGTGTATGGTGCTTGTCCAACCATCAGAAAATAGTCTCTTTGGATAACACACATCTTTATGCCTTTTAAAACCTCCTGGGCAGCAAACTGCTGAAACCATCACTATTTCCTAAGATTAGCACTGCACCAGAGGAGTCTTCTCCAATGCCTTTCCCACAAACAACCGAGGTTAGATTATACAGAAAAAACAGAGTTTCAGTACTTCAGATGTTCTGAAAAAAGGTGATGCACGTTTATGAAGCTCCACTCTCCACCAGGAATCTCACCTCCCATCTCTCCCCATTGCTTCAGTAATGATTCTTGGCCAGGTTTACAGATGTTTAAGAAAAAAAATAATTACCTCTGAAGAACTTGAGGAGTAGGCAATCCCCTTTCAGGAGCATGCTAGAAGAAGCAGTTAAGGAAAGTTAGCTATGTATCAGCAGCTGGGAACCAAGCTTTCCCAAGAGACAATATGCAGGCAATTCCCCCAGATTTTTATATCTAATGGATGTGGCACAGAAACTCCTTCGCTATAGATTCACAAATCACCGTTGGTTTATAAGTTTGTTTCATAATTTGTCTCCCCTCACAAGAGGACACCACTGTTTACAGGTATAAGGCTAAAGCTTTGGAAGCTCTCCAGAGGGTCTACTCATTTTTCCTCAACAGTGAGCTAAAGCAAGAGAGGACATTGCTGTTTTTAAAATAGTATCTACCAGCACTCTGCACTACTGTATTCAAGAGTAATACAGCAATTTGTGTACTGCTGTGCTTGGTAGTTGCAGGAAAGCCATTCTAAATGCACAGAACAATCTCTGAAAAAAGAACAAAACACAAACCAAACCACTGAAACCTTGACAAATCCATCCAAATATTTACCACAGAGCTCAAGAAGGAATAAAGGCACTGCGTTACACTTGATTAATCAAGGTATGAGCACTGACACACGCAATGACCTTATTACAAGCTCAGAGACAGGGAACAGCTTGTTTGTCACTTTGGAAGAAGCCAAGTCCCTTAAAAATATATATATATACATACTCCTTGAACCCAGGCATGTTGCAAAACTTGAGCAGCACTAAGTCGTTCTTTGGCATCACGAACCAGCAACTTTGAGATGAGATCTTTGGCCTCTGAGGATATATGTGACCAGTCCTTGTCAGGAAACTCATATTTGCCTTTCTGAATGCTCTCAAAAAGCTTGTTCTAGTAAAGAAAAAAACACATTTAAATAGCAACTAGAACGCAGCTTCTCTGGTGGGATTCTTCTCGCTCAGCTAATGTGGTGAGTGACAACTGAAACAATCCAGTGTCCTTATGGAGTCAGTGGAGAGTGACAGACAGCTCCACAGAATGATTCAGCACATCCCAAAAGAGATGCGATACACTATCTGCTGTAAACACCTTCCCCCACCCCCACCATAACAGTGCAGCCAGTGTACTCAGGGTGTAGAAAGAACAGATTAAGGCCCTGCATAGAGACTCTGCTGGGGCTTAACTTTTATCTGAGCAATTGTGGAGACTACCACAAATCTGACTGAGAATTGCAAAATACAGGAGGATTGTGGGGTGAGAGAGAAAAGTTCCAAGATCTCACACTGGGAGGAGAAAGAGGTTGCTGCCCAACCAAGAGATATCACTGATTAACTTTTTATCAGCACCCTCACTCCTCAGTGACAGCTTATCCTCCCAGGTAGTTGCTTGGGTTACGGACAGCCTTTCACTGCTGGCATTATGGCAAGTCTCACATCCTAAGTTCACAGGGCAAACTACACTCTCCCATATATGCCCAGGGCATGCACATTCTCACCTGGCAAATTCTGCAGACTTCTCCTCTGTCCCAGCCACAGTCTGTGCCACAGTTGCCCACAAAAGGGGGGTAACCACTCAGCATGATGTAGAGAATCACCCCCAGGCTCCAAAGATCGCAGCGCTTGTCATAGAACGTGGCCTCTTCCGTGAAGACTTCAACCACTTCGGGTGCCATGTATTCTGCAGACCCACACTAGGAAACAGGATTCAGGCAAGCTTTCAAAGCAAGGGTCAAACCAAAACAAGACTCAGGTTTATCATTCTTTCTCTACAGTAGGCAAATTGGTCTACAAGCAGAATCAGTCATCAGGAATCACTGAAGTTTCACTGCAGGTCTCACTTTGTTAAGCCAAATCAGAGCTGTTACATGGCTCAAGTTAAAGGAATTGTCAAGAGCTTTGAAACATCTGTGAGCACGCTTCCCAGAGAAAAAAAATCATATTTCAGGTGCTAAGGACTACGGAGACCTAACAGAAGGCAAAAGGCTTACAGTTCTTCAGCAGAATCATAAGCTATTCCATGGGAACCCAGTTTTAATTCCATAGGAATCCCAGTTTAAGAGGGACAGGAATCTGCTGGAGAGGGTCCAGCAGAGGGCTACGAGGGTGATTAGGGGACTGGAGGGCATGGCTTACAAGGAGAGGCTGAGGGACGTGGGGTTTTTTAGTCTGGAGAAAAGGAGACTTAGAGGGGATTTGGTAAATGTTTATAAGTATCTGAAGGCTGGCCAGGAGAGGGGGGGACAGGCTCTGCTCTCTTGGTACCTTTGACAGGACAAGGAGCAATGGGTGTAAGTCGCAGCAAAAGAGGTTCCGCCTCAATATAAGGGGGAGCTTCTTTACTCTAAGGGTCACAAAGCACTGGAACAGGCTTCCCAGAGAGGTCGTGGAGTCTCCTTCTATGGAGACTTTCAAGGCCTGTCTGGATGTGTTCCTGTGTGACTTGAGCTAGATTGTATGGTCCTGCTGTGGCAAGGGGGTTGGACTCTATCTCCTTGGGTCCCTTCTAACCCCCAACATCCTGTGATCTTTTATACAGAGCCAAATGTTAATTTACATATTTCAGTACTTATCTATTAGTTATCAGGCAGTAAACAATACTGTAGGAGCTGATTTCTGAAACCAAGAGTAAGCCCTATGGAGATAGAAAAAACGTTTTCTAGTAGAGAAGGAGCATGAAGCCACAGTAAGTCTCTTACCGGTGTTGTTAATTCAGGAGTAGTTATTGGGGTACAAGCACTGTTCAACTTCACCCCACTGCCAAGATCAAAGTCACATATTTTCACTGGTGATATCTAAAACAGAGACAAACCAGCAAGAGGTCCAGAAGACAGGAATCAATGCAACACATATATGAACACAGCACCATGTGAAAATCCCACAAGTTGTTCAGCAGCAGAACTAGTGAAATCCTGACTCTTAGACCTATGATCCTGTCCTTGCATATGCCACATTTGCCCCAGTTGCTCTTATGCAGGCAGCATCTATCACATTATTTGGCCAACAAGCTGGGGCAGATTGGAAACTACACCAGACAACAACCCCGTTCTTGGCTGCATCAACAGACATGTGGCCAGCAGGGCAAGGGAGGTCATTCTACCATTTTATTCTGCTCTCATCAGACCCCATCTGGAGTACTGTGTACTGTTCTGGAGCCCCTAACACAAGAAGGACATCAAACTGTTGGAGCAGGTCCAGAGGAGGGCCATGAAGATGCTCAGAGAGCTGGAGCAGCTCTGCTGTGAGAACAGGGTATGAGAGTTGGGGTTCTTCAGCCTGAGAATGCTTCAAGGAGACCTTATAGCAGCCTTCCAGTACCTGAAGGGGGCCTACAGGAGGGCTGGGGTGGGACTATTTACAAGGTCTTTTAAGAACAGGTTGAGGAGCAATAGGTTTCAACTGGCAGAAGGGAGATTTAAACTGGATGTTAGGAAGAAGTTCTCTCCAGTGAGGGTGGCGGAACACTGGAACAGGTTAACCAGGGATATGCTTGTGGCTGCTCCCTCCCTGAAGGTGTTCAAGGCCAGGTTGGATGAGGTCTTGAGCGACCTGTTCTAGTGGGAGGTGTCCCTGTCTATGGCAGGGGGTTGGAACTAGATGATCTTTGAAGTCCCTTCCAAACTAAACCATTCTATGATCAAGCTGGAAACTGTTGTTTGTCTGGGTACTGCCTCATAACAGAGGAGGTGGTAAGTCACAATTGCCATACATTCCAAGAACTGATGTTCTTTTATCCCTTAGCCAGATGGGATAAAATTTTTACAGCTCAAAGAAGAATTTAGTCTCATTTCTGTTAACTAAGGGGTTCATCCAAACCATTCTATGATTCTGTGACAAATTTTCAAGAAGAGAAGAGAAAGAACATGAGGGCTGTTTTCAGAAACCAAGTTTAAAGATATGCTTTAGAAGGTTAAGTGTCTAGAGCAGCACCTTTTCTGGAGATTCACACAGGATGTTTTCAGGCTTCAGGTCCCTGTGAGCAATACCTAAACAAGAATACAATGTTTGTTAGAGAAGATACTGTCCTCACTACTTCTTTTCACCAACAGGTAACCTAGGAAATATTCTAGGCCTGAGTTTGACTAGGCAACTCCCCTTAAGATACTGCAAATAACAAATACACTTTGCAATTAAGAGTCACTGTTGCATTCTGCTACACCTTTATCATCCTAAAAATAGGTGAGAATCAGTCAAGCAAATAAGAACCTACTATCACTGCAACTTTTTGCCTTAGCTCAGATTAATTATGCTAAACTCAGTTCATTAAGATGATTAAACTGTACAAAACAGTTTACATGTGCACACAATTTAGTCAAAAGTTTTGTGCCTTTTACAGTAAGCTCCTTTCCAGATGGACCAGGTGGTGGCTTGCCAAACTCCTTCCAGCACAGGCAATACTCAAGGTACTGTCCCTCCCCAAACCTTCCAAGTTACGAAAGAAAATACCATTGCTTTTGTGGTGAAATACTCACTGCTGAAACATAAGAAAGAGCTGGGTTGAAGATGAAGAAAAGCTAAAGAACCACCACCAAAGGGCCTCTTCATTCAACTGTTATTGAAATAGGCAAATCCAACAGGGAAGCAGAGAGTTACCTACTCATGCCAATTTACATGCAAAGGTGGCTCTGCATTGTCAAAACAGCTTTTCGAATGCTTCAACACAAATCTCTGGAAGCTTTCCAGTTAATATAATCAAATGTAATGGGAAAACAGAAAATGAAAAGCAAAAAAATCTAATCAAATAAGCAACTTGGCTGCAATTTAACTGCACTCTAGCCTTGCTTTAAAAAATTGTACTCCAAGCACACTTAATATTACTTCAGAGGACAGGGAAGAAAATATCTCACCAAATTCTAGGTCAGCAAGCCTTAATCTCTTTTCTTCAGCACACTCCACAAGGCATGATTTAAAACATAACATTAGCAGTATAGGATAGCACTGATTCAAAGGAATCAGAGCTTTTGTAATGATGTAGTTCTCATTGCTTATACATGACAGCATAATGAATCCATCAAGATGACCCACACTGACATTTACAGCAAGGCTGACAGAACTCCTAACAGTTAGCTTGGCTTGCAATGTGAAAACCAGTGTTTTATGTTACTGTTTGAATTCCAATGTCTGATTACATAACGTTTTCTTTTGCAGTTGCACACAGCACTGAAAGCAACTGCTGTTAAACACTCCTCCAGTGGAATATTAGCAATAAAGCACACATATTCCAAGTGGGTGTAAGGCAGTATTATCATCCAGCTGAGTTTTAAATGACTGGCAGAAGAATTGGTTGTCCTCATTCAGTTTTATTATTTTTAAGCATCTAGCTGTAGCACTTCACCATTAAGCTGTGCAATAAAGCTGCTTTAATTTCCTGTTTACTTTAGTGTTCTGTATGCTCCCTACTAATTATTTTAATGTCACAAGGAAGAACTATAAAGAGAACATTAAAATGAAAGGGGATGCTGGAGTCTAAGTCACATCCAAACTGTACCAACAAGAATCAAAAGTGGGTTGCTGCTCTGAAGCCATTTTAATGAATCATCTCTCTCTTGTTTAGGGAAAGGAGAATTAAAACAGAGAACTAGAGAAATGTATTACACGTAATTATTAATACATGTATTACTGTGTCCATGTTAAACTTCCTAGATTTTCAGTAGTTAAGCAACCCACTACAGTCCTAAAACATCAAATAAGTATTTCTCCATGTGCTGAGCTTAAGATTCCCATTCTTTTGTCTCAAAGTGAAAATCTTCTGAACACAGGTATTCAAAGAACACATTATCTCCAAGCTTCAAGTTAAGATATTGAATAGACAAACCATGAAGATTAACAAAAATCTTCATCAAAACTAAGATTGTTTTCATATTCAAAATCTTTCACAACATAATCACAGTATCTGTCAATATCCATACCCCTCAGGTTTACCACTATTCCTCATGCATTGCTACCCTTTTCTTTTTAATAGGTTCAACCAATCAAAGTACCAATGCTGTGATTCCAGCTCAAGTGTATAAGCAGTCCTGTGACTTCTAAGTAAAGCCTGCATTTAAACATCTATTTAATAGTGGTGCCAATTCAGTAAGTTAGACAACAGGTCTGATGAGATCTACCTAGCTAATAAGAAGAGCAAAGTAAATGGAAAGAAAAAATATCTAATTAAAAAACCAAGAAGCACAGCCTCCAATTTCATGCCATTCGATTCAGGTAGTCACTAACATCAACACAAGATTTGTTATCTATGCAAGATCAGGTAGTCATGACATAGAAAAGGTTTTAAGGACTTCTATCACATTCAACATATACCCTGTGATGGCACAGATACTCCAAAATGAAACAAAAGCATTCCCAAGCAGAAAAAGCACACCCCACCCCTCCATTTTAACATAAAATAACCCTCTACAAGCAGAGCTGCTTTTAAATCTGTGCAAATCCCAGGTGAAACAAGGACAACTTCAAACAAGTCCTGTGGTTCACTTGTAGGTCTCCCAACCCAGCAGTGAGAGTCTAAACAGTGAAACCAAAAGCCACTACAAAGAGGCAGAAATTCTATGTAGCTACAGGAAAGCATTTCTGTAGATCTGAGAGAGGAGGAAATTAAGAGGAGTACTGGCTTCCTTCTGAGTAAGATTTTACCTAAGCCATCATGTAATGGAGCCAACAAACACATTCAACTCTAATGTTCATTCTGCCTGGATGCAAATTTTTCTTCCTCAAAAAGATAGACCATCTTAACACAGCCAATTAAACTACCACACTATGAAAAATAGAAGAAAGCACCATAAGTCACTGCTGTAAACAGAAATGCTAGCAAAAGCTGACTACTTACAGATGAAATGGGTCCCATGACCCAAGTGTACAATACCAACTAGTGAAGATGGAGACAGCTTGCTCTTACCTTTTGTATGAAGAAAATCCAGAGCAGAGGCAATATCTCTCACCACTTTGCTAGCTTCTCGTTCATTAAAGTGCTTCTGCTTTTGTATATGGGCCAGGATTGAACCTGTAAGAGTAATAGGTGAAAGGGAAAACCTTACTATCAACACTGGCTGGGCTGAGAACAGGCATTTATAAGAGAAAAATGCAATAGTCACCACCAGTCTGACAAAGGGAGAACTGACCTCAGTGTGCACAGGGCAAGAAGTAATTTATAGATGTTATTTGCAACTAACACTGTCCCAATGTAGCTTGCATGGCAGAAACTGAAGTCTCACAACCCTGTGGTTTTACACAAAAAGAGACTCAGAAAATAATGATGAACTAGTACCAAGTATCACAAATCTCTAACATTATTCCTCATATTCTAACAGCCTTTCACAGCAGGCAACTTCCACAGACCAAAAAAAGAAGAATGAGAAAGAAGTGACAGAATTGAGCAGCTTCAATACTTAAGCATGCTAGAACATCATTTTCAAACACTGCAGGCTTCTAGTTTGAAGCACAGCACAGGAGGTGATCATTTTTTACTAACCTAGCATATGACTTGCTTACTTTCCACACACAGCACAGCAGAGACTTGCTAAGATTGAATCATCAGCTAAGGATGTACAAAGCAAAACTCACTTTCCCCCAGGTCACAGGTGGCCATACTCTGACTGATTCTTCTCACTGTGTAAAGTAACAACTGAAACCTGCACTGAAAGTATAGGAGTTTTGTCCTGACACCATCAAAATAAAAAGATATTCCATCTTTAAATGTGCACTAAAATCACTGGCATCAAGGTAAGACTCACACCTTGACACTTTTCTTAAGAACATGGAATCCAACAGAAGACTTCTTCAAACCTACCAAAAAGCTTTTCTACTGTCATCCATTTTCTTACTCAGAGAGGTGTATTTATAAAAGCAAGCAGGCAGAGAAATTCAAGAAGTAGCTGCCATTTGTTATTTACCCTGGTACAGTAAACTTTACCTCTCAGGTAGCTTAATTTTAGTTCTTTAGTTGTAAATGTAAGGGGGAAAGGTCCTGTTCTTATACCATCAATATTGCTACCACTCCTTCACAGCAAGGATTCAAGAAAAGAAATAGGAAGCAATCAAGCAGAAATACTCTTCAGATGTGCCCAGATATAGTGTCAGATAGGCAGAGGAAGGCCACTTCAAATTACTAGGTCTCAAATATGGGTTTCCCTTGCTGAAGACACCACTTTAACTTGCTAAAGTTTAAGGGCACGGTGTTCAAAGACTTCCTGGCTTAGCTCCTTACAGCTTTTCAAAGTCATAACAGTTCTTGAATATTTTCACTCCTGTAGAAAAGACTCCAGACTTTGGAGGAAGCAATACTGAGTCACCTTAAGTGCTCATTTCACTCAGCAGGTTTATTTCAGACTATCCTTCTGAATAGAGCTGATATTCCCAACTCTCTCAGATAAGAATTATATCAACGAAAACACACTTATAGACTTTATATTCAGCCTACACAGAAGGAACTGAAAGGCAGCAGGGCAGTCATAACCACCTTGTCAGTATCCATCAGAAAAAGTATCATAAAGCATCTTCCAAAATGCATTTGAGAGAAAAAAAACACACAACAAAACAGGGTGGAACGGACTCAAATCATGCAAGTTTGGTATAGTAAACTGAATTTTAATGCTGCTGATTATAAAATGATGTCAGGCAAGGATATTAATCTTGATATGCAACTGCTGTTAAACTGCACACACCTGAAATGGGAGAAGAGATCCTTCACTTAGCAGAGCTACAGCAGGGCAAAGATTAAAGTGGAAAGCCTGAGTTATGTCTCAGCCTTTTAGGTAACATCAGCCTTTGAGAACTGTGCTAAGTTAAGGCTTGCACTGAATACTGACGTCCTTGTTCTTGCCAGCCACACTGCTTACAACAGAATCTCTAGTGCATCAGAAAGTGGTGTGACTCCCAATTTCTTCAAATCCATATATTTAAACACTTGAAATGTGGTCTTTCAGGGGAAACTAGACTCAGCAGACTAGCTGACCACTGTAAAACCAGTAGCTAAGAGAAGGAAGAAAGCATAGCATTACCCTCTCAGCAGCAATGACAAAAAGGAGGGTTAACTAATGGAAGAATGTAGGCATGGGAATATAGATGCAGATTCATCCCAATCAAGCCTTGTTATAACTGACTTGCCAGAGAAGCTGTGCATTAAGAGCAGTAACATTAGAGGAAACCACAATGAAGTGAAGCAGTAAGTTTAAGGGAAGGTAAACAAAAGCTTTCTTAAATAAAACTAAAGCAAACCAATCACATTCTTCCCTTTTAAAAAACACCTGCATCTATACTGATGACTCTTCATTTCTTGAAAATATGGTTTGCTACTGAAAATCACTTTAGCCAGTGACAACAGGTCAAGCCCTATGGACATAAGCAAATTCCTTCAAAAACTGTTTTTCTTTGAAGGTGGAACACTTAGCTCATGGTTTTGCCTGGCCACACAATTAATGAATATTGCAATTATGCTCAGGCAAAGGTGAGAAAGTCCCTGATATAACCTTCTCATAACCAAGCTGAGTGTTAAATGTCAGAGCCCAGTGACCACAAACACTCAGCTGGCCCTCAGCCATAAGCAGACTGCTTCACAAGTACAGCCACCCGAGGCAGAAGCAACCTGTTTGTCACAACCGTGCTCCACAAGTTTCAGGATATGAAGTCAACCCTTCATCAAGGGAAAATGATACCAGAGTATACAGATGCTGTACTGAGGTCATGCATAATACCTGATATACTGTGTTTCCCCTGTGGTGAGACACTGGAACATTCACTGGTTGGGCATGCTCCCTCCCTGGAGATGTTCAAGGCCAGGCTGGATGAGGCCTTGAGCAACCTGTTCTAGTCAGAAGTCTATGGTGGGGGGTTGGAACTAGGTGATCTTTGAGGTCCCTGCCAACCTAAACCACTCCATGATTCCTCAAGGTACTGTGAGCTACTAACTATATTCCAAAGCTCCCACCTTAGAGCTGACATTTCCTTCACTTAACCATAGAAAGGAAATGTAAATGTATAACCAAATCCAGCAATACTCCAGAATAACTATGCTTTTTGTGCATTATTTCCTCTATGCTAAACCTTAAAATTCTGAAGCATTTGAAATAAGTTCTTAATTTTCTGTTTTAGAAGACAGACAAACACAACCAAGATGATGCAATGAGCAAAGGTACAGTTACTGCATGGTACCTCCTCGCAGCTTCTCAAAGACAAGGTAGTATCTTGTGTCATCTTCAAAAAATTCTATTAATTCCAAAATGTTCCTTTAAAAAAGAGAAGAAATAGAAGAACAGGCACACAGCAACCAAGAGTTTCAGTATGGATAATTAGAAAGCGACAGGAGTAACCAAAAGTTCTAATTAAACAAATTGCTTTGGTTGCCTACAGCATTAAAATCACATTTCCAACTCACAATGACATTTAAGTGAGGGAAAACAGGCCCAATGCCAGCATCAGACAGGACAGTGAAAGAGTTCTGCTACTTCTCAGTTGACAGGAAGATAACTGTTAATAGGTTGCATTCAATAATTTAGAACATTGCATTTGTGCTTAAGGCAAGAAGGGAAAATAATTAAATTGGCATTCTTTCTCTCTGGAAATCACGAGGCAGAGCACACAAGACTCAGAGGAGAGAGGCATCTGTCAACATGACATTAAATCCAGTGCCTTCATTTCCATTTTTAGACAACTCCTGCTTGGCTAGCATACAGTCTTTGCAGCACAAACACCCTACACTGCCTTGAGAATAATCAAATGTGTAACTCAAGCTTTTCTGTACATTCAGTACACAAAGCCCAATTCACGAGAGCTTGAGTTTCTTTCATCAGCTATGTACTGGGTTGTCATATATCTTAACCACTGAAAGAAAGATGCAACCTGCTTCTCCACAGCACAACTTAAACCCATGAGTTTGATAAACAAGTCTTTATAACTGAAGTGTTGTACCAAAAATCTGTATAAAAGGCTTGATACAAGGCACACAAGTGTAGTATAACCAGCAGCTGTTGTATGCATCCTACATTAACAGAGCTGTCTAAAGGAGCTGTTTCAGAATCAGCTTAAACTCATCACAGAGCACGCTGTGACTGGCTGTGTAACCTTTTCCTCTTTTTCAGACATGAGCAGCAAGTTGCTTCATTCCTGTGACTAGATGAAGTCAGCACACATCCAAATGAAAACTAAATTAACTTTTGGCTGACCTAAAAGTTCCAGTGTAAAAGTAGGGAAGCTGACACAAAGAGGAAAACAAACCACACATCGGGGAAAGGAACAGCAAGATTGTTCCTCTCAAGAGCAGCCAATCAGCTTTTTCCTGATGGTGAAATTGCTGGGGAGTGTCCAAATGCTAATTCCTTATTTGGGCAAAAGTCATGCATCACTGAAGCACATTCAGTCTACACTGACCCCATTGTTGATTTAAGTTATGTTACTTTTAATTTGTAAACATCCCCCTAAAATTTCAGATATGAGAAGGGGAAATTCTTATTTTGACTAGGTCAAGTCTAAATTTTAATTGGTTTTAAGGAAACTGCTGCAAAGCTCCTAAACTAGCCACATGTAAGAGGCTTAAATAGAAGGGGGAAAAAAATCATGGTATTTTAAATTAATGTAAGGTCCTGCATCTGGGTCAGTGCAACTCCAAGCACAAATCCAGGCTGGGTGGCAAATGGCTGGAAAGCAGCCCTGAGGAAAAGGACTTGAGGGTCTGGGTTGATGAAAAGCTTAACACGAGCCAGCAGGGTACATGCAGCGCAGACAGCAACTGTGTGCTGAGCTGCAGCAAGAGCAGTGTGGCCAGCAGGGCAAGGGAGGGGATTCTCCCACTTTACTCCGCCCTCGTCAGACCCCACCTGGAGTACTGTGTGCAGTTTTGGAGCCCCCAGTACAAGAAGGACATCAAACTGTTGGAACCAGTCCAGAGGAGGCCACAAAGATGTTCAGAGAGCTGCAGCAGCTCTGCTATGAAGACAGGCTATGAGAGTTGGGCCCAGAGAAGAGAAGGCTTCAAGGAGACCCTGTATCTGAAAGAGACCTACAGGAGGGCTGGGGAGAGACTATTGACAAGATCTTGCAATGACAGAATGAGGAGTAATGGGTTTAAGCTGGCAGAAGGGAGATTCAAACTAGATGTTAGGAAGAAGTTCTTTCCAGTGAGGATGGTGAGACACTGGAAGGGGTTCCACAGGGAAATTATGGCTGCTCCCTCCCTGGAGGTGTTCAAGGCTAGGTTGGATGAGGCATTGAGTGACCTGTTCTAGTGGGAGGTGTCTCTGCCTATGGAGGGGGGTTGGAACTAGATGATCTTTGAGATCCCTTCCAACCTAAACCACTCTATGAAACATAAAGACTGTACTTACTTGTTACCCTGACACTGGTAGAGGGTCTCTATTTCACGGAACACCCGACTCCGACTATGCTCAGCGTTTTTTTCAATGATCTGTGGAAAGAGGTAGAGCTTAAATTTGAAACATCACTGCAGGAGCTGCACACAGCACTGGAATTAGGTAACTGATCTAAAATTTAAATCTCAGGTGTGCCCATCAGACAAACACTCCACCTTTGTTTAATTTCTCATCCGTCATTTATTGACAGTGTTAGCAGTCCTCTGGAAGGCATTCAAAGGACACCAGAAATGAGGACAGGAAGCAAAGAAAGGAACAAAACCCACATGTTACTCAAGTCACTGACCAGTTTCCACAAGATTTTTCTTGCATCAGCTTCACTGCAGCATGCAGAAAAGGAAATCCTTTTGAGTCATAACAAGAATTAATTTGAGCCACATCAGCCATTGAAGAGTCAAGAAGAGGAGCTTTGTCATCATAGATATCCAAGTACTAAATTCAACACAAAATGTGTCTGGCTTCTGGTGCAAACTACATGGAAACCAAGTAACAGGACCTAACACTACTAAAGAAAACATACTTTCAATCTCAGAGCTCTTCTGTACTGCCATCAGAAGTCACCTTCCTTCACACACTCCTCAGGCTGAAAGAGCACAAGATGGGCTTTGCACAGAGGCCAAGATTGAGTGATTGCTACATGAACTGAAAGCTCACAACACTGCTCCAAGTACTACCACCATGTATCCAGTATGGTGCTTATTTTCAACACCAGAGTTCTCTGGTACAGAATGGTGTAGCCATTCACCAGTACTACATGGGCCTGGGTATTTCATTAAGTCACGTTCACAACATCACTGTTTTGTTTATTCCAGACTTCCAGTTTCAACAGTTCCACAAAGTATATGCAAAACTACAGCATCTTTAGGGATAGAATTTTTTGAAGGGGATTAAAATTTCGTGCTTGGTTACTGCAAAAATAAAAATCAAGTATAAGCCTTTCCCATTACCATTTGTGTGTGTAATTAGAAGGGGGACTCAGGATAACCACAGACCTATAAAAAATGGGCACTAGGACTTAAAATGGTATTAAAAACTAAGAGACAGCTTTTTACATGAATTAACAATGATGCCTTCTGAACTTGGAGCAGCATTCTCAAAAGCCTGCATTAATTTGGTAGACCATGCTAGATAATGATTCTGCCTTTTTCATAAGTAGAGAGAAAAAATGGTAGAATTACAACTAAATCAAGACATGAAGAAAGCTTGCCCTGAGATTCAATCATCACAGTCATTTACTGCCTCCAAGTTGTCTCTGGTCAACATACCAGCTCACTCACAATACTTAGGATGACAGATACCTCAACAGATAAAGCAGGCTCATTCCAAGCATCAGAACTTTTCTAAAAGGTTTTTCTGTCACTCACTCCATTACAACTTTTCACTGATACTAGGAAGAAGAAAGAACGTTACATACAGAAGTGATGCTGCTTACTTGTACTTACTTTCACTGCGTATTCTTTCCCAGTTTGGAGGCTGACAGCACCCTGAACTTTGGCATATGCGCCCTCACCAAGAAGCTCAGCAGTCAGCTTGTACAAGTCTGACAAAGAAATCCAGCAGAAAGGACACTTTAATCAATGCATTTCAGTGAATAGCATCAAGATAAGCTATTTGTCTGAAGAGCATCTCTCTCTGACAGCAACTGAAAAAATTCCCTTGGTAATAAACACAGAAAATAGATTTATGCAGTACTGAAGTAGATGTGCCAGCCTTAATTGTGCCTCATTTTTCACTTCCTCCCTCTGAATTCCAGAAAAATCTGAATTAGACTTTGAGCATCAAAATTACAAGTTTGTCCAAAAAAGGAAATATTCTTTATCTCAGCAATTTCTAGCACTTCATCCCCCTTCCATGTCTGCACATAGGTCTATTTTTCCATGTGGAAAACAATTTCCTCAATCAGAAAATGCCTATCATGCAAAATCAACTTGCAGAGATAGTGTTTTAAGTATGATTCAAATGTCAATGTCTACATCTAGAAGATTTGATTTGCATCCTGACTTCAATGTACCTTATAATGCTGCCTGCCCACTAAGAAAGTTTATACTGGTTAGTTTTGTTACACTGAACTGCATTTTACCTACAATGCTTCACAGTATTTGTGCTCACACCAATTTAATGAAAACATTTTTGACATAAGTACTGCTAGTACTAATAAAAAGGGAACAAAACCAAACAAGATACCAAAGCAAAACCCAAACCAATCCACATAGACAAACCATTATCAAATAAACAACGAAACCCAAACCAGATTACAAGCAGAATTCATATTTCACCACTAGGAAGAAAAAGAGAATAAGAGAATAAACACTGAAACAAAGGGGATAAAGAAAAATAGGAATATTAATTTCTAATGTGTTCCCAAAAAAATTCTTAGCCAAGAAAACTGAGAACAGCAGAGGAAAATTACATTACAATTAAAAGCTTAGAAGTCACCACCAACCTTCAAACTTCCCAGGGACATGGTCTGTGGGTCTAGTTCTTTTCTTCTTTTTCCTTTTCCCACTGTCTGCTATGGGGAGAGGCTGACTGCTGACCATCTCTTTGAGGCAGAACAGAAAGGTGCCTTTAACACACAAGTAATTAGGAGAAAGTGAACACAATCTTCTGTATTTAAGCTATCCCAGAGTTTCTCCACTTGTCTTCATCATAGCCTTCCATCACTTCATAGGCTGCTATCTCTCCTTCAAATCTCAAGGGAAGACTAAAAGGGCAATGTGTGATCTAATTAACAGCTCTGAGGAGGTTTAATAAATGTAAAACCAAAAGAAAATAGCTATGCATCAAACACTGAATTCTCCTCTCACAGACCAGTACAGCAAAGTAGGGGAAAGACCTTCTCAATAAGCACCTCAGCTACCCACAAAATAACACATGCTCTGAGGCAAGACAGGATCGACAGCCTGGGATGTTTCTCACGGGCACTATTCCTCCAGATACTCTACTGCTCTACAAGGAGATTTTCTTCAAGTTTAAGGAAAAATGAGCTTCTAAAACAAGAGGAAGGTGTGGGGAAATTTCAAACACCTGCTGGAACAAAGTAACCACAGGTGTTAACATGTCAAAGCTGCAATCTAGGTCAGTATGTTGCTGAAATGCCAGAAAAAAACCACAAAACATCCAAACATGTGCCTTTCTGAAACAGATCAGTGGATAATTTGTGGTCCAAAATGAGCAGTGGCTATGGCATTTAGATTTTTTTTCCTGCATTGCAAACTGCAGAGAACACAAGGGCTCAGTCAGTGGTTAACAATTCACTGATGCAAGACAAATATCAGAATAAAAAAAAACACCACACAAACATTCTTATGGAAATTCTAAACAAAACCATTGCCACACACTTTCTCTGCCAGGGGCTGCTTCATACAGTTAACTTATCTCCAAAAAGGTTAAATGATTCCACACTACATTCACATGCGCACATCTTCCATCCTGTAAAGCAGTCCTAAGACATTTCACAGCCAGGAGGATCTCTAAGTAAATTCAGAATTAAAGACCTTGTACTACAGAAAACATGAAATCCCTAGATGTAGTACACTTATGAGAACACTGGAACAAGCTCTAAAAAACAGTGAAAACAGTTCTACTGATATTCCCTTTAAAATAAGCCTTTGTGAGTAGTGGTTTCTTTCTGCCTCACATTGCTTTGGAAGCACTCTTAAAACACAGAATTTCAAAGGCACAAAAATATTACAATCTACCAATATATGAAACACTTTATTTGCTCCGTTGTATTTTTCTTGTCAATATCTGTCAGTAATAGCTATTACAAGAGTCACTTAGAACTCACATGTTGTCTGAGAATTTAAGACAAGTGCTGTTTGGAAAGACTTTTCTCTTTAGCTTAGTGAAACTCTTGCAAAATGTGTAACTCAAAGCCAGCATAATCCAAAATCCTCAAGTCTGAAGCATAATTTGTTAAGAAATCATCATGATAGTTGATATATTCAAGTTTTTAATACAATAAGAAATAAAGTATACATTTTACCAACTTCTAAAGCAACAGCTTAACTCAAACTGACACAGTTTTGCATTCTGATATAAAGAAAAGGCTAGCTTGTAACAGTAGCTTCCAGCTCTCCTTGATTTCAATAGAGCCTGCATTAGAAGTTACTCAGAATTGGGTTTGAAAAGACACATGAAGATGCTCAGAGACAGAGGTGGTCTGCGTGAAGAAGGTGTTTGATTTCCAAGTGTTCATTTTAACTAACTGACCTGCAAAAGTCAACAAGTCATAGCTAGACAGGTTCTGTACCATTACAAACACTACACAGTTTCAGAGCTTGTAACAGACTGAAAAAGATCAGCAAAAAGCCAGGACTTGCATCTTAGCACAGCTGACATTTCTTCAGTGATCTGGACTCTACCAGTTACAATATTTACTGTCAGGTGTTTAACAACTCCTTCCATTATTTTAATTCCCTTTAGTCTGACTCAATTCCTAAATTATAGAGAACTGCTTCCTTGAAACCAGGAAGTTCACTAGTCAAGTACAGCCATCAAATTACTGGAAAAATGACATCTTCAACCTAAAGGCCTGACCAAACTTGCTACTAGAAGGGCAGGAAATATTTGCCATATTAAGATTCTTATTACCCTTCTGGTCTGCTATTTTACATCACTGTGTAGTTCACTTCTGTCAAGGTAGCTTTTCCTTTAAAGGCATCAGAACTCCATTCTCATTATTCATTCTGTTATAATGAAACAGTTCTTAAGTAACAGCTGGTGTGACAAGAAATTGCTATTTAGCTCAGACAAATGCCTTAGAAATTTTACAAGGTGTCAAAGAAATGCTGGTGTTTCCATGACCAGGGAGTTTCTGGTGACATGGAGACAGCGTGCCCTAACCATTCCAGCAATGCTGAGGTGCTCTGCAAACTGCAGGACTGCATCTGGCAACAAGGACACTGTGGGCTCTGAGGAAGCTCAGCCTGCCAGACAGAACACTCAGAGGGAAGTAGCCCACGGACACATCAGCTCCAAGATGAACATTTTGTCAGTTTAAAGTCATCCTACAATGTGACCTGAAGCTTCCATCACACCAACACATCCATCCACTTTATGACATACTCTGGCTGAGCATAGGGAGGTGGAGTAGAATAGACACAGAATGCTTTAGGTTGGAAGGGACCTCAAAGATCATCCAGTTCCAATATCCCACCATAGGCAGGGACACCTCCCACTAGAATAGGTCGCTCAAGGCCTCATCCAACCTAGCCTTGAACACCTCCAGGGAGGGAGCAGCCACAACCTCCCTGAGCAATCTGTTCCTGCGTTTCACCACCCTCACTGGAAAGAGCCCTTTCCTAACATCCAGTTTAAATCTCCCCTCTGCCAGTTAAAACCTATTGTCCTTTGTCCTGTCATTACAGGACCTTGTCAATAGTCCCTCCTCAGCCTTCCTGTAGGCCCCCTTGAGATACTGAAAGGCCACCAAAAGGCCTCCTCCTAGCTGTCCCTTCTCCAGACTGAAGAGCCCCAACTCTTGTAGTCTAACCTCATAGGAGAGGCGCTCCAGCCCTGTGATCATCTTCTCTTTGGTGTTCAGAGCAGACTAGTCAAACCTTTGATGAAGAGCACTTCTTATATCCTTCTCGACTATAACAGTCAGACTAATCTCTAAAAACTGCTGCCCAACTAGCATTCTGACAAACTGAAGAAGCAACAGCTCAAATTCAGATCTGTCTCCTCCACACAGGTTAGGGTTACTGCTCATAGGATAACGTAACCAAGCAAAATCCATACTGCACCAAAAAGAAAGCAGATTTCTGTCTCAGCTGCAGTTTTGTTGAGGTCCTGTATTTTATTATCATCCCTGTAATTCAGTGTTGAGGCACTGTTTGACATATACATTATTCAGAGCCTGCGTGGGAAGGTATAGTTACAGCCTTTCCCTTCTGCTATTGCAGCCTCTACTATCTTCAAAAGCAGGAGCAAAAGTACTTATGCTAATGAAGATCTGCAAACAATGCCAAGCAAAGAAGAAAAGCAACAATTACCACAAGTTTAACCTCATCCACATATTAAAATCACCTTACTTATTGCTTCCTAACGCTGCATATGCAAACTTGCCAACACCCACTAGGGTAACTCCCCTATCATTATAGCCTGCTTCCCAAAGGAAGGAAGGATATATTCAGAAAGCAAGCACACAGGTGTACAGGAGGCAATCTGAGAACAAAATACAGACATCTTTTTCTGTTAAGAAGATACCTTGATTGTGCCTTTGAATTCAATGGAAGTTTAAAGCAGAGTGTTCAGGTACTAGCACCTGCTTCAAGCTCTTGTTTGAGCTGGGTTGTTCTGCAGCTGAAAAAGAAGAGAATCACATTTACATTCAGAAATCACAGAAATGTTGTGACAGTCATCAGGTAATGCTCTGAGATTCAAGACACTGGAAGAATCTGCTGTGATGGGCTTTATGAGAGCCCAGAGAAAGCATATTTCTGCAGTAAAGACTTCATAACTCTCAACTGGAGAAGGTGAAACACTTTATTCCCAGCACTCCAATCATTTTGGCTGAAGGAGAGACACCCTTCTCATTGTATTCCTGCAAAAACAATGGAGGAATTTATGGTGTTCTTTGGTTCTTGTTGTTACACCGCTGAGAACTCCAACAAGTTTAGACATAAAATACTGAAATACTCCTAACAGACAAGAACTATCATGCTCCTTACCCACAATGCCACTCTGCCAAGACAGAACACCACAACTACAGCCACAATAGCACCAAGTTGAAGCACATCTTGAAATTGGTCTTGAATGCAACCGAACAGGCTCTTAATGAACCAGAAGCAAAAGAAAGCGTTCTATAGGTGAAAATCTTCTCCTCATAATAGGAATGAGTTCATACCTAGCAAGTGGCAAACAAGGCTGTGATGCTCAGGTAAGGCCATCTGAAAAATATGACCTACTGAGAGCCTCAGATAAAGCCTTCTGTGGATTCACAAAGGATAGCCATAAAATGGAATTTGAGAGATGAAACAAACCCCAGATCAATGTGTTGGCACAAGACATTTATCAGAACCCTGAGATGGTACCTAAACAGCTGCAATTACAGCATTACTGTCCCACAGACATTGCAAAAGCTTTTTACTCAGACTAAATAAAAGCACACCAAGATGAGGTTTCTCTGAGTTTTAATAACACTATTTTGACTGAAAAATAGACAGACCAAGACAGATCAGTCTGTCTCCCCCAGCCAGTATCCAATCTCTCTGCTGATTAGTATTTATTTTCAAACCCATTGCTCACTTGTTCAAATAGCTACCAACAGATTCATGAACAGTAAGCTCTAAGTTCCCATGACTCCCCAGGCATGGCATACCTGTGGCTCTCAGGCTTCAAAGACACAAATGTGTGCTTAAAACAAAAAAGAGAAGTTAAACCATTTAGGTCTGCTTCTGGTTTTTGTCCAGAACTTCAAAGCCTCATTTTCCTCCCAGCTCAGATGCTCACATCTTTCCTGGACCCTCCCTTCTCTCCAGGAACATTGATTTCTGTAGATGTGGCTCATAATGAAACAGGACTTGTTCAGCAGATGCTGACAAAACCTGCTAGTTGCAAGGTGCTCAGAATGATTAAAGCTATCCTTATAAAGTGAAGACACACTGATTAATTCTGCTTATAATGTTACTGATCAAGAGAAACTAAATTTGAAGGAGAAGGATGCCCAGCAGCCTAGTACAGCCCTCTATCAAATCCACAGGCAGATTATTTTCCTACTCATTCTACATTGCATTAAATAAGAATATTAACTTCAAATTTGAAGATGTGAGTACTCTTACAGACTATTTGTATTTACAGCAGTTTGCCTTAATTCATTCTTATCCAATCTACAAGAAGAGTTATACTACAATTTAATTGATCTGAATTATACATGAAAGAAGGGGAACCGGAAAACATTTCAACCTCTTCCCAGGAAGACAGAGGGGCATTAGCATTTTTAAAACAAAGACTCAAAATTCTACCTGAGAAATCTGTTTTCATGAAAGAGCAAGTCTGAGATAAATAATCAGTTCTGCCATATCACAGGCATTATTGTAACACCTACACAGTGTAACAGCTGACACCATCCTTCACTGTAGAAAAGGTTACAGCAACCTTTTTCTTTACCTTGATATTTTTCTCTGATTCTCTTCTGCCTTAGAAAGCCAGAGGCACTTTATCTTCTGTGTACAAAAGTTGGAGAGTCCTAACTTTGTGTGCTCTCAGCTAGTCTTGCAAACCAAGCACGGGGTTTCTGAAATTCCGAGTCAAACCCTCCAGCAATAAGTGGATCTCACTTCACAAGGCAGCACAAAGCTATTTCAAACAGATTCCTTCCTCCCAAACTTATTACTTCACTGTTATTACCGCAAGGGAAGCAGGGAGAACCTTAATGGAGAGTGGAGCACACAGCATTCCTTTCCCCCTCCTGTTGGGAGAAAATAGTGTATATGAACACAAATGCTATAGATGAGATCTTCTGTTGATGTTTGTCTACATGTAAATAGACTGACATCCATTTCTTTAAAAGCATTAGGTATCATTCAGAATGACAGCAAAAGAATTGTGAGCATTCGCACTGGAAAGGCAAAGACAAGCAGGCTGACCCTGCTATGAGATAAGAAGTAAGGATAACAAATAAGAGTAACCTGAGGTGGTTTAATTTCTTGTTCTAGGACAACGTGCCTCTGAAGCAGTCACACAGAAAAGAGAACTTAATAGGGTATATTCACAGGGCTAATAAATGTGTTCCTGTTTTAAATTAAGTATATACAAAGCAAGTGAGCTCTGAGGGCCACTTATTAAACAGCAAACTGCTTACTCTCCTCTATGTCTGATGATATCAATGGCTCTCAGAAGATGCTCTTAGCATGGCTCCTTTAACCCCACTCAGTTCCCTTGTTAGTTTTCATGTTAAACCAAAGAGAAAAAAAACTTCTTGGAAGACAACTTTTAATTTTACACATAAAATAGATAAGCATTTCCTGCTCTTACTCCACACCCCACAAGTGATCAGATAATTCTATTTGTCACTGGGAAAAAAGCTACACAGCTGACTCCCATATTAGCAAGTCACCTTGGTGGGAGAGATTAATGTAACTAAATCTTTGATCCAAGAGGGCTTTTTCATCCTTTCCCCCTCCTCTGTACTTTCAAGTCTAAAATTGTTAAGTTATTAAACTCCCTTGCCTTGCCACATTTGATGTCACATAAAACGTGTACCGGTAGTTTAACATTTGTTACTGGGAACATACTGGAAGGTGAGAGGAAACTCCTCATAGCAGTAAGGACTTGTTTTGTTTAAAGCATCAGAGAGTACTGATACAGCAGTCATACATGAAATTATGTTATAAGGATAATACTCAGTATCAAGAAAGTTTAATGTGTCCAAAGACACCCAAATCCACTTTACCTGGAAGGCTGCCAATACCAAACCAAATTACCTTCAGAACTGCAGTGGAAAAGGCTCAGCTCCTCAAGTGTATTTTGCCTTGCTTCCATCCAGCACCTGGAAGGCATGAAGAGCTCTGTTTTGAAGAAAACAAACATGCCAAACTGTTGTGCATCACAGCTCTCAGAACATACACCAGGCTTCGCAAGCTAACTGTGGGGCATACATTTCCACGATAGAGAGATTTTTACAGAAGCACAGTAGGCTCTTAAAAGCAAACAAACACACACACACAAGAGTAGTTTATTTCTAAAGATGGCCCAAGCTTCACAAACAAATGCCAATAGCATCAAGGGAACCGACTGTTTTTTTGACCAGCGTGAAATGCTGAAGCCAGCAGCTGAGCTGTGGCCAGCACTGTCCCACTGCCTTGTGCTTGGCTCCTTTCCGTGAGCTGGCCAGGCCAACAGATACTACAGAGGTAATCTAAAGCGACACAGATATTCGTCCTTCTCAGAGGTTCTTAAGTCTCGATTCTATGACGGATGAAAAAATACAAGAAGAACTAGAAGACTGCTTATGACCAAATTTAAGCACAGCTTCGTTCAAGCTTCCCCCACTCTTCCACTCCAGCAGTATTAATAGAACGCAGCCGTCGTAGGAGTTACAGACTTACTACTCTTTATTTTATACACGGAATACAGCAGTTGAACCCTCCGGGGAACGATCGGCCCCAAGCAACGGGAAATCGGCACGGGTGTCGCAGAGGACCCCGACATTTAGAGCCACCGGCCGGCAGGCTGGAAACATTTCAGCGCTTTCCAGCTGCCCACAGCCACCGGCACCACCCCCACAAACTGGGACTGCCACCCCTCCGGGAGTTCAAGCCTGTGCTCCCCCGCACGCCCCGGAGGAGCCCCGTCTAGAAGCCCTGCGCCCGCAGGAGCGGCTCTCACAGACACGGCCCGCTCCCCTCCCATACTTCCTCTCAGCTCAGCGAGGCAGGGAGGAAAGGAGACGAACAGCGTCTCCCCTTGCGCCCAGCTCCGAGAGGACCACCACAGCCGCCCACCCCTCACCTCCACAGCGGCCAGCGACGTCCCTGGGCGGGCAGCGCCGCCTGGGCCTTTGTGGGTGTGGAGCGCGGCAGCGCGCACGCGCGCGGCACGCCCCTTGCGCATGCGCGCAGCGAGACACTCCGCTGGAGGCGGGGCGGGCGCGGGAGGCGTGGTTAGAGCTGAGGGGGCTGCCGGGGGGGCTCCGTGGGTCACCTCTGAGGGGGCAGCCGTGGGGTGTTGCTAGGCTGGGGCTCTGCACATAGGTTAGCCAGTTCTCAGCTCAGAATTGGTACCTGCCGCGTGGTACAGAGCCTGTGGGACAACGAAGCTGCTGACGGCTCTTGAGAATAAATCTTAAGCTGCCGAGGGAGCTGGGGTAGTGTAGCCTGAGGAAGGGGAGAAGAAGGAGAGACCTCGATGCTCTCTACAACTGTTAGAAAGGAGGTTGCTGAGGGGCGAGTGCTGGTCTCCTCGTACATCAGAGCTGATACGACAAGAAGAAATCACAGAATCATGGAAACATCCAGGTTGGAAAAGACCCTCAGGATCACCAAGTCCAACCTAGAAGTCAGCAAGATTCACCTTAAAACCCATCCATAAGCACCACATCCAAACCACCCTTAAACACATCCGGGGCAGAGACTCCACCACGTCCCTGGGGAGCTCATTCCAGTCTCTGACCACTCTCTCCATGAAACACTTATTCCTAATATCCAATCTAAACCTCCCCAGTCTCAGCTTGAGGCCATTCCCCCTTGTTCTGCCTCCAACTATCTGTGAGAAGAGACCAGCAGCAGCCTCTCCACAATGTCCCTTCAGGTAGCTGTGAATAGCAATGAGGTCTGCCCTCAGCCTCCTCTTCCTCAAACTCACCATCCCCAGCTCCCTCAGTCACTACTCATAAGATTTATTCTCCAGGCCCTTCCTCAGCTTTGTTACCCTCCTCTGGACCAGCTCCAGCACCTCCACAGCTCTCCTGTATTGCGGTGCCCAAAACTGAACACAACACTGGAGGTGTGGCCTCATCAAAGCCAAGCCCAAGGGGACAATCACCTCCCTACTCCTGCTGGCCACAGCATTTTTAATCCAAGCCAGGATGCCATTGGCCTTCTTGGCCACCTGGGCACACTGCTGGCTCCTATTCAGCTGCCTGCCTATTACAACCCCCAAATCCCTTTCTGCCAGGCAGCCCTCCAGCCACAATGCCTCAAGCCTGTAGCATTGCTTGGGGTTGTTGTGACCCAGGTGCAGGACCTGACATTTGGCCTTGTTGAAACTCGTCCCATTAATGCTGTCCCATTGGTCTAGCTATCCAAGTCCCTCTGAAGAGCCTCTCTACCCTCATTGAAATATCCTCAAGTTACGCCAGGGGAGGTTTACATTAGACATTAGCAAAAACTCCTGTATCAAAAGGGCTATGAAAGACTGGAACAGGCTTCAAAGATGATCTAGTAGTGGCCCTGGTAAAGTTAATGTTTGGAGTTGATGATCTTAGGTCATTTCCAGCCATGGTGATTCTGTGACTGCGGACAGCAAAAAGGTACAGCACTTCCCACCACCAGGGCACCAGCAACTACCTTCCCCCAGAGAATCTCCTAAGTTTCCTCGAAGGGAGAACAACATCTTCTAAGTTGTACTGGCCTGAATTTTTCAACTCTGCTGCCTCATAAAGGGTCAATAATTTGTCGCTGATGCCTACTTTTCACCCAAAGCTGTTCAATTCAGCTGGGGTAAGCTGTTATTTAGGTGGCTCAGAAGAAACATCAAACTCAGCCTCATGAATTACAGCTTTAGCCCATGAGCATCTCTGCACTGTATGGTTTCAGTTTGGGCGTGCAGCTTGATAACCCACAGGACTCAAAGCCACAACCTCAGCAAATCTAAGTCAGGTTAAGACATAATGCTACCTGCTTTTCCTGTGTTCTGTGCCAAGGCACCAGTCAGGTGCACCACAGTCTGAGAGAGCTGCTAATTCATCACTGGGTTCAAAGGAAACAGCTCAGAAGCAGAGCAATGCTTGAGACATGAAGCCTGCAGGTCCCAGAACAGGATGGGTTTACTGAACATCAATGGTGCATTTGTGGTATTCTGACCCAGGATGAAAGCATGTGATGTGCTCTCCATCAGACTAGCATGGAAGAACTTGGCCTGTAAACAGCAGCAGCATTGAAGCCTGATTTCCTGGAGATTCGTTCATATATGTATGTGCAGTGCTCTGAAGTCTAACAAAGTGCAAGCCCAGGTGAAGGTGACTCCATATGAATCTTTAGTGGTTTATCCAGGTAGAAGCCAATCCTGTTTCCCTCTTCCCTCAGGGAAGGCATCGGTAGTCGTCACTCTCAACTAGCTGCCCACTTTTTTCCACAACACATCAAAACCTTTTATCAAATTGTTAGAGCAAGTCCAGAGAAGGCCACGAAGATGATCAGGGGTTTGGATCACCTCTCCTTTGAGGACAGGCTACGAGAGTTGGGGCTTTTTAGCCTGCAGAAGAGAAGGCTTCAAAGAGACCTTGTAGTAACCTTCTAGTATCTGAAAGAGACCTACAGGAAGGTTGGGGAGGGACTATTGACAAGGTCTTGTAATGACAGGACAAAGAGTAATGGGTTTAAACTGGCAGAGGGGAGATTTAAACTAGATGTTAGGGAAGAAGTTCTTTCCAGTGAGAGTGGTGAGACACTGGCACAGGTTGCCCAGGGAGGTTGTGGCTGCTCCCTCCCTGGAGGTGTTCAAGGCCAGGTTGGATGAGGTCTTGAGTGACCTGTTCTAGTGGGAGGTGTCCCTGTCTATTGCAGGGTGTTAGAACAAGATGATCTTTGAGGTCTCTTCCAACCTAAACCATTCTATGATTCTATCCTTGAGGAGTTTGGTCTGAACATCTTCTGATGTGTACCTCAATTTGAACAGGAGCGAAAGATAGCCTCCAAGAGTTACTCAAATCCACGCAAGCATGTTCAGACTCTGAACGCTGAGGACTCTTATCAGTTCAGGGGAGATCACTTAAAACTTTTAAAATAGAGTTATCCATGGATTTTAATACCCATCCAGTGCTTCTTGTTACACTTTTCTCTGCTGGGCTAAAGGGTTCTTACACAACACAGCATCATTGCCTGTGAAAGCAGGCACCTGTTCTCAAAGCAAGATGTATATACTTGAATCCTTGGGTTTCATTCCCTTTTGTTACTTGCAAAGCAACCCAATGGCACAACACAGCCAGAGGGCAAACCTTAAGTTTAAATCTAGCCTGTTGCAAAGCAGGGAGGGAAAAAAAAAGTTAAAAAGGCACCAAAGCACAGCTTCCCTTTTGTTGTTTTTAGTAGAATAGATATGGTATTTCTAGGAAATGGTTATGCTAATATCTCAGGACTAAATCCCATGAAAAGTGAAGAAGGGAGCTCCTCCTCAGTGTCATTAGTTTATTATCCTCAGTAAAATAGTGACTTTTATTTTTTAATAGCTTCTCAAGTACGTCTGCTTTTTACCCCCCATGCAGCACACAGCAGAGAAGATAAAGAGTCATCTATGCTGGCTCTTAGGCAAATAAGAAGTAATTACCCAAGCCAGTTTTGATTTAGCAGTGTTACAATTGTATCACAGTGCTTTGGCTTGCGTTGTGCTAGCGAAATATTTCCAAGCCCTGACTAGAATTATTCCTCTCTCATCTGCCCACAGCCAAGCCCCTCAAGTCTATACTGAAGCACCTGCAATCTATTCTAGGCTGATTTCCAGGACACAGATCATGTACTGTTCCCTCCACTGTTCACGGAATTCGTACAGGTTTGGTTTCTCTGAAAATTATACTTCTTATTTAGGTGATTAAACCCAGAGACAGGCTTATGCAATCACATTTTCCAAGATCTAGCTTCTGTGTAATTTTTTTTGTTGTAAATATCCTTTTGTCACTCTCTGCTGCTCCTCAAGAGGAAATAAATGAGCATGCTGTTTCTTTCAGACAGGCATACAGTTCAGGTGTAGCATTTTGGATAGCGTGAGATAGCTCTGCCCCTAGAGACCATGTTTCAGTGTCCCATCTAGCGAAATTGTTCACAGTAAGGAACAGGGAAAAGTTCTCCAAATGGGCATTTAAAGTGCCTATATGGATATGAATGCCAGGCTGAAACCTGCTTTTTCATCAGGAGGTTTTCCAGACCCGTGAGCGGTACTAACACCTTCACACAACGCCAACCCACTGCCCATTGGCACAGAAATCCTGAACTGTTTTATAGATCCTTGTCTTTTTAATGTAAAGCCCAGGCAACACGGAGTATGAACACCCATGGTCTGCAGAAGACCAGCAAACCAAACCTGCTGAAAACAAGCAGAAAGATGCTTGTGGTCACTGTACAAGAGGATCTTTAAGGGCAAACACTGCATATCCCTGAGCTCCTTCATCTACCCCAAATGGCTCTTCAACAGCAGCAAATTGACTTCCACCTGTCCAGATTGTTTTTCATCCTCAATACCCATTACAACTCCTTCCAGTCCATTTCTATGGTGTCTTGCTTAGGACAGCAAGGGGAAATGCAGGCTGCATGCTGTCCCAAATGCTAGGCTTTGGCACAGCCACTCAGGACACATGGAGCTGTGTCTGTGTAGACTGACTAAAGTGCTGCAACTCAGTTGATTAGTTGGTGGAGGGGAGTCTGGGTGAGCTCAGACGTTGGAAGAGACCCTGGGGCAATCAAATTGAGTGACTATGCGGGTTCTTGCTACACCGTCCTCACAGTAATCCTGCCCTGTGGTTGTCAGCTGTCAGTAGCAGATGCCATCACCCAACAGCTCAAAACATCAAAGTGAGGTACATCATTGGAGCTGAAGGGATTGTGTTCCATTCTTCCACAGCTACTTCTGCAGAAAGAGATTCTTGTGCAAGAGACCTCACTTGCTGTTGGTATGTTCTGCAGGCATGCAGTAGTCCCCCACTCAGCCCTGGCATTTTGTCTCTGACTCAGGGTCTCTTTTCAGCGGGTAGCTGAATGCTACACTGTTCATTCAAGGTTTTCTTGATGCATGACTCACTTGTCCTTCCCTGACCTGTGCAGGGGGATCTGGCTGTCCAGGCAGCACTAGCAAAGCCATCAGCCTCCAGAAGATAAAACCTGCAACATTCAAGAGAAACTTTAGTTGTGAAACTCTCTGTTAGAATCTGTATCTCAGCCCATCTCCAAGAAAGTGATCAAGGAATAGATGTAGTGTTAGTAATCCACCTCTGCTCTTTCTCATCCTGAGTGGATTCATGGTTCTCTCCTAGCATGGACAGATTTTTAACCCTCAGAAATTATATTCACTCCTTGGTTTCTTTTTCTCTCTTCCCAAGTCTTCTCTTATAATTTACAAGCTTTCTCCAAGAGAACGGGAGTACCTCAGACTAGAGGTTACTGATAGTTACTGTGGCCATTCACTGAGAACTGTCCAGCAGGCTTAAAAACCAACACATTCACCCAGGACATGGGCAGGCTTAAACCCAGGAGCTGTCACTCAGGCCGGCAAACTGCCACCACCATCCCATGACCCAATCTCACTGGGCTGCCAGTAGGACTTTTGCCAGCATAGATCAGCCTTGACTCCTGCCTATGGCTGGCCAAAGACAATGTGCTTCACTAGCCAAGCCCAAGTCTTCCTCGAGTCCCATTGCTGTGGCACTGGGACAGGAGCTGTTGTGCTCCACAAATGCTATTCCTAAATTCTCCAATGTCTGTAGGCATTGCATAGCACAGAATGTTTTCTGTGCCAGCTGACTTGGTGGCCAGCACCACAGCCTTTTGTTTGGTCCCAGAAGACATGGTTTCTGCAGAGAAGGAAAATAAAATTCTGGCAATAGCACATCTGTCCTTCATCAGAACTGCAGGATAGTGCAGAGACAATAGAGTTTCAGACACCTGGCAGTCAGCCAAGCAGATGAGTGATTTTGGAAGCTGGGGCTAACATGAACTGTGTGCATACTTAACACTCCCAGGGTTCCTGCCTGCTTTCACGTTGCACAGGGGTGTTTGCTGAAGCTCTGGGGATGCTAAGGCCTCACAGATAACATTTCAGCCTCCTGAAGGGAGAAGTTTGATTATATACTTATCACAGTGCTTTCTACTTCATAAACATCCTTGCTGTGCTCAGGCATTAAACTCTCCAGGCTGAGAGGCACTTAGGTGGATGAGGGCCAAGGGAACAGCTTAGTGTCTTGAAGAGAGGCAGAAAGACCTTTCTGGCAGTGAATGGTCTCCCTGTCTCCCCTTATACTGCTTCCAGAGTTACTAAGAGCTTGTCACAATGCAATCATGAGGAAACATCTCTGAAGCAGAAGGGCTGAAATCCTCAGGCATGGGTTTAAAAAACAAAGTAGAGTCTCCTGTGTTATGCAGAGTGTGTAATTACCTGGTGGAACTCCTTTCTGCAGGATAATGTGGATGACAAAAATACAAAAATAAAAGCAGACTTCTGTGCACAGGTATGATTTGCACCAAGCCTTTTGAAACTGAGGATGTTAATCCTTCCTCTCTGGGTCTGGCCACACCACAATATTGAAATGTTTTTTTTTGTTGTTGTTGTTGTCTGTTTCAACCTTTCAAGCCAGTAATTGTGACTGTGGGTCACTGTCTCACCACCTTCCACTGCTGAGGAGGGGCTGACTATCACCTCTGTACCTCACCTTGAAGTAGCTGTAGGGTGCTATCAATTCATCACTTAGACCCCACTGTTGAGACAGCTTCTCTGTAAGTCTCAACCTTACCAGCTCCCAGCAGGTCCTGTACATTGAGTCCTATCAGGCTTCACTCCTCAGGCAGGCAGAAGGTTCCTGTTGAAGCTGTCATCATCTCCTGCCCCTGCACCACACAGCAGTTTGTGCTTGTGAGTCTCACTTACATGAAAAGGCTGGAACATGGATCCTAGGTACCAGGAACCATACATCTCTGCAAAAGGTAGTCAGTAAAACTCACCACCACATATCTCTGGAAAATACCTTCAAGTGGAATGCTGGTGAGAAGGGCAGATGCATGCCAGCAGCATCAGCCTGTATCAAGCTGCTTTCTGAAATGCAAGCTGATGTCTCAGCATTGCATTGAGTTCCATCAGGGCTGGAACTCTCAGAGGAAATCCATTCTTCAAGTTAACCTGTGTGCTTTTTCATGATGCCTGCATCACTACAGATGAATCAGGGAAGAATGAAGTATTCCATTAAGTAATCAAGTATTAATGCTTCTTTAATTATTAACAGAACTTTTACTGATTGTTTTACACAGAAAACATTGGAATGATGTATCAAGTGGCTTTGTGTCCATTTTACTCTGTTTTATTTTCATGTAAAAATATACATCTGGTACACAAGATTGAAAAAAAAACCAAACCCACAACCAACCCCAAACATTTTGACAACAAATTAAGAGCTTTGATAGGTAAAAAAATTCACTTGTGTGCTTTAATGCTGACCTACATCTTTACATTTTCTAGCCACATCCCCTCCCTACCTCAAAAATGGGCAAGTCCCAGGTTATAAATATCAGCTGTGCCTGTATACAAAACTTGCCCAGAAAAAGGGCAGGAAGCACAAACATCACAATGCTGTGGCTCAGATAATTTGATTTTATTTCCCCCAAAATAGTGGGGGAAAAAAAAGAAACCAAAACCAACACAAACACTTGAACTGTTGTCAAAATAAAAATGGCACAGGGAACACATTAGTTATCAGGTATTGCAAGCAGAAGAGGAGGAAACGTTGGGATATGACACCTGACAATGAAATAATGGCACAGACCAGGTAGCAAAAGGTCAGAAAGGTTTGGGGTTTCAGCCTGGAGGAGGCTGAGGGGAGACCTTATTGCTCTCTACTACTACCTGAAAAGAAGTCATAGCCAGGTGGGGGTTGGTCTCTTCTCCCAGTCACCCAGTGACAGAACAAGGGGACACAGTCTCAAACTGTGCCAGGGCAGGTTCAGGCTGGACGTGAGGAAGAAGTTCTTCACAGCAAGAGTGATTGACATTGGAATGGGCTGCCCAGGGAGGTGGTGGAGTCATCATACCTAGAAGTATTTAAAAGGAGGCTGGATCAGGCACTTAGTGCCATGGTTTAGTTAATTAGAAGATGGTAGATGATAGGCTTGGACTCAATGATCTTAGAGGTCTTTTCCAACCTGGTTAACTCTGTGATTCCGTGAGTGGCAATGGCTTTAAACTGAAAGAGAGCAGACTTGGATTAGATGTAAGGAGCAAACCACCTTGACTGTGAGGATGGTGAAGCACTAGAATAGATTGCCTGGAGAGGTCGTGGATGTCCTCCTCCCTGGAAATGTTCAGAGCCATACTGGACAGGGCTTCGAGCAATCCATTCTAGTGGAAGGTGTCCCTGCAAGGGGTTAGAACTAAATGACCTTTATGGTCCCTTCCAAGCACTCTATGATTCTAAAAAGGACTGATTCTGCTTTTTTTTTTTTTAATAATGTGGTAGATAGATGTCTTCTCTTAAAGACATCTCCACCTGATTTACTATGCTGTACACATGGATGCTGGAAAACTAACATGGCCAATATCTGCTGAGCTTGCCAAGACAACATCTCAGAAAATGCTGACATGTTGAAAATGTTGCTTTCTGGAAACAGTTTCTTTCCACCACTTTCTGAGTCTTTCTCAGGTGGGCTGTGCTGATCACACTGAAAAGTGGCCTAGTTCACCTCCTCAGTCATAAGGCCACCTTGCCATTAGTCCAGCCAGTGGTAGATGCATCTTAGAACATCACAAAGTCCCCTCTGCCAAATGTGAAAACTCTCTTGTGGGGAAAAATGATCCTTCTGGTACAGCAGGAATTGGGACAGAGTGAGAAACATTTGTAGCTCATGGGTTTAAAATGGTACATCAGCAACTAACCACATGAAGGCAGCTGGGATCACATCAACAACCTTTCAGAGCTTATCTCAGATATTATCACAAACCCACTGCATGTGGGAAAGGCAACAGGTGTTACTCAGTAGCCAAGGTTACAGCTGCTCACAGGGCAGGAATCACTAATAAAACATTTGGAGATTGATATAGCTGAGGACAAAACAAGAGGAAAGGTGGTTGAAGAAATGATTGCAGATATGAGGTTGAGACTTAGAAACCAATGTGCAAAAGTCAGCCAAACTTGCCTTATTCTCCAGTAAGTCAGTGGCTTTCTAAGGCAGGAGACATACAACAATATGGATCCATTGCAAATACAACAAATCTGTCCAGAGATGCTTGGCAAGCTTAGGATTCAGCCCTGGCCCTGAAAAGGCTCTTCTGCAGCATTCATGGTCATTGGATTGAAACGCCCAGGGCAAGCGCATAGGAAGAGGTCTCCCAGCACGGGGTGCCTTGTCCCAGCAGAGTCTGGATGAGCCAAATGCTTCAGTGGCAAATTCGTTCTGTCATTTCTTTCTGCATTGAGGAAGGAAAGAAAAGAAAGGAGCAGTAAGTGCAAAAGACAGGTTTTACTTGTGACATGTCATGCAGTTTGGTAGGTGTCCTAAAGCAACCTGAGGAGATGACCATGGGAGTCTTGGGAAGTGTTTCTCTGTTTCCCACGCCAGCTCTCCTGGGAACTGCTTTGCCTCAGCAGCTGCTTGCTGGCATCCCCCTTGGTCTCTGTGGCACAAGGTTATTTTGGCTGTGTCTCAGCTTTGAGAACACGTTGGCTGAGGTGTTGAAAGATGCAGGTCCTGCTCCTGACTCAGCCATAATGCTGCCAGACAAGGCAGTGCTGCTCACAGAGCCTCTGTTTGCAACTGCCTAAGGAGATGGGACATGGAGCTGCTCTTGGCTCTCACTCTTAAGTGACAACAGCTCACCCAAAGGACCTGTGGCTTTGGCAAGGGATCCCACAGTCATGCTGCAATGCAAATGACTGTTAATAAGAGAGGGCCACAGGAAACCTTCTGCAAGAGCAAGCTCTATTTAGGCTAACAGGCTGTTTTCTTTAGCCAGGATGGCAACATGCCAGCTACATTAGGAAGGTGCTCAGCTTTCAGCCTTAAGGAGCTCAACTAGGAGCTTGCAAATCAAGTACACTGCTGCTGCAAGAAAAATCTGTTTCTCTCTGGCTCATCAGTTTCATGTCTTGTGACTCTGCATGTGCACACAGACCCCATCATGCACTCCAGAGGAAGATTTGCACATTAAAATGTACTCCCAAAACAGATCTGAAGTAGGACTGGTCTGCTGAGAAGGAAGGGTGCAACTCTCAAAAAAAAACCAACTAGGAAAATAGGGTGACCCCTGGGTAAGCCCATAAAAGGCCCTTTAGGAGACAGAAGCTGCAGTCTCAGCTTTTCAGCACTGAGAGCTTTGTTTATGAAATCCATCATGGAAGAAGGGCAAAGGGAGGTCCTCTCTGTAAGGCTAACATGCAAAGTCACTCAAGTGCAGAGCCCTGCCATCAAATGAAAAGCTAATGTTCTGACATAAAAGTCACGTTGCAAACAGGAAGCTTGTAAGGAGAAAGAAGAGGGGGCGAGAAGGCCGTGAACATCCTCTTGCAACAGCAACCAGCCCAACCCACTAGCACAGCACCACGCACAAAACAGCTTTCAAGGGGGTGGGACAACTACTGGACTGTTAAACTGCCTGTGAATTCCTCATACTGGCCCCAAACATCCAAAGCATTCATCACACTGGAAATCCCCACAGCTCTGCCTCAGTATATAACCAGCTGGACCTCTGCCAATGCTGCTGCCCTTGTCAAAGAAGCAAGTGCACAGCTTCTCTCTGCCCCCACATTTCTCCACTTGCTGAGAGGGTGAATCATAGCCTTTCACAGGCTCTGCCTCTACACAGTGTCTAGTTCGTTCTCTGCTCCCAAGGTTTGCTGACAAGAAATCACGTCACAAAGAAGATTGACAAAAGGGAAACTGAGGCAGTAGAGGGAGATTCAGCTAGAGACAGTCTTGGAAACCAAGAAACTCCTTAATCCCACAGCCTCTGTAATTTTTCTAAGGTATTTGGGCCTAGCAGGACACTTTCTGGATGGGGAGGTGCTGTTTATTTTCTTACTCCTAAATCTGAATACTGAGTCTCCTCAGTAGAAAGCCCACATCTGGAAAGCTTTAACCATAATACAGCACTCAACTTACTGTCCTGCTCCAGATGTGCTCCCTCCACATGCTTGTTGGCCTTCCATAATCACATGCAGGGAACAGGCACCTCTCCAGGCAGGAGTCTCCTCTGCCATGGGATTAATGTAAACTACCTCTGGCAATCAAAATGCAAAGTTAGGACAGCTGTGTGGGGCTCATGAGGCAGTCAGAGGGACTGCCCTCTCAAGGGCGGTTCACCTCATCCCTACTGAGAGATTATCAGCTCTCCACAAACCTTGACAACTTGTAAAAACCAAATCTTGCAGTCTTAGACTAACATGAAAGCAGACGAAGCTCACTGTCCTTGCTTAAGTGTCAACCCAGCTGATGAATCCTTCAGGGCTTAAAACCACTTAGGAGCAGAGCAACAGCTATGGCGCAGCACAATGAGAAAAGGAATGAGCAAAGCAAGTCACTGATTATCTGCCTTGAGCTGGGGAGAGTAATTAGTCACAGGAAAGTGCACTGATCTTAAGTGTGAAGTGCTGCAGAGGTTGGACATTACTGCTGGTTCACTTTCACACCTGTTGCTGAAAAAAAGCTTCATGAACAGCAGGCTCCCTGCATGCTCCACATCACAGTGAACTGGAGGCTCAGTGGAAAGACCCTGGGATGTGCATGAGGAAGCTTCCTACTCTTACTTTCCCTGCTTGCAGCAGAGAGAAATGCTGTTGGAAGCTACCTAATCCACTCAGACTTTGGGACTGATGGCAGTGCCAAGCTGCAACCTCTCTGTGGTAACAGCATGGCCAGAAAGGACCACTTTATTCAGCTATTCATAAGCTGTTGCAACTTGTCCTTACTTCCTCAACTCAGCTTTGCATCCTAGGCACAGCTGTCCTCTGGTTGCTGGACATTCTTATACACACCTGAGGGAAGGAGGTCTTCTATGAGGCTAGATTTGCTTGGGGCTTGGATGCCAGGCCATGAGCAAATCAAGAAATGAGACACAAATAGGCCTGTGGTAAGTGTGCCTTATTTCCTTGTAGTGTAACCATGCTTACATCACACAGGAAAATCTGCTCATTTTAGATTCATCCAGACCCATAAATCATCTCATGTTGCATGTGAATCACTGGCACTGAAAGCCTATTTAGCAATGTCAGCCTGTGCTTTGGCTGTGAGGTGATAATGATTGACTGATGTTTGCTGGTGCAAGAGGAGATGACACCATTAGGAGCTGTATATCAGTACTAAAGGAGTTTGTCATGTGGAGCAGTGTTGAGAAAGACTAACAGAGGACAAAAATGACACTGAGCTGCCATTTTCTGGAGTTGAGGACCATCGTGGTAATGTAGGTCACAATCAAACTCTACGAAGTAATTAACGTAGATGCTCTTGTCACTCAAGTCTTCCCTGGTTAGATCATCTTCTTTCCATCCCCCAAAATCACAGATGGGCAGCAAACTGACACAAATGGAAACAGAGAAGGAGTAAAACTCTCAACATTTAAGGGCAGGGGAACCCTCCCATCTGCCCCCAGATACTCATTCTGGGACACTTCCCAGCTTTTTTGGAGGTGAAATCCTCTTGGCCTTTCCTGGTTCTCTGCTGCTGGGTATGTCCTTTTCTGCAACCCAGCCCCTATCACAGTGTGCTGACTACTCGGTTATTGATCCTTCTGCCCATTGCAGCATGCCCTGCCTAGGTCAGGCCACACTCAACCCTGCCTGTGACACACTTACTTCTCTTAACAATAGTAATTATGCACATTTTCTAGTTTATGTGCCTGGGCTGTCTGGCCTCTGCTTCCCAGGGCTGCTGATGTTTTCAAGGCCTCTCACCTTCTGTCTAGCTAATTGCTTCCCAAGGGAATCTGCAGAGAAACTTGGAACTCCAGAGATCTCTCCAGCTTGGCCTCTAGCTGTGGGCTTGCCTCCCCACAGCCTCATTGCAATTCACACTGAGATGTCAAGCAGGGACCTTAGTCCACTAGTAGGAAAACTCAAGACTGTGGAGAGAAGGCTTGGGCTCAGGTCTGACCCCAGAAACCATGTGGACACAACTGGCTGGAAACACTTTGATGTGCAAATTGGATTAGAGAGACCAAAGTAGCACAGAGAGGCAGTGGTCCTGAGGATACCAAAGAGTGATTCATAGACATGGCAGCAGAGGCAAAGTTTAAGAAGAGTTTCCTCAGTGCTGCTGGGAAGTTCCTTCTCAGAGCACTAAGGCTGATAGTTACATGACAGAAGACATAGGTACGTTTCAGGTAGGGTAGTTACCCAGAGGGTAACTACGCTGCTCAGAGACCAGTCCTCACCTGAACCTACCAGTTCTGTGTTCAGCCAACACCATTTTCACCCCCTCCACCTTTCTGTTCCCAGGGCATCCTTACCAAAGGCTCCAGCTCCCGATGGTCAATGAGGCTGAACTCCCTGATGAAGTAGTAAAAGTGCTTGTAGCAGGTGTTGACGTGAGCCTCAGCACCCATGCTGATGATGCTGTCAAAGTGGTGGATGTAGACATGGACAAAGACACGGAAGAGGCGGGTGAGGATCTTAGTGCAAACTTGCTGGAACTGCTTGGGGAAGGGAACACCTGCAAAGCAGAAGCAAGTTTGAAGTCATTTGACCATTTGAAAAACAAACAAACAAACAAACAAACAACAAACCAGCTCACATTTAAATGTCACTGTCACTCTTAACAGGCAGTCAGGGATGGTGAACTCTGCTGGCCAATGTCGAGTGACAGCTGCGCCAGGGCATTGTGCCATCTAGCTCTCCCCACACACTTCCTCATTGCCCAGCTAGCAATTTCACACAGACACAATCTGAAGATCTGGGGAGCTGACCTAGGTGAGAAAATTTCTCATCTGGTGGAGGAGGCCACATCTGTTCATATCTGCCTCTATCCAGAGTAATCTGGCAGAGGATCCTTCTTCTGGCAGAGGATCCTTCTGCCCTCTCCCTGCCTTTCTGCTACAAGCCTGTGCAGGCACGGCGTAAGTCAGAATGCATTTACACAAGTCCATGAACAAAAGTAAACCTCCTCCCAGCAGAAAGATACATTCCCAGGTCCTCCGTATCAAAAGCATGCTTCATACTGTTTTTTTCCCTCCACACATCCTCAAACATCACTTCTGGTGCATCAACAGAAACAAGTAGAATTTCTACCTTTTTACCTCATCCTTATTTCAGACAAATGTCTCATTAAAACAGGAAGAAAACTTCCTGCTTTAATGATGCTTAGGCTGTCATTTCTTTGCAACTGTATGATGCTCCTTCCTGAGATGTCCTCATAGCTTATTCAAGAATGAGACACATTGCTCTGTACTTATAGCCTTGTCTCACACAAGGACATACACTTCTGGAGCCCCCAGCACAAGAAGGACATGGAGCTGTTTGAGCAAGTACAGAGGAGGGCCATGAAGATGTTCAGAGGTCTGCAGCAGCTCTCACGTGAGGACAGGCTATAAGAGTTGGGGCTTTTCAGCCTGGAGAAGAGAAGGCTTTGAGGAGACCTTGGAGTAGCCTTCCAGTATCTGAAGGGGGCCTACAGGAAGGCTGGGGAGGGACTATTTACAAGGTCTTGTAATGACAGGACAAAGAGTAATGGGTTTAAACTGGCAGAGGGGACATTTAGACTAGATGTTAGGAAGAAGCTCTTTGCAGTGAGGGTGGTGAGACACTGGCACAGGTTGCCCAGGGAGGTTGTGGCTGCTCCCTCCCTGGAGGTGTTCAAGGCTAGGTTGGATGAGGTCTTGAGTGACCTGTTCTAGTGGGAGGTGTCCCTGTCTATTGCAGGAGGTTGGAACTGGATGATCTTTGAGGTCCCTTCCAACCTAAACCATTCTATGATTCTGTTCTGTGATTCTGTGATTTCCATCCTTGTCTAAATGCACTACTATCACAGTGAAAATCTCAGAGGTATGGCACAGTAAGTATTAGCAAGCTGAGGGTAAATCTCTAAATTAAACATGGCTTTGAAACCTTGAATAAGGTGTTTTGTTTTTTTGTTGAGAAAAGGAAAATAAAACAACTTAAATTTGTTTCCCTGAAGCTTCTTCCTCTCCCCTGAGCAATTCAATGCAAATCTGCAGAGAACAAAATCAAAAGCTCCCTTCCCACAGTTGTATCAGCCTCCTCCCTTAGCCTCTTATTAATGCAGCACCTAACCTCTTCAAAGTCTTCCCAAATAACCTCTGCTCAGCCATGCACAGTTCACACACTTTGCACTGTGGAGAGCACCAGCAAACCTCCTCACTAAAATAAAAATGGTAATTTTATCTTTGAATCTTTCTCAGCAGCCTCACCAGGAAATTAAAACTGTTTCTTCTTCCCCAAAGGCTCCTGGCAGCTTTGTTTCCCAGCAGCAGCAGCAGCAGCAGCAGCGCCGCGCTTCTCTCCTCCATGGGTGGCAATGCAGAGGATCTCTCCTTCCAACATCATGCATGGACCCTGCTTTCACCAGTGGGTGCTGGGTTCAGCATTACAGCACTTGTAACAGAAAAGGATCTTTGGTCTAAAATGAGTCACTCTCAGCTCAGCACAGTCCCATTTTGCTCCATGCGCAGCGCTGGGTGCAGCGGGCAGAGCAGAAGCATTTGTGCCAGTGCCACAGCAGATGTCCCAACCACCAGCTGGAGGAGAACACAGAGCTCACCTCAGCGTCACATGAACAGAGAGAGGAAGTGTAGAGACTGAGTCACAGCAGCTGTTCTGCACAACCACGAGCAAGCCTCAGCCCCAGGGCTGCTCCCACAGCAGGGACCTTGGCATGACCTGTTTGGCTGCCAGCTCGAACAGATCCTATGAGGACTTCCTGGGAAAGGTGTTAGCATCTGGCAAAGTACAACCAGGCCTTCCCCATGTCAGCAGCTTAGAGCTGGTATGGGAGAGCTGCTTCTGCTTTCCACCTTTGACAGGGATCACAGGATGTTAGGGGTTGGAAAACACCCAAAGAGATCATCGAGTCAAACCCCCCCTGTCAGAGCAGGGCCATACAGTTTTGCTCAGGTCACAGAGGAGCGCGGCCAGACAGGCCTTGAAAGTCTCCAGAGAAGGAGACTCCACAACCTCTCTGGGGAGGAACTGACCCCCCGCTCCTGACCCCCAGCCCTCAGATATTTAGAACCGTTTATTAAATCCCCTCTTAGTCTTTTCTTCTCCAGACTAAAACCCCCCAGCTCCCTCAGCCTCTCCTCAAAAGGCATATCTTTGCCTGTCAGTCTGATATGGGCAGGGATCAGGCAGAGGTCTCCAGGTTTCCCCACAGCTGGGAAGGACACAGTGCTATATCAAGGTCTTCATTTCATTTTGTTTTACTTTTTTGCACTGGATGAGAATTTGCTGAGCAAATAAAAGCCTTAATGACCCATCTGGGTAGTCAGACATGCCATTAGGGTGGCCCCTGCAGACCAGCTTTGAAGAACTATCAAGAAACATGTTTTTTAATAAAGAAAACCTCATCACAGCCAGTAATTTCTGAAGAGTGCATATTGCTGGGTCCTGGCTGGGGAGTACACACTGTTATGAGCAGTCTGTCTCCCTGGGACCACAGATTGGCAGTCACTGCCAGGACCTCAGCAAAGTGTCTGCAGGAAGACAGCAGTGTGCTTGTTGCCTCCAGTTTGTCATCTGTTGCACTTGTCTGGTGCATTCTCTGATCAGAGCAGGTAAGAAGGAAGAAATCAGACCTGACCACCACCAGTAGTTTATCACTACACTGCAAGAGTGATAGCAAAGGAAAGCAGCAAACCTCAACCCAGTCCTGAAGTGAGAAATAAATAAGATCAGACAGTGAGTAACAGATCAAAAGGATCTCAGCCCCCTGAGGCTGGTAGCACCTACAGTGCAGACAGTGCTGCTGGATGAGTCGCCTTTGGAGCTGGCGGATGGCAACAAGTGGCTTTCCACCACATTTGTCCTATAAAAAGGATTACCCAGGAACTGTCTTGACCTATAAATTAGTTACAAGCAAGTCTTCATGGACATGCTGGCAGCTTGAAGACTTAGAGGGGAGGCACCTCCAGCTACATCATAGGTTCTCCAAAAGCAGCTTTTACATCAGAGAATAGATATAGCATATATCCTAGAACAGTTTGGGTCACAGGCTCACAGGGTGTCAGGGGTTGGAAAGGACCCAAAGAGATCATTGAGTCCAACCCCCTTGCCACAGCAGGACCATACAATCTAGCTCAGGTCACACAGGAACACATCCAGACAGGCCTTGAAAGTCTCCAGAGAAGGAGACTCCACAACCTCTCTGGGGAGCCTGTTCAGTGCTCTGTGATCCTTCCAGTCAATAAGTTCCCCCTTGTGTTGAGGTGGAACCTCCTGTGCTGCAGCTTCCATCCATTGCTCCTTGTCCTATCCCAGGGAGCAAGTGAGCAGAGCCTGTCCCCCTTTACCCCCAGCCCCCCCGATATTTATAAACATTTATTTAATCTCCTCTCAATCTTCTCTTCTCCAGACTAAAAAGAAGGGCCCTTTGAAGGTCATTTAGCCCAAATCACCTTGCACTCGACAATTGTGGGATCTGCTGAGCTATACTATAGCTCACGAGGTCTGGAAAGGTAGCAATAATCTGCAAGGACCTACGGATCCCCTTCTGGGCTACCCTGCCGCTGCGGTTCCACACGAACGCAGCAGCAGCAGCAGCTCGCAGGAGGTGAAGCTGCGCTGCTCTGCTTTGTGTCCATCACAAGGTGTCAGTGTATGGCCGTCCCCCCCCGCACGGCCAGCCTGCAGTGGTCTCTGGCTGTCAGTGACGGGCTTGGGCAGCTCACGCCGCACTCTGTCCTGTCGTGACACCACCACCGTGGCCTTTGGGGTCCAGCACAAGCTCTTTCTCCCCCATCACCCCTCTCACTCTCACACCTGTCTCGGGAAGCACAGGCAGCTCCAGTGGCACCAGCGCAGATGTGGAGGTGCTGGAGCTGGTCCACAGGAGGGCAACGAAGCTGGGGAAGGGCATGGGGAGAAAATCTTACAAGGAGTGACTGAGGGAGCTGGGGATGGTTAGTGTGAAAAAGGGGAGGCTGAGGGCACATCTCATTGCTGTCTACAACTACCTGAAGGGACATTGTGGAGAGGCTGCTGCTGGTCTCTTCTCACAGGTAGTTGGAGGCAGAACAAGGGGGAATGGCCTCAAGCTGAGAGAGATTTTTTGCTAACAGGACATAAAATAATAAACATGAGCAACCCGTGCTGGGAAGTGTCCTTGAGTCCATCTTGCAACCTAAGATAGCAGGTGCTGGGTAGCACCCCCCACATGCAGCAGCAGGGGGTGCAGTGCCAGCTGCTAACCTAGGGGGCTAGGTTAGCCAGCCTAGGGGCTGCCCCCCCCCCCCCCCCCCGAATGTTATTGTATGTCACCCTATCCATGCCGTGCTTGTAACCCTGGCCCAACCGGAGCTATTCACATGTGTCAATCCCAAACTAAGTTAGTTGTGCCTGCCTCTGGCAAGACAGCATATAAACCACGGCAGTAAATTGGAGAATGGCCATCTAATCACGTAGGTGACAAAAGAGTCATTCTACCCAGGTGCTCCACCGGCAGTCAGGGACTGGAATGAGCTGCCCAGGGAGGTGGGGGAGTCTCTGCCCCTGGATGTGTTGAAGGATGGTTTGGATGTGGTCCTTACGGCTATAGTTTAAGGTGAATCTTGTAGAGTAGGGTTCTAGGTTTGACTTGGTGATCCTGAGGGGCTTTTCCAACCTTGGTGTTTCTGCGATTCTGCACAAGCCTGGGCCATCTGCTCCTGCCTCCTCTATCCATGCTGCAGCCACTTCTCCACCTCCTATGCCCAGGGCCCTCAATACAGGCTATGGATGCTTGACTGGACTCTACATTTGGTATGGGTGCCTGGGCCAGCTTCACAGGAAGGAAGCAGTGTGGATAGCTGTTAAGCAGGTTGCCTTTGCCAGCAGCAGTTGTGCCTCATTGCTGATCACTTGGAAAGCAGCCCACAGCAGCCCCAGCAGGCACTGGCTGTGCTGGTAAGGAGCTAGAAAGATTCTCTATCCCCTCGATCAGAGCTGAAAGAAAAATAAAGGTTTGCATCTGACCAAGCTAGGAAGAGCAGCAGAAATATATGGCATAAATAAGTCTTGTCCTGGGTCACAGCTGCTAGCACAGCAGATGTGCAGCAGACAATGCATGGGACATCCTCTCCAGTGTGCAAGGGGAACCTGCTCCTCCCTGCAGCCAGCACACACAGCAATGGGAAAGCCCTAGGACAGGGACCTGGGCACCTGCCCTTGCAGGTGTTTGTCTTCACACTGAGCAGCCAGGCCCCAGTATGTTCACATCAGAGCCTGGATGCTAGGAGGGGTCACCATGACAGAAAGTGGGGAGCAGTGGGGCCCATTGCCTAAGCATGAAGAGCAGCAGGCTGCTCCTCTTGTGGTTCCCACCTCCCTGACAGCTTGGGCCAGGTACATCAATGTTGCAGCCAGCAGCACAGAAACTGAATTTGTGGCCACTGTGGCAATAACAGGCACTTAGGAACCAATGGTGGCCCTTGCTTGGGGGACTGCCTCCATCTCTGAGGTGGTAAATGGTGGAATGAGCCAGTAGGACTAGCAGCTTGGTGCAATAAAGGATGATCTGTTGATAGAAGTATAGCAGGCCAGGGCAAAGTCAGAATGAAGTCCTGTGTTTTTGACACATAACTCTGGCACAGTCATGCTTTTCAGGTTTGCTTCCCCCTTCCCAGCCTTACACACATACAGGAACACAGCAGTGCCATCCCAGTGCATCCCACTGATACTGGTCCCAGCTGCCCCAGGGGACGACAGAAAGCCACAAAACCCATCTGGGCTGATTTAAAAGTACTGAAATTATCCTTACATTTAATTCACTGGTTTGCCATCTAGCAGCTTTGAAGAAAGCAGCAGCAATCCACAATCTGGCATGCAGCAGTCGCTCTCTGATTCCACTTTCACGAAGAGTGAGGAGGAGGGACCAGAGGATGTAATGTGAGCTTGCTCAGATGCTATGAAGATTTATACACAAGGTCAGCTCTCCTCCTCCGCTCGTGATCACAGGCATGTGCTATCCAGACGCTGCACACAGACCAGACAGCCACTGGCTAAGAACATCGCCTGCCCCAGGGCAGGAACAGAGCTCCATCCCAGGAGGACTAAGCCTGTATCAGCAATAGTGTGACTAGCAGGACCAGGGAAGTCCTTCCCCTGTACTCAGCACTGGTTAGGCCACACCTTGAGTACTGTGTCCATTTCTGGCCCCCTCAATTAAAGAAAGATGTTGAGGAGCTTGAACGTGTCCAGAGAAGGGCGACAAGGCTGGTGAGGGGGCTGGAGCACAGCCCTGTTGAGGAGAGGCTGAAGGAGATGGGGGTGTTCAGCCTGGAGAAGAGGAGGCTCAGGGGAGACCTTATTGCTCTCTACAACTACCTGAAAGGAGGTTGTAGCCAGGCAGGGGTTGGTCTCTTCTCCCAGACACCCAGTGACAGAGCAAGAGGACACAATCTCAAACTGCACCAGGGCAGGTTTAGGCTGGACTTTAAGAAGAAGGTCTTCACAGAAAGAGTGATTGGCATTGGAATGGGCTGCCTGGGGAGATGGTGGAGTCACCATCCCTGGAGGTGTTTAAGAGGAGGCTGGATGAGGCACTTAGTGACATGGTTTAGTTGATTAGAAGGGTTAGGTGATGGGTTGGACTCGATGATCTTGGAGGTCTTTCCAGCCTGGTTAATTCTGTGATTCTTTGACTGGAGCAGAGCAGCCATGCATGGTAGGGGAAAGAAAAAAGAGAACCTTAGCCATAATCTGAGCAAGAGCAAAAGCTTTAAGCAGAGCAGGTACAATTTCACTCGCTGCAACACAGTCAGGGTGCTGGCAGGCAGCATGACTCACAGCCCTGAAATGAATTAACACCTTCAGTTTATCTTGGATGCTTTGCTTGAAAACCTCAAAATGTGATTTAATACTCTGAAAAAAAAATCTGTTTTCCTCACTCTGTGCTGATTGCTTCAAAACATAAGGAAACCATCTGGGATCATATGTAAAGGAAATGAAAATGAGAGGTAACGAAGTGCCTGCGCTTACGGTAAGGGACTGCAAATGGCTTTTGGATCTCTCCTGCCATCTCTCCCATCCTTAACACTCTTGCTCCAGCCAATTTAATTTTTTCATGATGAATCAGTACTGGGAAACTACTTTGCTTCTTGGCAATTGTATTTTTCTCCTCTGGAAAAGCAGTAATTCAGTGGATTATGTGATGAATTATTGTTGTTGTTATTATATCTCAATTCCATTTTGGCCACTGTGGTGTTCGGTGATTCATTTTTCCCTAAAAATAAGTCTTTAAAGCCCCATTTAAAACTAAAGGCAGCTGCAAGCTGGTTTGGTGTTAATTTTGGACAGAAAAGAGACAGAAAATAAAAAGACAGATCATATTTAAAACAGCCAACTGAGAGAATGGCAACAATTAACTGAATTCTAAGCATTTTTCTCCTGTTGTTAAGGGGAGAAAAGTATCAGATAATTTCATACCAAGTTTTCTCTGACTTTTACACTTGAATGGTGGGAGCTTGACTTTTGAAAAGCTTTCCAAGAACCATTCCAAGATGTCCTGTGACCGATGCTCTTTAGAGCTGCATTTGGCAGAGAGTGTGAGGTGTTTCCGGCACTGACTCAGGTCCAAACCCTGCGTCTGCGCCGACTTAATAATGGAGAGGTTTCGGCAGCCACAAAGGTGCTGATGCAGGACATCTGGTCTTGCACAGCCAACACCCTGATGAGGGACTGAGCAGTGCAGATGCCACTGACTTGCTACAGCTCTGGAAAATCTATCCACCCAACCCTGCCCTTCAGCATGCTATTGTCCAGCAGCAGCTCCCTAAACCGAAGCACCATGGGGCAGAAAGATTGCCAGGAGGAAACAGCATTTTCCAGGTGGCCTCTCAATGAAGAAATCTACTGATATAGTTTTACCAGCTGGTAAAAATACACCTGGAAAACCATTTATTCTTCTCCCTGCCTAAGAACAATGCTTATTCTCCATTTAAATGTATTTTCAGGACAGCTGCATTGGTTGGAAGAGTGGAAACGGAGTGCTAGCAGATGCAAACTGATACTGTCTGTCTGGGAAAACTGCTGCTGGATTTATAGCTGTCAGGGTGGCACAGCTCACCTCATGCAGGGATTTGTCTCATCTTGACTGGCAGACACAGTTTTTTTCTCCAGAGGAGGGATTATACAGCAAAGCCTTTAAGTGGAACCGAGCCCTGCAGGTGGATTTCCTTGGGGATAAGGAAGGTGCTGCCTCTCTAGCCTTGTGACAGAACCAGTACAAGCTCTGCATCACACAGCTTGGCTCAATTGAAGGTGTTTGTCACCCAGGTCACTCTGCTTCCCTCTCACCTCTGGCATGGGCTGAAGCAACAGATGTTTTAGTGGTGTAATCAGCCCAGCTCTGCTCCAGTCACTGGAGTTGTCCCTCTAAGGTCTCTGACCATCATGCCAAAGAACCCTGTAAGCCTCCAAGCCAGTGAACTATCTCATCTCATCTCATTTCCAGCTGAGCCACTCACCCCAATAGAAATGATTTCCTCCCTCTGACCCTTGAGATATCTATCCCTTAACTGTAAGGACAACCGTGAGCAAGCCCTGCTGAATCATGTGCTGCTTCAGGTTTTGTGGCTTCTGGATGGAGAAGGATGCTGAGGTTAGCTTCAGGCAACATTAGTAAGTTCAGGGAACATTTGCTGGATCTAAGAAAAGGGAAAAGGAGAAGGAAAAAAAGAGGAAAGTAGAAAGTTTTGTCTGCAGTCAGGTGGCCTGAGCCAGGGAAATCTTTGTGCTGGGATGGCTTTATTGCACGTGGCAAAGAGGGGCCAGAAGGGAAAGCTGAGATGTACACAGCTCAAGAAACACCAGCTGAGACAGTGGTCAGCCTCGCCAGTGGACAAGCAGGAGTGGAACAAATCTTTGTGCTAAATCTCATCTTTGCAGATAATACTGAAGAGCTTCACCATGACTCCAAAGCAAGACATTTATAACTCCCCCCATCACCTCATCAGATTCCTCTCCCTTCTTCAAAACAGCTCACATCTCCCCTGTGTCCTTATGTGCCACTTCAGCACCTTATTCCCCTTGTCCTGGGTCTTTTCCCAAGGTGCTGATCCTTTAGGAGGGAAGCTGAGCATCTCTGCTCACCTGAGCCCTGCAACCCTCCCTGCTGTGCGTTCTCCCAGCCTCTGCCGTCATCCTGCCTGTCGACAAGAAGCCCTTTGGGAATGAGCAGATGTGACATTTCCCTTCAGCCAAACAGCTCCATCTTCTGAAATGCCAGAGCTGCCAAGCAATTACCCGGCACACAATGCAGGCCAGTGAAAGGCAGTTAATTGGGGACACACTGATGACAAAGTGCCACCAGCTCCCTCCTCTGCCTCCCACAACAGCCTTTCAGGCATTTGAAAGTGCGATCTCAGCCTTAGTTCCTTCTTGCACGTGTGAGGTTAGAACCATCAAGACACACCAATGAGAGGGCTGAAGTCACTCAGGGACACAAGGGTCCCTGCAGCAAAAAAAGACTTGGAAAGGGCACCCCGAGAATGGCTTTGGAATTCAAAAAAATGGGTTTGCCCCATGAATGTCCACAGCCAGCCTGGGTCTCAGCCAGAACCCCCGAGCCAAAATCAGAGTGGAAACTAGAGGCACCAGCCAACCCTATCCGTGTCAATATATGTGACATCTTGGAGGAGAAGTGCTAGAAATGGAGTGAAAACCGGCACAACTTGGCCTTTGCACCTCAGAGGGAGGGGTGGGAGAGTGGAGGGTGCTGCAATGTCACCAGCCCTCCCTGGCTGCCAGCTTTCTCTGGTGTTAAGACTCCCTGTAGCCCTGGCTTCCCAGAGCAGTTTGCAATTAGGGTCACATCCCAAACCCCTCCTGGATGGCATGGAATTGAATCAGGGCAATCTCCTTTCTGGGCAAGTGGAATAAATCCATGTCTACAACCCTGTTTCTAATTTCATGCAGGGCTTCTTATTGAAAACAAGGTGTCTCAGAAAGAGGAAGATCTAGCCTGTCCCCTCTAGCTGCTGTTTTGCCTCTTGGCAGCAGTGAGTGTGTGCCCAGCTGCAGCCAGAATCAAAAGCAACTTTGTTGTCCCCAGCACGGCTGCGGTTGCCAGCACAGAGAATCCTGCACCAACGCTTTCAGGCAGCTACACTTCCAGGCTCCTCTGTCCACTGGGGTGTGTGGAATCTACCGAGACAGTGAGATGGTGAACCCCCACAGGCTGACTGCCCGGCATGCCCAAACAGCAACCTGTCTGTCTGTCCTCCAGCATGAGAATCCAGCACTAAGCTACCCAGCCTGCCCCAGACCACCAGCAAGGGGAAGAAGTGATTGCAGGTCTTGGCTTCAGGCGGTGAAGGGAGAGAGCAAGAAGCCTTCTGAGAAAGAAACAAGAAGCTCTACCACCCTTGCCCCGGAAAAAGACAGTGCAACCAGGTCAGACAAGGGAGATAAGGAGGTCACTTCATCCCAGTGGCCAAAATGAATCATTTGGCACAACCAGCCTGCAGATATTGCCTTCCTCCTTACTTGCAGAGAGTTGCAACCCCTTGCAGCCTCCATGGGTTGGAGACTTGCCAAAACAAGACACACAGCTAGATGTTGCAGCACAGTCAGATGGGGCTATGACAGTTAGTAGCTGCCAATAATCTCACAGAGACCATTTTCTTCGATCTTTCCCAGCATATTAATGAAAATCCTGAGCCTGAGCTGCACTGATTTCATTCATCTCTGCCAGCTGTGCTGCTTGGGAAAACAAAAAAGGTCAAGACGACTTGCAAAGGCATGTCTTTCCCTTGTGAAGCACCCTAAATCTTCTTTTACATTCAAGTAGTCTCGAATTTAATCTGCAAAGCAACTGCTTAGAGGCATGACCTGTGGCTCTGACAGTCCCACCAGCCAATGCATCAGCCAGGACCCTTGAATTCAATCTCCTCAAACAACAAGAAAGCAGCTCAGTAGCAGAACTAATACCAACCCTAGCAGCTGGCAAGCACTTCAGGTTAGCAGCAGAAGGGTTAATTTGCAAGCTGCTTGTCTTTGGCAGCTGCTGCAGCCTCCTAAGGCCAAACTTTTTGAAGGGGTGCATTGTACATCCTGGAAATTGGCAGCTGGAAAGGCCAGATCCCAGAGACAGAGATCTCTGCTCAGGCAATGCCTCAGATAAACAGCAAGGTGTGGTTATAGTCACATCAGGGCTGAGATGGAAAGAGGATTAGAAATGAAGTGGCAAGTTGGGATGAGGGTTACACCTTGGGACCATGAATCTACCTGGTCTGTATCAGGAATAGTTTGGCCAGCAGGAGTAGGGAAGCAATCATGCCCCTGTACTCAGCACTGGTGAAGCTGTACCTCAAATACTGTGTTCAGTTTTGGGCCTCACTACAAGAAAGACATTGAAGTGCTGCAGTATGTCCAGAGAAGGGGAACAAAGCTGGTGAAAGGTCTAAGGATCAAGTCTTATGAGAAGCATCTGAGGGAACTGGGATTGTTTAGCCTAGAGAATAGGCTGAGTGAAGACCTTATTGCTCTCTACAACTACCTGAAAGGAGGTCATAATGAGGTGGGACTTAGTTTCTTCTCCCTATAAACTAACAGTAGGACAAGAGGAAACAGCCTCAAATTGTGCCAAGGGAGGTTTAGATTGGATATGTTGAAAAAAAATCTTTACTGAAAGCATGACCAGGCATTGGAACAGGCTGCTCAGGGAGGTGGTGGAGTCACCATCCCTGGAGGTGTTCAGAAGATGTCTAGACATGGCACTTCAGGACATGGTCTAGCAGCCAGGGTAGTGTTGGGTTGATGGTTGGACTCGATGATCTTAGAGGTCTTTTCCAATGTTAATGATTCTATGATTCCATGAAATTGAGTTGGTCAGTGAAGAGAAGAGTGAGCTGTAGGGATATGATGACCATTTCTAACCAGCCCTGTGTTTCAACTCCTTGAGGAAGGGCAGTGAAGCTGATGACCTACTGGCCCTCGATTCTCACAAGTACAGAATACTTGGAAAAGTATTCAAGCACAGAAAAGGACAGCACTGTTTTCCATGTCCCTTAAGAGCAGGGTGAGACAAGTTTGCAGCACAGCTATGGAGGACAGACATTGAGGAGCACGTGGAATGGAAAAAGCCACAACCCTTGGGATTGCAAAGTTCAGCAATACCAACCCTAAGGTTGATGCACCAGCAGCTTGGGATCCTGCACTGGTTACAACCCCAGACACCTTGTGAAGAACCAGAGCACACTCACCAATCCTTGTGGGGAAGATGTCCTCATTGTTAATGAGCATCTCAATCCAGTCCATCAGCATACACATGTACTTGGGAGCTGACAGCTTGGTTGGCTTCTTATATTTGTTATCGTCCTGCCACCGGTACTCGTACTTGAGTCCACCAGACATGATGGGGCAGCTCTTTTCCGTGCAGTACTCTGACATGGTGCCATAGATGAGGTTGATGCGATTGAAGAAGTCCACCACATGCACTGCAATCCAGTCATTGATGCTCTCACCAGGAGGCAGCTGCACCACTGCTTTCAGGTCCAGCCCAGACTTGAGAGAGGCCTGGGCTTTCTTGTACAGCTCAAAGCGCTGGGTGCCCGGCTCAAACTTCTTGCGGGGGCGAAACGTTTTGTCTTTGTTGAAGACTTGCTTGAGACACAAAGCCATGGCAGGCACTGGCAGCCAGGGTGAGGGCAGAAGCTTGGTGCAATGTGAGATCCAAGGCTGAAGCCTTCAGGGGTGGAGGTTTCTGGGAGGAGAGAAATCAGAGAATCATAGAATGTCAGGGGCTGGAAGGGACCTCAAAAGTTCATCTGGTTCAGCCTCCCTGCCGGAGCAGGATCACCTAGAGCAGATCACACTGGAACACATCCAGATGGTTCTTGAATATCTCCAGAGAGGGAGACTCCACAACCTCCCTGGGCAGCCTGTTCCAGTGCTCTGTCACCCTCACAGGATAAAAATTCTTCCTCAGGTTCACATGGAACCTCCTATGCCTCAACTCCCACCCACTGCCCCTCGTCCTGTCACTGGGCATCACTGAGAAGAGGCTGGCTCCATCCTCCTGGCACATAGGTGAGTTTGCACAAGGATGCTGGCTGGCCCCACTGCTCTCACAGCACATCATTTGAGGTGAGCTCCTGGTCCCTCCACACCCACTAGGGTGACCTGGAGCTTCCACATGACACAGCAGCTCCTGGCACTGAGAAGAGTGAGCACTGCCACACATGCTCGATGGCAAACAAAGGCCTTCCTCCCTCCCTGAGTATGCAAGGAGCTCACTGGGCTTTGGGAAGCCTCCTACCTCCAAGGCTTTTATCATAGAATCAAAGAATGGTCTGGGCCAGAAGGGACCTCTAGAGGTCATCTAGTCTGCCCCACCCTGCAGTCAGCAGGGACATCCCCACTAGCCCAGGTCGCCCAGAGCCCTGTCAAGCCTCACCTTCAATGTCTCCAGGGAAGGAGCCTCAACCACCTCTGGGCAACCTGTTCCAGTGCTCCACCACCCTCATAGTAAAGAACTTGTTCCTAACATCCCACCTAAATCTGCTCTTCTCAAGCTTGAACCCATTGCCCTTCATCCCGTCACTGCAGGCCTCTGTAAAGAGCTTCTCTCCATCCTTCCTGTAGGCCTCCTTCAGGTACTGGAGGCTGCAATGAGATCCCTGCGGAGCCTCCTCCTCTCCAGACTGAACAACCCCAGCTTCCCAGCCTGGCCTCACAGCAGAGGTGCCCCAACCTTCTGATCATTATCGTGGCCCTCCTCTGGACCTGCTCCATGAAGTCCATGTCCTTCCTATAATGAGGGCTCCAGAACTGGACACAGTACTCCAGGTGAGGTCTCACTAGAGCAAAGTGGCAGAATCCCCTCTCTGGCTCTGCTGGCCACACTTCTTTTGATGCAGCCCAGATATGATTTGCCTTTTGGGCTGCAAGCTCACACTGTCTGCTCATGTCAAGCTTCTTGGCCACCAGCACCCCCGAGTTCCTTTCCACTGGGCTGCTCTCTAACACCTCATCCTCCAGCCTGTACTGATAGTGAGGTGAGAATTGTTCCATCCCAGGTGCAGGACTCTGCACTTGCTCTTGTTAAACTCCATGAGGTTCACCTGGGCCCACCTCTCCAGCCTGTTCAGGTCCCTCCGGGTGACCTCCCCTCCCTCTGGTGTGTCGACATGAGGAGAGGCTGAGGGAGCTGGGATTGTTTAGCCTGGAGAAGAGGAGGCTCAGGGGAGACCTTATTGCTGTCTACAACTACCTGAGGGGTGGTTGTGGCCAGGGGGAGGTTGCTCTCTTCTCTCAGGTGGCCAGCACCAGAACGAGAGGACACAGCCTCAGGCTGCGCCAGGGGAAATTTGGAGGTGAGGAGAAAGTTCTTCACTGAGAGAGTCATTGGACACTGGAATGGGCTGCCCAGGGAGGTGGTGGAGTCGCCGTCCCTGGGGCTGTTCAAGGCAGGATTGGACGTGGCACTTGGTGCCATGGTCTAGCCTTGAGCTCTGTGGTAAAGGGTTGGACTTGATGATCTGTGAGGTCTCTTCCAACCTTGGTGATACTGTGATACTGTGACACCACCGCAGTTTGGTGTCATCTGCAGACTTGCTGATGGTGCCCTCGATCCCACTGTCTATGCTAAATAGCAGAGGTCCCAGCACATCCCCCTGAGGGACACCACTTGTCACTGCTTTCCGTCTGGACTTTGAGCCACTGAGCACCATCCCCTGGATGTGATCATCCAGCCAATTCCTTATATCCACTGAGCAGTCCACCCATCAAATCCACATCTCTCCAATCTGGCGAGCAGGATGTTGTGGGGGACTGTGCCAAGGGCCTTCATGAAGAAGTCCTGCACAAAATGAGACCCAGCAGAGCTCAGCAGCCCAGGCAGTCCCAGCCTGGTGACCGTTTATTCCTGCTGGCAAAGGGGAAGTGCCTCGTTCCCAGGGATTTCTCGGCGCAAATAACCCTCGACCCTGCCGCGTCGGCTGGCGAGCGGTGCCAGAGGCACTGCGCTGCGACCGCAGCTGCCTGCCGGTTCACACAGTCTCAGTGCCGACCGAGATCAATGGGGAAAGGGGGTGGGGGGGGGAGAGGAGAGGCGATTATTTCTGTTGTTCTGCGCCGTGTGTTTGTCCAAAAGAACAAAACCCGCATCCGAGGAAGGGAAGCGGGAGCCCAGCACAGCGAGGTGACGTGCCAGGATGCGGCCAGCCCTCCAGGCATGCACACAATGCAGCCAGCAGCTGCTGGGGGGGCTCGATGCTCCGAGGGGCTCGGTCTGGAAGTCACGGCTCGGCCGAGTGCTGAGCTCTCCCCTTCCTGCCTAGGCTAGCGGCAGGGACGAGGGCTGCACTATTTCCTTTGGGTTTGGTCTGGCTCGGTTTTTCTTCCCTTTTCCTCTCTGAAGCTCCAGTGGCAATCCCGTCCTCCCCAAGCTGCCCTGGACAGGCTGAGATTGTGCCGTTTGTCATTGCTAGTGGTGGTAACCTGAGGTCCAGGCCCCCTTGTCCTAAATGCTTTGCTGAGGCTTAGGGAAGAGAATGTTCTCCAACGGCCTTCTCCTGATGGGAGGAGGAGAAAGAGGTGAAAAAGAAAAAGGAAGAGGAAAAAAAAAAAGGAAAAGGAAAAGGAAAAGGAAAAGGAAAAGGAAAAGGAAAAGGAAAAGGAAAAGGGAAGAGAAATTATGATCTGGATGAGGGGATTGAGTCCATCATCAGTAAGTTTGCAAGCTAGGAGCAGGTGTGGATCTGTTGGAAGGTAGGAGAGCCCTGCAGAGGGACCTGGACAGGCTGGATGGGTGGGCAGAGGCCAATGGGGGGAGATTTAACAAGGCCAAGTGCAGGGTTCTGCACTTTGGCCACAACAACCCCAAGCAGCACTACAGGCTGGGGACTGAGTGGCTGGAAAGCAGCCAGGAGGAAAGGGACCTAGGAATACTGGTGCATAGTAGCTGAAGATGATCCAGCAGTGTGTCCAGGTGGGCAGGAGAGCCAATGGCATCCTGGCCTATATCAGGTTATTCTTCCCCTGTACTCAGCACTGGTCAGGCCACACCTTGAGTGCTGTGTCCAGTTCTGGGCTCCTCAATTCATGAGAGATGTTGAGGTGCTGGAATGTGTCCAGAGAAGGGTGACAAAGCTGGTGAGGGGCCTGGAACACAAACCCTATGAGGAGAGGCTGAGGGAGCTGAGGTTGTTTAGCCTGGAGAAGAGGAGGCTCAGGGCTGACCTCATTGCTGTCTGCAGCTCCCTGAAGGGAGGTTGTAGCCAGGTGGGGGTTGGTTTCTTCTCCCAGACAACCAGCAACAGAATAAGGGGACACAGTCCCAAGTTGTGCCAGGGGAGGTCTAGGCTGGATGTTAGGAGGAAGTTCTTCCCAGAGAGAATGATTGGCATTGGAATGGGCTGCCCAGGGAGGTGGTGGAGTCGCCATCCCTGGAGGTGTTCAGGAAAAGCCTGGATGAGGCACTTAGTGCCATGGTCTAGTTGACTGGCTAGGGCTGGGGTGATAGGTTGGACTGGATGATCTTGGAGGTCTCTTCCAACCTGGTTGATTCTATGATATGATATGATTCTATGATAAAAAGAAGAAGGAAGAGAAAGAGAAAAAGAAAAAGGAAGAAGAACAAGAAAAATAAAAAGAAAAAGAAAAGAAAAAGAGAAAAAGAGAAAGAAAAAGAAAAAAAAAGAAAAAGAAAAAGAAGGAGGTTCACAGAAGGGGGAAGTGATTTTCCCAAAGCAGGACTGAATGGTGCCCAAGTAAAACCTGGATGCAGAATTCTATGATTCTATTATATGCATCATTTAAAAGGCAGCTTTTAGCCCGAAGAAGTTTGCTATATAAAATGTTTTCTAAACTTGGTCCTGAGCCATGTGCAGATCCTATTTTGCTCAGCAAGAGACCAGGTAAATATGTTGCAAGAGCAACTCTGTGCTCTCCTCAAAACCCACCCATATGGACATCACTGAGAGGCAGCAGGACCTGGAGATGGTACCAAACAGCAGCAGGACATGCCCAGCAGGGATTTCTACACCACAGCCAGCACATGGCTGTGAGAGGAAATCCCTGGTGTGGGGGCAGCCCCTGGCACGGGTGCAAATCCCAGCATGGATGCTGCTGGTGCAATAACCACAGCCTTTTCCCACAGGCTGGAGTGTTGCTTTGCCACCATTACATAGCTGACAGCATGGTGGTGGTATCAAACCCTGCCACGCTCTGCTGAACCCCAGTACAACCAGGCCTGAAATGGTATGGGTTTAGGTGCTTTTTTTCCCCACAGAAGGGGTCACAGACATCATGCTATGTTATGCAGTTTGACTTTAATATTGGAGTATCCAAACTTTTCCCCAGCTCATGGGGCTGGTTGGGATTTTAACATCTCCAGCCCTGTTATCCTCATTTATTGCCAAGGGGCAATGCCTGGGGGATATTTCTTGGATGCCTTTTTCCTCCTCTGCCCCAAGCAGCTGCCTCTGACCATGTCAAAGAACTTGTTCCCTAGTTCTAAAAAAGATCATGAGCTTTTCAAAATGCCAACCAGTGGAGGGATCTGGCATCACGTCCTGGCTCCTAACTATCCTGAGGGGAAGGATCTCTGATAGCGCAGCTTCAGAGCCCTATAAGAGGCCAGGAGAGGCACAACAAGGCAGTAAAGAAAGTCCTTATCCGAGTCTTCCCACGCAACTGCCACATTCAAGGCACATCCTGTTGATAGCATCTCTAAAAAAAGCCTTCCATGGATTTTGCTAGCATAGCAGTTTCTAGAATATGCAGCTCTGTATACATATAGATTTATATATCACTACTGAAGAGGGAATACTAATCTAATAACACAGAAAGTACTGGGACACCCTTTGGGATGAGGCAGCAGCAGGGTCTGCCAGTGATGAGGCTGAGCAGCACCCAGCTCTGCAGCCAGCATGGGAGGGAGGACGTCAGCAGCACCTCCCATACTTTTACACCCTTCTTGTCATTAACTGATGCTGCCACTAAGCCAGGACATGGAGCTGCCACCACTGAACCAGGACACAGGCTGTACCCCTCCTGGCTGCTGTCTTTAGCCTTATACATGGATTATTTTCCCTGTCTCTCTCCTGCCACCAGCCAGCAGCAGAAGGCTCTGGCTGAAACATAAAGCCATTAAAATAAGCAAAACCAAACAATCGTGCCTCTAATGAGAACTCAGGATTTCCCCATCTAACACTTGGCACCTTCCCAGGACAGAGATAGCACAGCCCCCATGAGTCCTGCAGCTCCTTCTTTATCCCTGTCCCCAGCCACTTCACAACCCTCAGCAAATCTGAGCAGCACCTCTGCCCAGCACCCAAATAACAGCCTGTGACTGCCACCTCACAAGGCTGGACGGGCACCACAAGGCACTGTGCCAAGGCTGTGTCCTCCATCTCTTTACTGGCTAAATGGAGGATGAGCCACTCAATTATCCCCATGCTAGACTGGAACAATCCCACCAGGTCAGACAGTTCCTCTCGGTTAATATCACAGGAGACAAGGATTGGAATCTAATCTCAGAGGTTTCCCTGGGATTTCAGCAAGGCAAGTTATGCCAACAGAGATCTCTCTGTATTGACTCTTCTTCTGGCCTCAGCTTCATTCACTCTGCTACAGGAGCTATCTGCAGGCTTTTCCAGGCAGAGACTGGGTTGTTTGGGGGTGATGAGATGCCACCCTGGCAGATGGTATCCCATTAAATGTGTCACTTGCAGGGGCCATCAGCAATGAAATCAGTTCTCTGTTAATATGATGGAGTTCCCTTTTTCCTATGCCTCAAACCGCAACTCCTCTGCAATTATTGAGCCATAAACTAAGAAATAAACTCTGCATCTCACCTCCTGAAGCCAGACCCATAACTCATCCCACAACTTTCCCAGACTAAAAAGCCCCAGGTCCCCCAACCTTATAAGGAGAGATGGTCATTATCAGACTCCTCTTTGCTACTTCGTGTGAGGTTCCTCATGTAGATGTAGGAACCTGCAGCCTGTCTTTTACTCAGGATTAAAAAACAGAGTGACTTTTATGTGTTCTGGGAATTTTTTGTTTCTTAATTGACTTTTTCAGTTTAAGAGGGACAGGGATCTGCTCAGAAGAGTCCAATGGAGGGTTATGAGGACAATTAGGGGACTGGAGCACTGCCCGATGAGGAGAGGCTGAGGGACCTGGGGCTGCTTAGTCTGGAGAAGAGAAGACTGAGAGGAGATTAAATAAATGTTTATAAATAACTGAGGGCTGAGGGTCAGGAGAAGTGGGACAGGCTCTGCTCACTTGCTCCCTGGGATAGGACAAGGAGCAATGGATGTAAGCTGCAGCACAGGAGGTTCCAGCTCAACACAAGGGGGAACTTCTTGACTGGAAGCATCACAGAGCACTGGCACAGGCTCCCCAGAGAGATTGTGGAGTCTCCTTCCCTGGAGACTTTCAAGGCCTGTCTGGATGCATTCCTCTGTGACCTGAGATAGGTTGTATGGTCCTGATGTGGCGGGGGGGGGGGTTGGACGCAATGATCTCTTTAAGTGTTTTCCAACCCCTGACATCCTGTGATCCTGTGACCTGCATCTCTGCAGCATCCACAACTGGATCTCTGTGCTACCCTGTAAGCTGAGTATCAAGCACATGGAAATGTGCTTCATGTTTCAGTATCATTTGAATGAAAATACCAGTTTAAAAAAGAAAAATGAAAAAAAAGAGAGTAACAAACCTGCTAAACATCTACCAGATGTTTTCCTACCATGCATCTGTTAGAGATTCCTGGTAATGAGGGAGAAAAACCCAGCACTGCTTTAGTTCTGCGAGCAGTCCAGTCTCCTTCAGCCCACAGGGTGCCAGCATGGCAGTGCAGCCTCTCTTCTCTCTGGGCAGCAGCTCACACTGGAGTAATTAGAGGTTTTGCTCTCAGGATCGTTGCCAGCATTGCTAGTAAATTACCAAACTCATTAATAGGCCTTGTGAAACTTTACTGGAGAAAAATGTTCTCCAGACATTAAATTTAACACAAAGCCAAAAACACATCCTGAAGAATCAGAGAGAGGCACTGTGCCAAAGAACAGATTTGTTCTCTTTGCTCCAAGGCTTTCACTGCCCAGAGAGATTGATAGGCATGGAAGGATGAGAGCAGCACAGAGAGGGAGCTACACAGAGGCCAGGACCAGGGCTTAAAATAGCAGCTGTGGCCCTTACAGCCAGGATGCTGAGATGGGACATACCAGCTTGGAGCAAACAGGCTTTGGAAAGTCATCAAATCCTCAGTTTCTCCTCACACAGGGACCCAGCACTCACCCCTGCTGTCTAGGAAGAGAAGCAAAGTCCCCTGGGAATGGGCTGAGGCACATTGTGAGTCTAACTGGCAGAAAAGGGCATCAGCAGCAACGCAAGACCAGATTTTCCCAGTGTCAACCAGTGCTCTCCCATCACCGGCCTAGTATTTGGGACAGATCCATGTAAAGAGATGGAAAATGGGAGGTCTTCCAAGGTTTAACTTCAGCGTGGAGTTCAACTGAGCTTGATGTTCAGGGCTGTCACGTTCCTAGAAACCAGGCTGTGGTCTGCTGGGATGTGGGGTGGGGCAGAAGACCCACATGAGTTCAAATTGCTGCTCTCACTGCCTGTGTTGGGAAATCCAAAGTAAGACCTGCCACTCAACAAGCTTAGGCAGCAGCTTCCTACAACATGACCACACACATCTCACTGCCAGTTCATGCTGGTGGGACCTGGACCAGTGCCGTGGCAGCAGCCTGCAGCTCTCCGCCATTGGTTCCCACATGTAAAATCAAAGCTTCCCCAAGAAGAGCTTTGGCAAAGGCTGCAACCTCCAGTTCCCCACACCACAGTTCCCATCACAGGGTGGTGCCAGCACCCCAGGGGCTCACACATCCCTTTCTGAAGCATTTGCAAAGCCCAAATCAAACTTCATCCAGCTAGAAGCAGACAGGCAATGAAGCAGGCAGTTGTGGAGCTGGAGACTTTCCCTGCTGTCACCCTCTGCCAAGGGTGGTCAGAAAGAGAATGAGAGGAGCTGCTGGCTGGAAAGAGGCTACTGCTTCTCATGGGACATCCACACAACAGCATGCTCTGTGCTTAGTCCCATCCCCTCTCCCAAAATAGCCTCAGCTTTGCAGAAGGTTGGCTACAAACCCAGCTGAGTGGCCACAAAACCCCATCTGCATCTGTGAAGGTTGCTGGCTTTAGTCCTGTCCCTGTTTTCACCAGTGGCAGCAGAATCAAAACTCGGTTGGATTTAGCAGGGCTAAAGTTTGCAAGAGCAAGGCAGAACCACTTCTGGGGTTGGAGCAGAGAGAGACATGTGAAAAACTGATTTCCTAGATTGCTGGGAGGTCCAGAGATGAAAGGAAATCAACTGGAAGGGGGCCTTGTGCATCATAGGCCCTGGTAGAAGAGAGAGTGGAATAGACTGAGAAATTAAACCAAAAGCAAATGCTCTTGGGTCCATGATCAGGTAGGAGGGAAGAGCAATGGTGATGGCAAAGTTTTACTTCAGATCGAGTAGTTAGGGGTTTCAAATTAATGTTTCTTTTGAATTTTCTTGGAATTTGTAAGAACTAAAGATGTACAAACCTTCAAACCTCCACTCCAACAATAGTTGTGCAGCATTGGGTGTGGAAGTGGAAGCCCCATCTCTGGAGACATTCAAGGTCAAACTTGATGGGGCCTGAGCAACCTGCTCTAAAGATATCCCTGTTGGACAAGGTGACCTTTCAGGGTGCTTTCCAGCCTGATGCATTCTATGGTTCTATGTAAGTTCAGGGTCAAATTAAGTCACTCATTTCAGATTTGAGGGATGTTTTTTAGTAGAGCACTTTTTTCCCTCTTTTCTTTATCTTATCATTACAAAATCACAGAGGAAGGCAAGATGAAGGCTTTGTTGTAAATTAAAAACAATTCTGAAAGGTCTGTTAGAAGCTAGAAAAATGAAAGGGGAAAGCAGACAGAGTGACAGGAGAGAAGCTGCCTCCCCACCAAGTCCTGCAGGCTTGAGGCAAGTTCACCAAATAAAACTTCTGGGTTTGACCCCAAATAAGCTTTTATCAAGAAGCCAGCAGGGAGAATCAGTCAGACACACCATCAGTCTCCAGTGCCAAGGGCACCAGGCATGGTCTTGTGTCATCTGCCTCAGTTTCCCTGGTTTAATCTCCTTCCTCAGGCTGTCTTTATATCAAGGGCTGCAAAAGCAAAGGCTTCAGGGGAAAAGCACAGCTCCTCATGGCTTCAGGTACCATAGAGCGAAGTGTAGGCTAAATACTGCCAATGCTGCACATGCCCCTTGGGCTTCCCCAGCGCATCTTGTCTTCAGCTGCTTCCATGTTTTAGGGGATTCCCTTATCCCCACCACAGGCAGCACAAAAGTCCCATCCTTCCCCGTTCCTGGCAGAGGGGCAGGACAGGCATCAGCTCAGTCACCATCTGCCAGAGCCCCAGAGCAGCCACCCGGCTTCCAGATGGACAGTCTGACCAGAAATCAGCTGGCCCTGGGGCTCAGCCACCTTTTTGCTGCTCTAGGAGGTGGTGTTGTCTGGCTGCTGACTCAACAGCCTGTCTCTGAGCTTTCCTTCAAGCTCCAAAGAAGACTTGTTGCAAAATTTGGTCTTCAACCTGTCCTAGAACATCTTTGGAAACAGGGCTACTTTTTGGTGACCTTATACCCCAAAGACCAAGGCTGCTTCTCCTGAGCAACTCTTGATTTTCAGCCACACCAACTCCAACTGAGGCAGGAGTTTCCTCAGGGAAGGAAACGTATCCTCTGTTTTCCAGACTTTGTGATAGTCATGCCCAGTTTTAATCATCCAAGAAATGGGGGCTGCAGAAAGAGGATGCTGGGGAGCAATGTCTTGGAGTGCTGGCCCTGCTCCCTCTGTGCTTCTTGACAGAGCCAAGCCCCAGCTGGGCTGTCCGTGAGAAATGGGGCTCTTGGCTGCTGATCCCAAATATAACCCAAACGATGGAAAATTCCAGGAAACAAGCCAAGGCAAGATGCTGGAAGGGGGATCAAGGCCCAGCACGTGGTTTGGGGGAGCTGCAGAGAAGCTCTGAGCTCTCAACAGCATCCTCTTGTTGCCAAACTGTCCTTGTGCAAACCCTGCCAGTGCCGTGTAAAGTCCCAAGGGGTGAGAGCATCCTCCAAGCCAGCCACCAGGCACCCATCTCCAGAGCAGCCATCACTGGAGCACCAGCAGGATTCATCCCCCTGTCCCTAGCTGGGGCAAGCTGCCAACGGGAAGTTGTGCTGGTGCTTCCCCCAGCTCGCCTGGCCCTTGAAAATCCCCAGCTTGTGCAAAGCAGACTCAGCACGGGTTCCAGGAACGGGACCACACAGCTTGGCTTGCTCCCGAGCTGGCTTCACTGGCCCCTGCTTGGTCCTGCTCCTTACTCTGCCTCCCTGTTCCACCGCTAGCAAAGCAACAGCTCCCTGTGGACCACAGCCAAAGGCACAAAAAAGTTTTCCCTGAGTCACCCAAGATACCTCCAAGCAAGACCTCATCTCCCCAGGCTCAGAGGCAGCGTACCCAGTTCATTCACCACCCAGTGATACACAGTGGGGCCAGGGAGCTTTGGAGTACCTCACTCCTGGAGGCTGCGATCTCACTGCTGCCACCAATGGCGTGCCGGGAGCCCTCCAAAGATGTGTCCGATGGCCCTCACGGTGTCCAGCTGCTCTGGCTCGGTCCCGCGGGGTGTACTCTGCCGTCAGAGCCGTAATCCCAGGCACTAGGAGCTCCAGGCCTGCGAGCTCAGGGAAAGAGACGAAAGGAGATAAGGCAGCTGCTGAAAACACATCTCCACCGCCTGCCCCCGCCCACAGCCTTTCGCCCTCCCTCCGACCCTGGCAGAGCTGCTGCCGGGGCTGTCCCGCCAAGGCGCTTGGCGTGTGCCCACACTATGTGCTGCCGTGCCCGGCAGGTCCCCCCTGTCCTCTGCACACCACCAGCCGCCTGCACCAGTCCCTGCCCCGACGTCGCTGCTCCCGGACCCTCTCACGTCCTCAAACAGGCTCTCTTGGTATTTACGCTCTGGCAGCTGAGCCCAGACGTGCTGGAAGAAGGGGGAAGAGCCTTCTACAGGCGTCCATGCGCCAGCTGGCTGAAAGACCACTCCTTCCCGGGCTATCTCCAACCGGGTCTTGCCCAGCCTGTGCTAAAAGCACCCAGGAACATCCTCAGCGTGCAGCACCAGGACTCACCTCATCTCCCAGGACTCTGCTTTCAGCCCCAAATCCCCCCGAGGCACTTTCTGCTCTTAGCGAGGGAACAGCAAAAGTAAAACATTAAGAAGACGACGCCCGAGGCAGGCTCCCCAGCGCGGCTGCCGGCGCCTCAGGGCTCGCAGAGGCAGCGAGGGTCGCTGCGCTCCGCCGCTCGCTGCTGCTCGGTTAGCGGAGCGCCGGGGCCCAGCGTTCTTGTCCCGCCGGTGATGTCACATCCTGACCCTGCCGGCAGCTCCAGTCCCTGCAAAACCCCCTGGGAAGCTGGCCCGCTGGCCTCCCCGCACCATTCCTGGGTGCTGAGGTCTGCTTTGTCTTTGGTGTGCTCCCAGGTTTCACAGGACAGCGGCACGCTGAGGACATGAGACAAAATCCTGCCGTGTCCTCCCCCTCCCTCCTTTGCACAGTCCCTCTCCTTTCATCCTCCCCCCCCCTCCATACACACACAAAACTCAGCTGGAGGTTTCAGTGCCGCGCCAAGCTGGATGCCATCCCAAACAGAAAAGCCGAGGAGAGGGCAAAGAAAAGAAGAGGAAAACTTTGGCTGCCCAGAGCAGACTCCCTTTCTGTCAGTCGGAGCTGGGGTTGAGTTCTGGAGCATGCTGCTGTGTTCAAATGCTCAGAGCGAAACTGAGCCTGCACCAGCATGCACAGCACCGAGGAGCAGCCAGACAGCGTGGGACGGCTCGGTGGAGGTCTGGGCTCTGCTTTGGAGGCAAACTCCCAGGTGGAGATGTAAAACTGGTGGTTTACTCTAACTGGTAGGAACCAGTGGGGTGGGAGGCAGCAATGCAGCCCTGTCGCTCGCAGTCCGGTTCTTGGCACAGCAGTGTGCTTTTCACAGGGGAGCAACCTGTCTTAATCATGGCAAGATGAGACAGCAACCGTGTGCTGGGCTGCAGCAAGAGCAGCATGGCCAGCAGGGCAAAAGAGGATTCTGCCCCTTTACTGCTCTCAGCAGACCCCACCTGGAGCACTGTGTGCAGTTCTGGGGCCCCCAACACAAGAAGGACATCGAAATGTTCGAGCCAGTCCAGAGGAAGGTGACAAAGATGATCAGAGTGCTGGAGCAGCTCTGCTATGAGGACAGACTGTGAGAGTTGGGGCTCTTCAGCCTGGAGAAGGCTTTGAGGACTCTTTGTAGTGGCCTTCTAGTATCTTAATAGGGCCTACAGGAGGGCTAGGGAAGGATTGTATACAAGGTCTTGTGATGACAGAACAAGGGGTAATGGGCAGAGGGGAGATTTAAACTAGATGTTAGGAAGAAGTTCCTTCCAGTGAGGGTGGTGAAACACTGGCACAGGTTGCCCAGGGAGGTTATGGATGCTCCCTCCCTGGAGTTGTTCAAGGCCAGGTTGGATGAGGCCTTGAGCAACCTGTTCTAGTGGAAGGTGTCCCTGCCTATGACAGGAGGTTGGAACAAGATGATCTTTGTGGTCCCTTCCAAGCGAAACCATTCTATGACTCTATGAGATACAGAGATTGCTGGAAATATCTGCTGACTGCTTAGCACCAGGGCAGGTCCATCTAGGGAAGGGTTTCTAGGCATTTAGTAAATGTTAAACTCAGGTTCAGCCAAACACTTGCAGGGATGGGGCAGGCTAGGGACCAGGGCTCAGGCCATGGTGGAGGTAAGAACCAGCAGGAATGTGAGATAGTAACGTACAAACCCAGCAGCCTGAGATGGCAGAAAGATCCAGCTGCTAGGTACCTTTGTATGAAGCAGGTTTAGGATGTTTGCCTTCATGAATCCCACCTGGCTTCCTCTGCTTCTTCTGCCATGGATTTACCTTCTGACCCCATTCAGACTGTGCATCCAGTGAGATGCATCTCTGCAAGATCTGGGCTGCTTCCTCTGGAATGAGGCTTTTCGGCTATAGAAGATGCCAAGGTTTGCCCTTGAGGCACAATGTTCAGAGACACTCTTTAAAATCGAAGTTAGATGCTCAGCACTGGCAAACACTCTTGATTATCCAGCAGCCACCCAGAGCAGGAAGCCACGAGTAGCTCAGTTTGCGGCCCTAGAAGGCACCTTCTTTCCTTTTCTCTCTCTCTCTCTCTCTGTGCCAGTGCAAGGCACTGGATTTGTGCAAATGTGATATAAACTGTCACCTGAAGCAGCATCTTATTAGGAGCAAAGACCCATAGCACTGGCCAGCAGCTGCTTGTGCATTACTTTTGATCGGAGCCAGACAGATCTGGGGCTTGCACCACCCTTGCAGCCTCTTGCTTTAGTGCCTGTTCTTGTTTGGGATGTTTACTGAAGGGCAGGTCATGGGCCAGGTGATGGGAGAAGGACACACCAAGGACATGCAGGATTCACCTGTGCTTGGCATCTGTTGCAACATAAGATGGCTGAGATGTCTCACACCTGCAGGATCTTTCTGCTGAAAAGGTAAAACCTGGAGGCAAAGCACCCTGCACACTCAGCTCCTGGGGCAGGAGGGGAGTTGTCAAAATCATCTGTCTGGCCACTTCCCACCACACATACCAGCTAAGTCAGTGTAACCCCAAAGGCTCTGCTCTGTATGTACATCCACCCCAGGACCTGCAGGCTGGTCTATGGAGCAAGAGCCTTTCCCATATCAGCCTTGCCCTCTCAGTCATTGTAGACAGTACCAGGTCTAAGTAACACCCCTAAGATTAGGATCCAGCTCAAGAAGCCCAGCAGACTCTTCCTGGATGCTGGCAAACTAGCCCCTGTGCCTTGCTCCAGCAGGTTCAGGCAGCAACAGCACCTCCACGACCCTTTGTTGGGGCACCTGTGGGAATGCCTCTGACACTGAATGCTCAGTGCTTGGACATCACAGCTATCTTGAGTCCTGGCAAAGGCTGAACAATGCTGCTGTCCTCCATCCTGGGAACCCAAGGGATGCAGGAAACCACAAAATATCCAGACCTCTTGAGCAGGAGGCTGAGGTGTATGGAGAAGCTATAACTTCCAACAGCTAATGCCAAGCTAGGAGGAAACTTTCAGCTGAAACCTCTACAAAAAAAACTAGGCACAAGTCCAAAACTGAGGGGGCTTGGTCATATAGCAAAGATCCCAAAGGGAACTCATAGCCAAGATTTACATCCAGGCAAGATGGAGTCAAAATACTTAGAGGTGAAAGGGAGCCCTCCCATCCTGAATGGTTTGGAGCTAAAGGAGAGGGCCCAGGAAAGCAGCACAAGAGCTTATGCTACACCAGCTGCCTTCCCACGGGTCCACTGGAGTGAGCAGGGTTAGGGAGCTACCCCTTGCAAAAGGTTTTGAAACCTCCCAGAGCAGAAATCCCACACTTCCAGGGCTGCCCGAGGTGCCAGCTGCAGGAAGGGAGGGGAGGAGTGACACGGGGGAAGGGAAGAGGTCCCGGGGCAGCGCTGGGGCAGAAGGGATGTGTTATTGTGAGGACGCATTTATCTGCTCGGCAGGAAGGAAGGGGGGGGTTGGCTCCGCTTCTGAGGGCAGGTGCACAGCTGAATTTATCAGGGGGAAGGAAGCAGGGAAGGAAGTGAGCCCCGAACGCTGGACGGCTCCGTCAGACCTCACGGGTGTTCGTGGAAAGAGGCCCAACGTGGCAACACAGCTTGGCAGGACACAGCTGCACCAGGGGGTGTGTGCAGTGAGGCCCCTGCAAGCCCCCTGCCAGCTACAGAACTGGGCCAGGCTCTTGCTGGACACATGATGCCCTGAGTGCCCTATGGGCCTTCAGACCCCAGGAGCCAGGGGGACAGATGTGTGTGCCCAGGCAGGGTCTGAAGGCTCTGTGTGCCTATGCAGACCACAAGACACAGCAAAAGGAGCAGTGGGTTTGCTCTGGTTATTACTTAACGAAATTCAACAAGGGCAAGTGTAGAGTCTTGCATCTAGGAAAGAACAACCTCAGGTATAAGATGGAGACTGACCTGTTGGAAGGCAGTGAAGGGGAAAACGATCTGAGGGTCCTACTGGATGGGAGTTGACCATGAGCCAGCAATGTGGTCTTGTAATCAGAAAGGCCAATGCCATTCTGGGGTGTGTTAGAAGGGCTGTGGTTAGTAGGTTGAGAGAGGTTCTCCTGCCCCTCTACTCTGCCCTTCTGAGGCCACATCTGGAGTACTGTGTCCAGTTCTGAGACCCCCAGTTCAAGAGGGACATGGAACTGCTTGAGGGAGTCCAGCACAGAGCCACAAAGATGATGAAGAGAATGGAACATGTCTCTTACGAGGAGGGCCTGAGAGAGCTGGGGCTTTGCAGATTGGAGAAGAGGAGAAAGAGAGGTGACCTCATCAATGGTTATAAATATGTAAAAGTGAGTGCCAGGAGGCTGGAGCCAGGCTCTGCTCAGTGATGCCCAGTGACAGGACAGGGGGCAATGGGTGGAAGCTGAGGCATAGGAAGTTTCATGTAAATATGAGGAAGATTTTTTTCTCTGTGAGAGTGACAGAGCACTGGAACAGGCTGCCCAATGGAGTTGTGGAGTCTCCCTCTCTGGAGATACTCAAAACTCACCTGGACATGTTCCTGTGTGATCTGGTATAGGAGATCTTGTTTTGGCAAGGGGGTTGGACTTGATGAACTTTTGAGGTCCCTTCCAGCCCCTGACGTTCTGTGATTCTCAGAGAGATAAAGGACACGGCCAGAAAAGCTTGTCTCAGCTTTGCCGTGTCAGGAACAGCCATTTCCCATCTCTACTCCACTAAGTCTTGCATAAGCTCAGAGACAGGGAGTGAAAAGCTCAGCCACATGCACGGGAGCCTTACCATTTTCTAAGGCAAAGGGGAAAAAAAGCATACATAGATGAATAAAAGCACTGGAGTCATCATCTGCAGTGAGGCTAAGAACACTGTCCTTCAGCCTGCACTTCCTTGGCTGCTGCAACAGCCACCCTTCACAAGGCAGGATGACTCCCTGGGGAGCAGGATGGGCTCTGGGTTTCCTGCTGATGTTGGGGTACATCTCCCCAGGGTGAGTGGGCAAGTCAAGGGTTTGAGACACCGACCAGAAAACACCTCTGGCTGCAGAAGTTGTTCCACCACTCCTAGCAGGAACTGCTGCCACATCCTTGGCCCTGGGCTCTCCTCCAGTCACAGCAGACCACAAACAGTATAGAGGGAAGGAAGTGGCTTCCTACTGCACTTGCTTTGGCCATGAGGTCCTTGCTGCAGAACGTTGCAGGGGCTGAAGTCTACATAGGACCACTGGGAGGACTTGGGCTTCTCGGTGAACATGCCCACTTGGCAGATGCATCCAGCTGAAGAAGACCCTGGCCCACAGATGGCTGGCAATCAGCAAAGTGACCTGGAAAACTATTGCAGGATGTTTGCACTCCTGAAGGCAGATCAGCCTGGGCACCATGTCTAACTCACTGCAGCCTACCATGCTATCAACCTTACAGGAGGAGCCCGAGGACCTAACTTCTTTCTTCCTAGCACAAAACTCACCCCAGGCTCACAAAGCTGAGCAGAAAGGCTCACGCAAGCTGTGTGTGTGCCACTGGCTCAGAACAAGAAGACAAACCTTCCCTCTAGTGGCTGCAGGGCACAGGAGTCTCACAGTGACCTTCTCTCCCAATGCCGAGACTGAAAGTGTTATTTTCATCAGACCCTTGGGCTCCACACAGATCCTGAGTCCATCAAATCTTATAACCCGTGTGACTATTTTTGTGGCTGCCAATTTGTATGAAACCACAGAGAGAGTCGGGAGTCTGTGTCTGCACTGCAGTTTGTAGGTGCCCATCCCCAGAGCCAGCCCATGCTAAGAGTGCACCCTCAGCAAGTGTGCAGATGACACCAAGCTGTGTGGCACAGTTGACTTGCTGGAGGGCAGGGATCCATCCAGAGGGACCTGGACAGGCTGCAGAGGTGGGCCCAGGCCCAACCTCATGAAATTCAACAAGGCAGTGTAAGGTCCTGCACCTGGGTCAGCACAATCCCAATCACAACTCCAGGCTAGGTGGTGAATGGCTGATAGCAGCCCTGGGAGTCTGCAGTGATGGAAAGCTCAACATGAGCCTGCAGTGTGAGCGCAGCCCAGACAGCAACTGTGTGCTGGGCTGCATCAAGAGCAGCATGGCCAGCAGGGCAAGGGAGGGGAATCTCCCCTTTTACTCTCTCAGCAGACCCCACCTGGAGTACTGTGTGCAGTTCTGGAGCTCCCAACACAAGAAGGACATGGAACTGTTAGAGTGAGTCCAGAGGAGGCCACAAAGATGCTCAGAGGGCTGGAGCAGCTCTGCTATGAGGACAGACTATGGGAGTTTGGGCTCTGCAGCCTGGAGAAGGCTTCAAGGAGACCTTGGAGTAGTATCTGAAGGGGCCTGCAGGAAGGCTGGGGAGGGACTATTGACAAGGTCTTGTAATGACAGAATGAGGAGTAATGGGTTTAAACTGGCAGAGGGGAGACTCAGACTACATGTTAGGAAGAAGTTGTTTGCAGTGAGGGTGGTGAGACACTGGCACAGGTTGCCCAGGGAGATTGTGGATGTGTTCAAGGCCAGGTTGGATGAGACCTTGAATGACCTGTTCTAGTGAGAGATGTCCCTGCCTATGGCAGGGGGTTGGAACTAGATCATCTTTGAGGTCACTTCAAACCTAAACCATTCTATGATTCTAAGGCTTTGCCAAGCAGCCAGGAGTGCAGTTCACGTATGAGCACATCCTAGATGCTGGAGAAGCCACACAGCCATGGAACACCACTGGCCTATTTCTGCAGCAAGGATGGTTTGTGGGGCAAATAAATCAGCTGGGCTACTCCCTGTGACATCAATCATTCAAAGGGACAGAGGATCGAGGCTATAGTTTCTCTTGGACCTTTTTATTACGGGTCTTTGTCCTAGTTTGAGTCTAATTACCACCACAGCAGCAGATCTGAGTGTGCTGTTCAAGTTGTAACTGTAGCACAAGCACACACATGGGCAATGGTATTTCCAAAAGTACTTTTTCCATTTACAAATTAGAGACTTCATTCACTGTGGCAAATCTGAACCTGACATCTGGCCTGCAAAATATTGAAACAACTGTGTTTTCCATGACCAAAATGGTTTGGTTTGATGCAGCAGCATCTCAGGCTACCAGGCCATCTGCTCTTACAATCTGTATTCCTCTATGACACACAGAGCATACAAGAGTGCAGCAGGAAAGAGCTGCCTGAAGCTTGCAGGCTTAAAACAGCCCTTCAGTGGGGCAGTCCACCAGATTGGCTTCCTGGAGACAACACAGCAGTAACACCTTCTGGGGCTACAGCAGACCCACACCCCAGCAGATTTGGGAATACCTCCCAGAAGGGTATGCAACTTTCAGGTTTGTAAACCTTGCCATCTCTCTGCCATTGCGCACACACAAGTTGCAGCCAGCTCTTTGCTCCTTGGGGTGATGGAATCCAACACCAGATCATTGACCCAAGTCTGTCATTTCTGTGCCAAGTCATCTCATCCCACCCCACACAGTGGTTAACATCCTGTGGCATCAGAGGACCTAACAGTACCTGCAGAAACAAGCCCTTGCTCTTTTTCCACTAGTCCATTCCACCTCTGCCAGGGCCAGAAGATGCTGTCTTTTGCAGAAGGGCTGCAGGCTGTGTGATCAGTGAGGACTTTTCAGTTCAGCCTTATTTAGAAATTGTTCCAATGCATGCAAGAATGTTTCCTGTTCTTGACTTTGCCATTTCTTTGTGTCTTAACTCCCTGGAGAAGGTCTCATGTTGGGATTAATCACATGATGGGTTGAAAAAGCCACACTCAGAATTACAGGTAGTGACAGCTACAGCGCAATTCTGCAAACTCTGACCTTTTAAGCTCAGAAACAGGCTCAGGTGCAGATTTGGAAGCCTTGAATTTCACTCCTGTTGCCCATTACTCATCCAGGGATGTCATATTATAGCTGTAGTAAAAATGACTATTGCAACTTTGACTCCTTCAAAGCAGGAAGCGAATAATGAATCAAAACTACCCTTACTTCAACTAAGAGAAAATGATAAACGGAGCACAAATGCTATAAAGAGAGAAAGGCTCTTTAATAAAGGTGATTTGCTGTTCAGATTCTAACAGCTCTATCTACATCTCCTCCTATTATTCCCCTGCTACACATGCACTCAGAGCCAACACAATTGGAAACAAAAGACATTAGCAGAGAGCAGAGCAGCTCTAGGAGATGTGCCTCTTCTAAAACCACCTCGTGATTCCCTGAATGGGCAGGAGTTCACAACCGACGTACACAAGTCCCTGCTGAAATAGACCCCAGCAATAAAGCCTTACTATCTGCTGCTAGTACTTAGCTGAACACTGGCCATGTCCAGGACAGGCAGAGAAAGTGTGGAGAGTATGGTGCTGAGGCACTGCAACAGGCATTGGAACTGCCCCAACCTGGAAGTGTTCAGAGCTACACTGAATGGGGCCTTGAGCAACCTGTTCTAGTAGAAGGTGTCCCCGCCCATGGCAGGGCATTGGAACAAGAAGATCCTGAAGGTCCTTTCCAAACCAAACCAGTCTGTGGTTATAACGGGGCCCTACAATGACAGTAGCCAACAGATTGTGTAAGAGCCCTTCAGAACTCAAACCTCCACATAAGGTCATGCTCATGGGAAGCACAGAAAATCCAATACTACCCCTGTCCAAAAAGTTGGTCTTCCTCTAATGGAGAGAAAAACTGAGTGCTCTTCTTTGGCAAAGGAGGGAATGCTTGCCATGTGCAGCACTGATGGAGAGGACGTGATGTGGCCCAGACAGTAACAGAAAGTTAGCACCAGATACTGGATGTGGACATGGGAAAGACTTCAGCACTGCTCCTGAGCAGCTCTTTGCTGCCCTCTGCTTATTTGTCTGCCTGTGCAGCGGTGGTGTGCTGGCACTCCACGTGCAGGCTGCACACTGCACTGCTGCGGTCTGCCCTGTCCAGACAGGGCTACCTCTGCTGGCAATGAAAACGAGAAGTCTGAAGCGTGAATGCTTTGGGATTTGCCTGTTGAAGGCAGATTTAGAAAACAAAGTTGGCTGCAGTCCATAAAGCCAGAACCTGACCAACACTGCCATGTGAAAGCAGCAGTGCATATTCATACCAACACTTTTTTTTCCTGAGTTGTCACTTAGCAATTGAAAAAACAGCTGGTGCCTCCCTCTGCTACTATGCCTGTCACATCTTGCTTTTATTATGGGCAGTGCCTTTCCTGGAGAAGCAAGAGCTATTTTCTGTCCCTTCAAATACTACCTGTAGAGTTGGCTTACTAGGTACCAGTCTGGAAAAAAAAATCACTTCTACAAAGCAAGCAGCAATTCCTCTGCAATATAAAGAATATAGAAAAATGAAAGTGTTTGTAATCCAAGAGAGAAAGACAGGAACAGGATGAAATCAGTTAAGTCACAGGACCACACAGGATCACAGGGTGGAAGGGGCCCAAAGAGATCAAGTCCAACTCCTCTGCCAGAGCAGAACCACGCCATCTAGCTCAGGTCACAGAGGAATGCAACCAGACAGGTCTTGAACATCTCCAGAGAAAGACACTCCACAGCCTCTTTGGGAAGCCTGTGCCAGTGCCCTGTGACCGTTACAGAAAAGAAGTTCCCCCACGTGTTGAGGTGGAACCTCCTGTGCTGCAACTTACATCCATTGCTCCTTGTCCTACCCCAGGGAACAAGTGAGCAGAGCCTGTCCCCCCTGCTTCTGACCCCCAGCCCTCATATAGTTATAAACATGTATTAAACCTCCTCTCAGTCTTCTCTTCTTCAGAGTAAAAAGCCCCAGGTCCTCTCCTGATAAGGCAGTGTTCCAGTCCCCTAATCATGCCCGTAGTCCTCCGTTGGACTCTCTTGAGCAGATCCCTGTCCCTCTTAAACTGAAAAAGTCAATTAAGAAGCACAAAGTTTCCAGAACAAATAAGTCACTCTGTTTTTTAATCCTGAGTAGAAGATAGGCCACAGGTTCCTACAGGAGGAACCTCACACAAAGTAACAAAGAGGAGTCTGTTTATGACCATCACTCCTATTCTTTTTTCTTGATGGACATGCCTCTATGAATTCCAGACAGATTAGAAAGCAGTGGACCATGCAATTATAATGGTGGAGGGCCTTTAAAAAGTATTTACTGAGAAGAATTATTGATTGTTCTCCATCTCCTGATGCCAGTACAGTCCATTACACAGCTCCCCTTCTGTCAATTTATTTCAGATTTCATAAAGACAGCATGCAGCAGGAAGGTAGAGAACAGGAAAATGGCTCATTCTGATGAAGTTAGACTGAAGTACAGGGCTCCATTTAGGCAATTAATTACTGTTGTTTAAATGGCCCGAGTCCTCATCTTACATCAGCACCAGACAGGCATGACTTATCACATTCCAAGGGTGTCTTCCTATCTTTACTGCAGCCAAACTACATCCATGAAACTAAAGATAGGATGATCCCATCTAGGAAAACACCTGCCTGCTGCTGGTTCTCTTCACCTTCAGGTCAGGCTCTAGGACTTGTCAGAAGCTTGACTGGGTCTCAGTTCTCTTCCAAGTCCACTTTGCTCAAGCTCTGCTATAACTGACATATATTTAAATTCACCAGATCTGTGGTTGAAGGTCTCCACTAATTCATAGGTCTGGGACCGATCAGTCGCATAGAAAAGAGGCACCTGATTTGCCAAGCACTGTGCCTCGTGGACCACCTGTGGGTTAAAACAAAGATTCTGTTACCACTGGGTTTAGCCATATTTGAGTTTCCCACTGGAAGACACTTCAGCAGCTGAAAGGCTGCAGTCCTGCTCACTAAATGACTCAATTCCAAGTCACCTTAGTTTAGCCAATATCTTAAAGAGCACCTCCCTCTCCTTCCTGACCCACTTATACACTTTAGCAGCATATCATTGAACTACTCTCCTGCTGAGCACACACCTCATAGGTGCTCTCATCGACCCCACCTGGAGTACTGAGTACAGTTCTGGAGCTCCCAACACAAGAAGGACGTCGAACTGTTGGAACAAGACCAGAGGAGGCCATGAAGATGCTCAGAGGACTGGAGCAGCTCTCCTATGAGGACAGGCTACGGGAGTTGGGCTCTTCAGCCTGGAGAAGAGAAGGCTTCAAGGAGACCTTGTAGTAGCCTTCCAGTACCTGAAGGGGGCCTACAGAAGGGCTGGGGAGGGACTATTTACAAAGTCTTGTCAAGACAGGACAAGGAGTAATGGGTTTAAACTGGCAGAGGGGAGATTTTAAACTAGATGTTAGGAAGAAGTTCTTTCCAGTGAGGGTGGTGAAACACTGGCACAGGTTACCCAGGGAGGGGAGGTTGTGGCTACTCCCTCCCTGGAGGTGTTCAAGGCTAGGTTGGATAAGGCCTTGAATGACCTGTTCTAGTGAGAGGTGTCCCTGCCTATGGTGGGGGGTTGGAACTAGATGATCTTTGAGGTCCCTTCCATCCTAAACCATTCCATGATTCTAAAATAGGTCTTTCATAATCCCTGCCCACCCTAACGCACTGGAGATGCACCAAGGCCTCATCTTTCCCTTCTCACAGCTGACCTATTTGCAAAAATTGATTGTTTACTCTGAGATACATCAGGGCACATGCATTGCAGTTTCAGAACTGGTATAAGTAGGTCAGTTAGAGGTGGGATGCTTGGTTGTCTTGCTCCACCAGTATAATCCCTAGTGCTGTTAGTCCTAACACTGCTATTACAGACATGCAAATAGCAGCACACCCACACAGAGAAACGAGCAAAGGCATGCAGAAACCTAACACACAGCTCTGGAGGTCTCCTGATTTGACAAGCAGTAAGAATCTTCAAAACTTGTTGGCAGTTATCAGCAGCTTTCATTTAAATTTGATTTCATTCACAAAAGAAAAAAGGAGCCTTTTTTTCCCCTCTTTCTTTTACAACAATAAAATACAATAACAAAAGAAAGAATTACAGAATAAACTACAACAAAGTAACAATTACAGAATGCAGATGCTGAAATCACCAGCTAGACAAGGACTGATTATTTCTTTCTAGCTTTCCTTAGTATTAAGTGGATTAGGTTCAAGAAATCTAGTAAGATTCCCTCTTTTTTGGGAAACAATCTTTTAAAGACTTCCATTTGGCTTTAAGTCAAAACTGAAGGAGAAGTTGCAGCATAAAATGAACGACTCTAATGAGCAGATTTCTCTTACCAGGAACTTGGAGTCCATTTCTGCTGTCATTAGTACTATCCCTTTTTCCTTCTGCAGCTCAGGATAATGGTACAAGACCAACTGGCTAGGAGCAGTTTCACCTTGGGTCTGAATGAGATAAAGAAACCTGTCAGTATCCCAAAAAGAACTTCAGCTCTATTGCAGATTTGGAAGCTTGACTACAAAACTTTTGAGTATTAACTGCTATGGAAGCAGTAATTTTTCAAGGTTTAAGGGTTGGTTCTAATTAAAAGTTCATTATTCCTGGTGTTTACAGAAAACAAGGGATTTGCTGGCATAGGCTGGGCTTTTCCTTAAGACCATTTTGCATTTAAAACAACCCCCAGTTTTCAGAAAAGCAGATGAGACACTTAGTGCCATGTTCTAGCTGACTGGATAGGCCTGGGTGATAGGTTGGACTGGATGATCTTAGAGGTCTCTTCCAACCTGGTTGATTCTATGATTCTATGATCTTAGAGCACCCACTGGGATTTTGCTGAAAGAAAGTTGTTACAAGTTTGGCTGATGTTTTTATTGTGAGATTATTTCACCTCTACCTCATCCTCCTTTACATTGCAGTCACTTAATAATTACACCTACTAAGTGATCCATAATTAATTCATTTACTCATAATTAATGACAATTCTTCCCTACTAATTCAAGTTAGGAGACACAACCTGGTTGTTAACCTATCTAGCAAACAATATATATTGCAAGGTGCTGACATTGTATATTTCTAGATTCTAAGCCATTTTTTTATTTATTTTAACCACTCACCTGAATGTTTATTAGGGAAGTAAAGTGCAATTCTGTTCCTGACCATTGTCCCACAAAGAACTCATAGCCTTCTTTTCTTGGCAAAGCATATAAAAACTGCAGAGAAATGACAGAAAGCAGTAAGTCTCCCTTTTACAGCATAAAATGATGCTCAAGGCATAGTGGCCTGCAGCATAAACCAGAAGAGGAAAAAGGACTGATAGAGTAGCAGGAACCACACTTCAAAGCAGATCATCAACTAGCATTGCTTCATCAGTATTATTTCATTAGCAAATATACTGGCACATATTTGCATCACTATTGCATGAGACAGGCAAGGGAAAGGATGGATCAGCAGAGAACATTCAGACTCTGACACTTTTTGCACATATTTGCATCACTATTGCACGAGACAGGCAAGGGAAAGGATGGATCATCAGAGAACATTCAGACTCTGACACTTTTTGCACATATTTGCATCACTATTGCATGAGACAGGCAAGGGAAAGGATGGATCAGCAGAGAACATTCAGACTCTGACACTTTTTGCACATATTTGCATCACTATTGCACGAGACAGGCAAGGGAAAGGATGGATCAGCAGAGAACATTCAGACTCTGACACTTTTTGCACATATTTGCATCACTATTGCATGAGACAGGCAAGGGAAAGGATGGATCAGCAGAGAACATTCAGACTCTGACACTTTTTGCACATATTTGCATCACTATTGCACGAGACAGGCAAGGGAAAGGATGGATCAGCAGAGAACATTCAGACTCTGACACTTTTTGCACATATTTGCATCACTATTGCATGAGACAGGCAAGGGAAAGGATGGATCAGCAGAGAACATTCAGACTCTGACACTTTTTGCACATATTTGCATCATTATTGCACGAGACAGGCAAGGGAAAGGATGGATTAGCAGAGAACATTCAACCCTGATGATACTGTGATACTGTGTGATACTTTTTGCACATATTTGCATCATTGTTGCACGAGACAGGCAAGGGAAAGGATGGATCAGCAGAGAACATTTCGACTCTGACACTTTTTGCACGTATTTGCATCACTATTGCATGAGACAGGCAAGGGAAAGGATGGATCAGCAGAGAACATTCAGACTCTGACACTTTTTTCACTTCTAGAAAATGAACAGCAAATATCACATAAGAGGCATTCAAGAGTATTTAATCCTCTAATTTCCCCAACTGCTCCACACCAAGCAGCAAGTATTTCTTTCCTCTAGGTTGGCAGTCCTTGGCTCTGGAGGCTAGGGACTTGTTTTCCCACACAGAGGGAAAGGACAGCACAGGAGCAGAAAAGCATGTGGCATACCTGACTAAATGCCAATGGACTGTTCAGAAATGCACTTAAAGCTATAAATCCAAGCTCCAAGTAGCTATATTTGATCTTGCTCTTGGCAAGTGAAATATACAGGACCAATCTATCAATTCCTTCAAGTCTCCCATTCAGATTTAAGAGTCTCCCTCTCAACTGCAAAGGAGTCTAGCTGCTTTGTTTCCTTAGAAATGAAATGTTTCACTTCTTTGTCTCAGCATAGTGAGATCTGCACAAAATCCATTCTTCAGCAGAGAGATTTCTGTAAAAATACACCACTTTCACCAGAAAACAACACTAATCCAGCAGCACATGGTACAAGACTGCAGAAAGATATCCTTTAGCTTGTCAGTTACCTTCTTTTGTAATTTTGGGGTGTATTAGAAGGGCTGTGGTTAGTAGGTCAGAACACCTTCTCCTGCCTCTCTACTCTGCCCTGCTGAGGCCTCATCTGGAGTACTGTGTCCAGTTCTGGGCCCCCAAGTTCAAGAGGGCCACAGAACTGCTTGAAAGAGTCCAGCACAGAGCCACAAAGATCATGAAGGAAATGGAACATCTCTCTTACAAGGACAGCCTGAGGGAGCTGGGACTCTTTAGCCTGGAGGAGACTGAGAGGTGACCTCATCAATGGTTATAAATATCTGCAGGGTGAGTGCCAGGAGGATGGAGTCAGGTTCTGCTGGGTGATGCCAAACAGGATAAGGGGCAATGGGTGGAAGCTGAGGCATAGGAAGTTTCATGGAATCATGAGGAGGACTTTTTTCCCTGTGAGGGTGACAGAACACTGGAACAGGCTGCTCAGGGGGATTGTGGAGTCTCCCTCTCTGGAAATACTCAAAACCCACCTGGACATGTTCCTGTGTGATCTGGTGTAGGAGATCCTGCTCTGGCAAGGGGGTTGGACTGGATGAGCTTTTGAGGTCCCTTCCAGCCCCTGACATTTTGTGATTCTGCAATTTGACTTTTTGGGGCAACAAGGGTGGTGAGGGGTCCTGAACACAAGTACTGTCAGAGTGTCTGAGGGAACTGGGATGGTTCAGCATAGACAGGAGGCTAAGAGGAGACCTCGTTGCTCTCTACACCTACCTGAAGGAAGATCGCGCAAAGTAGGGGTCAGCCTCTTCTCCCAGGTAACCAGTGACAGGGAAAGGTCTCAAGTTGAATCAGGAGAGGTTTAGATTGGGTATCAGGGAAAAAAATCTTCACAGAAGATGGCCATTTGGCACTGAAACAGGCTGCCTGGGGAAGTGGTAGATTCACCATCCCTGGAGGTGTTTGGACGAGGTGCTTAGAGACATGGTGTAACAGCTGTGTACAGGGAAGTGTTAGGTTATGGCCTGACTCAATGATCTCAAGGTCTTTTCCAACCAGGCAATTATGTTATTCTTCAAAGCAACATCATGCTTACTGACACAGTAACCTTCTAATTGAGGCTTACAATATATCCATCAACCTGTGTGAGAAACAGCAAACCCTGATCTCAGGAATCCACTCATTTCTCAAGTAACCATGCTACCCATTCTCAGCATTTTATGCTTTGCCATGCTGGGGTACACCTAGGACAGAACTCACAGGGTATTTACTCTCTATCTGCAATAAAAAGGTTCAACTCCACCCCATTCCCCCTTCCTTCCCATTGCAGCTGTTGAACTTACACTAACTAAATTTTCAGTGCATGCTATGCTCTAGAGCCTTTTTTGACAGCTTCACACTCCCTAAAAGACAGTGATGCATTGGCACAGCACAGTGCCTGCCCAGTATGGCTTTCATGCCAATAGCTCTTGTTAGCTTACCAGTGTTCTCCTACCACAGATCAAACCATGTGGTGAAAAAAGCACAGCTATGCACATTTATGATGAGGAAAAGAAGCCTAAGAAATGACAAGGTTCAGCTCTTTCTGTGGGCAGAATCCCAACATATTGATTACTTGTCCTTTTCCCTTTCCAATGCTGCTGCCTGTCTTCACTGACAGTAAAGAAAGAAAAGAAAGGGGAGCAACTCACAGCAACCTTTAAGGCAAGAAAATTCATTTTCCCCATGTACATGGAATGGTGACATGGAGTTAACAACAGTTTCACACAATCATAGAATCAACCAGGTTGGAAGAGACCTCCAAGATCACCCAGTCCTGTCCAATCAACTAGACCATGGCAACTAAGTGCCTCACCCAGGCTTTTCTTGAACACCTCCAGGGACAGCAACTCCACCTCCTCCCTGGGCAGCCCATTCCAAGGGCAAATCACTCTCTCTGGGAAGAACTTCCTCCTAACATCCAGCCTAGACCTCCCCTGGCACAACTTGGGACTGTGTCCCCTTGTTCTGTTACTGGTTGCCTGGGAGAAGAGATGAACCCTTACCTGGCCACAGCCTCCCTTCAGGTAGTTGTAGACAGCAGTGAGGTCACCCCTGAGCCTCCTCTTCTCCAGGCTAAACAACCCCAGCTCCCTCAGCCTCTCCTCACAGGGCTGTGCTCCAGGCCCCTCACCAGCTTCGTTGCCCTTCTCTGGACATGTTCCAGTACCTCAACACCTCTCTTGTTTCTCCAGGTTAAAGCAAAGATGCTTTAAGTAATAAGGAGAGATAGCTGGGAACACCACTGAAGCTGGCCTGAAAGACTTCACAGCACTGCAGAGAAGACACTTAACCACAAGACGTCAACTAACGGAAACCAAAGGTGTGTAGCCAAACCCATTCCCTGGAAGAATCTGTGGTGTCATTTCTGAAAGCTCTATCTCCTATATCGAGGTATCCAATAGCTAGATCAAACTGTCTAAGACATAGGAAAAGCCATTGCTTCTATCTGATAATAAGTCTGAATACAGGAGGGTCAAAAGTTTATCAATCACACTTTAAAGAGGAGACAAACAGCACAGCTATGCATTACATATTGCAAGTCTCTGCCATACATACCGATGGACATCTCTGAGCTCTCTTCCACATTAATTCAAACTTCTCTGCCTTTGGGTAAGGAGAAAAAGAAATTCAGTTCTCATAACACAACTGTGGATGCTGTTATTCATAATCATCAAGCAGTACTGTGTACAAGTTCCAGCTACAGAAAGTCTCACTGTGGGAACAACTAACAACAAGTGTATTTAGTTCTCAATCCCATTTTTAACACTGCTGTTTCCAAAATGCAGCAGCAAACTCCCTGGATTCAAAGCTCTATTCCTTGGAGGTTGGGAGCCCAACATTTCAGGCTTATATTAAATCCCGTCAGTTAACAGCTCTACTGCATTGTGCAGCATCAACAGTTAATCAAAATGACATATCTCTGGCCCCAAACTGTGGGTTTTACATCACAGCCATGTGTTCTTCAGCATTAAAATGCAGCCTAGATACTTACTCTAACAACATACTTATTGCTTAGGTTTATATTAAATCCACCAATGAATGTGGTGATCACTGATGAAACCCAGCAATCTTGTTCACGTGTTCTCTTGTGTTTACCCAAGTCTTTTGCCTGCTCTTCTCTTCTCTTCCCAGCACCATATTATTAATTCCTACTCTAAGGTGTTCAGGAAAGAAAACATATACCCTTCATCAACATGAAATTCCTCTATGTGTGCTTTTGAGCACTCAGGAGTTACAGGAGGTCCCTTCTTCCAGCCAAAAGGAAAAAAAAATCTTCTGGCAAACACTTTAGGCTTTTTTTTTCTCCCTGATGACACCACAAACTACTTCCTAATGTGCTTAGGATCTGGTTTGTATTACAGCTTTAAAACCTTCCAGAGCTCTTTCAAAACTATGCACCAAAGAAACAGTGCCAGCTCCAATAATGAAAGACCTACAGGATTTTCACTGGTATCTCTGGCTTTAGCCCTCTGCTAAATGTAATGTGCAATTCAAACTGTTTTCACAACATCCACATGTTGGGAAAACCGAAGTATTAAGCTGCTTGACTTCAAATCCTATGTTGTCACTTTCAGAGCATACAGCATCTGATACATTTAGAATGCTGCTTCCCACTGATGCCAGTTGCAGCTCAAAGGGTCAAGTAACAATTGGAAATCAGACTCTAGATCTAAATGAAGTTTCAAGAGCTCAAGCAACACATTGTTTGTGTAGGGCTGTGAAAAGGCAGATTTAAGAGATCACAATTATGCGGAGACTCTGAAACAGAGAAATCCCAAATGCAAAAGCAACTCCTACAGCCTAACGCAGATTAACAACAATTAACCTCTGGTAAGGCCATCAGGAATGAGAAGTATGATCTTATCACAGGAAGCACCACACACTCTCTCAATGAAAGACAGCACTGCCAACAAATTTACATGCATGAAAGTCAAAAGTGATTAGCCACATGCAAGTTACGAGCCAAGTGCTCTAGTACTGCCTTATTAAACTTGAGTTAGCTGTCTGTGCTGCAGGGCACAGGGGAAAGAAATGAGGAACTCTGGAGCTCCCAACACAAGGAGGACATAGAACTGTTGGAGTGAGTCCAGAGGAGGTCATGAAGATGATCAGAGGGCTGGAGCACCTCTCCTATGAGGACAGGCTACGAGAGTTGGGGCTCTTCAGCCTGGAGAAGGCTTTGAGGAGACCTTGGAGTAGCCTTCCAGTACCTGAAGGGGTCCTACAGGAAGGCTGGGGAGGGACTATTGGCAAAGTCTTGTAATGACAGGATGAGGAGTAATGGGTTGAAACTGGCAGAGGGGAGATTTAAACTGGATGTTAGGAAGAAGTTCTTTCCTGTGAGGGTGGTGAAAGACTGGCACAGGTTGCCCAGGGAGGTTGTGGCTACTCCCTCCCTGGAGGTATTCAAGGACAGACTGGATGAGAGAGACCTTGAGCAACCTGTTCTAGTGGGAGGTATCCCTGCTTATGTCAGGGGATTTGAACTAGATGATCTTTGAGGTCCCTTCCAACCTAAACCATTCTATGATTCTATGATTTCTGAGAAAAAAAAATATGTGAAAACACAAATGCTTCCTCAATAGATCCTAGGGCCCTGCAAGGACTACTAAATATTATCACAGAATATTCCTAATATTCCTAATAAAAAATGTCTGAAAATTGAAGCCAAGTGTGCAGAAAACAAGTACCTTTACTTTTAGCTTTACTGAGACCAATGTAAGTGAGGAAAATGGGATAAACATTTTTGGAAAGAAAAGCCTTTATTTGGGACAATAAAATCATTCAGTCCCGAAGGGAAGTTTGTTCTTGAAACAACATTTTCCTTCAAGGACTGCATTTAAAAGCAACAGAACCACAGTTAGAAAAGAAAAACTTTGCCCAGTGGCCTTTCAAGTGTATAACTAAAGGAAAACTACTTACAGGAATAACAGCATAAACTGTATCTTTCGCAGAAAAATATTGATTCCAAATCTGCAGGAAACAAAGGAGAGGAGATACAACTGGAACCAAGCTCCTAGCAATAATGTTAAATGCTTTGAAAATAATGCAATTTGCCATCTAACAATGGTAAGCACTTGGAGAAGTCTTATTTAGTCAAGCCAGAATGGCTTCGCTGCTAATGAAACACACTTTTAAGGTTCCAAAGTCCTTGTATCAAATGACAGATTTCAACTAGGTAACAGACATAAAGCAGTGGGCTCAGAGGTGGCTCAACATTTACTAGGCATCAAAAGCACTGCTTATATTTTTCCCAGCAATCATGCTAATAATTTCTAGAGAGATTGAGTTGTTGTTTGGTTGGTTTTGTTGGTTTAGGTTGTTTTTATCTAACGAGAACATACAAAACCTCTTCAAGTCAAGACAAGACATTCAATAATGCTCCTCTGTGTTTGCAACTTTTCTCTTTACCGCAGCAGGATGGTAACATCTACATAAAAACCCAAAGTCTTCAATAAATGGACAAATACAGGTAAAAGCCCAGAGTTCAGGACTTTTTGAGTTGCTCTTCCCCAGTCCTTCATAAATAATGGAGATTGTCAGTATGAAAACAGAAACAGAGGAACTCAAAGATAAATCCTGAGTTATCAAAACCACTTCTTGCTACATCATCCACTGCAGAGCACATAATCACTTCTGTAATTCTTCAGCTATCAGGAAAGCAGCTAGATTTCTGCTCTTTAAGTTGTATAAAAGGCTCTTTCAGATATGCTGCTCCCCTTAAATGATCTAGTTTCTTGGCACCCAGTCTGATAAGGAAAACACCAACCAGATCTCACAGCAGCTGCATCAGAAATGTGCAAGACTTGATGTATAACTAAATAAAGGGGAATACAATGCAGGTATTAAGAGACGGGAACTTGACTGACATTGTTCTTCAAACAAACAGATCCACCCACCTCCTTCTTCCCCTAACCAACTTTAGTATTACACAGACACCTGAATGGCAAATTATGCAGATAAAAGTACAAGGAGGCAACAGCTCTGGGTTTACTCCTGCAAAGCAGACGTAGCATAATCCACCAGTTACTGGTAGGATTTCCTTTTACCTAGCTCCAAACCTGAGCCAGGAGCTTTCTAATGCCACATGAAATAGTAACAATAAGAATTACAGCACAGACAGTTTCTAAGTGATTGAGCCCATTCTTCTTTTCAAGTGGGTACAGCCTGGGTGGACTTCACCATATAGAGAACACTTTAACTACTACCACTGATATGCAGGGAAATATGTTTGCTGTAAATGCACACTCATAGCCATGCTTTTGTTTGGGTTTTTTTCAGTCCAAGTAAGATTTCCATCCTCATATGCAGATTACTATTAAGCAAAAAAGTGGAGCAAACTTTATTCTATTTAAATCCCTCACCTGTTTTATCTCCTCCGCTGATTTTTCTTTCACCATCTCAACATTAAGAATCGAATCAAGCGTCTGCAAGAGAAAGCAAAAAAGAATTTGGCATGATGACAGTTCTCTGACTCATGTGGGACTAGAGAGTGAATGAATGCATTTATGAAGAACAAAGTCAAGCTAGAGGAACTTAATTCAATTAACAGTGTGACTTAGTCCTCTTAATTGCCAAAGAAGCCAGTAAATCATAAGCAGTAACACCCTGAGAAGTAGATTCACACACTGAGGCAGAACAGAGGAGGTTCTGTTGGGACACAGAACACCCTTTGCTCCAGTTGTGCAGATCTCTGATGAAACTGCATGAGTCGCTGCAGCCTTTCACCTCCAGCCATCTGACACATGCTCTGCTGGCAGATTTACACAGAACGTCTGCCAAAATACAAGAACGTGGAAGAGAATAAAACCATTCTCTCGTCCCTCTGCTGGCTGATCTTTAGAAACGTATGCTGTAAAGGCTGCTTAACTCTTTCCATTTATTACTGCGAGCATTTAGTACAGATCTAACTAGCAGGAACTTCCAGGGACTAGGAGAGAAAAGGCAGGATAATAAAACCAGAGCGACAGGAGGTTTAAGATTGAATATGATACCAATAGGAAATAAACCCATTACACTCAATTGTAGCATAAAAAACATTAATTTCATGTCAAGAAGCTCTTGGCTGAAACACTCATAGTTGCAATGTAAGTTAACTTATACCCTTGATTTATCAGTGTGGCCTCTCTTAACATTTAAGTTCATAACCCTTACCTTATCCTTTGTGAATCCTCCCTTTGATGTCTTCATGCCTGAGCGTTCTGCCTAGAGGAAAATGTTCTTTAGTTTTTACAGGTGATGCTTCCATCCATTTATTTGCCTTTTTTGCCATACATAAGATTCCTGCTGACTAAAAAGCTCAAGATATTTGATTGCTGCAGTAAATGTTTAATAAAGTATTGATAAATCAGTAATAGTGCAAATTAATACTTTCTGGCCTGGAAATTTATAGTTAAAGGCCAACTGTTATGCACAGAATTAGATAGAATCACAGAAACATCCAGGTTAGAAAAGCCCCTCGGGATCACTAAGTCCAACCTAGAGCTCTACTCTACAAGATTCACCTTAAACCATAGCCCTAAGCAGCACATCCAAACAACCCTTTAACACTTCCAGGGTGGGTGACTCCACCACCTCCCTGGGCAGCTCACTGCAGTCCCTGACCACTCTCTACATGAAAAACTTTTTCCTAATGTCCAATCTAAACCTATCCAGTCCCAGCTTGAGGCCATTCCCCCTTGTTCTGTCTCCAACTACCTGTGATAAGAGCCCAGCAGCAGCCTCTCCACAAGGTCCCTTCAGGCAGCTGTAGACAGCAATGAGATCTCCCTCAGCCTCCTCTTTTTCATACTGACCATCCCCAGCTCCCTCAATCACTCCTCATCAGATGTATTCTCCAGGCTTCGTTGCCCTCCTCTGACCCATTTCAACATCTCCACATCTCTCTTGTATTGTGGTACCCAAACCTGAACACAATACTCTTAAGTGTGGCCTCATCAAAGCAGAGTCCAAGGGAAGAATCACAGAATCATAGAATCAATCACCTCCCTACTCCTGCTGGCCACAGCATTTTTAATCCAAGCCAGGATGCCACTGGCCTTCTTGACCTTCTTGCTGTCTACAACTACCTGAAGGGTGGTTGTGGCCAGGAGGAGGTTGCTCTCTTCTCTCAGGTGGCCAGCACCAGAACGAGAGGACACAGCCTCAGGCTGTGCCAGGGGAAATTTAGGCTCGAGGTGAGGAGAAAGTTCTTCACTGAGAGAGTCATTGGACACTGGAATGGGCTGTCCGGGGAGGTGGTGGAGTTGCCGTCCCTGGGGCTGTTCGAGGCAAGATTGGACATGGCACTTGGTGCCATGGTCTAGCCTTGAGCTCTGTGGTAAAGGGTTGGACTTGATGATCTGTGAGGTCTCTTCCAACCCTGATGATACTGTGACCAACTGGGCACACTGCTGGCTCCTATTCAGCTGCCTGCCTATTACAACCCCCAGATCCCTTTCTGCCAGGCAGCCCTCCAGCCACACTGCCCCAAGCCTGTAGCATTGCTTGGGGTTGTTGTGACCCAAATGTAGGACCTGGCATTCAACCTTGTTGAAACTCATTCCATTATTGTTGGCCCATTTATCTAAGCCTATCCAAGTCCCTCTGAAGAGCCTCTCTACCCTCATTCAAATCAGCACTGCCATCTAACTTGGTGTTATCTGCAAACTTACTGCTAACACTCTCTATGCCTGAATCTAGGTCATCAATAAAGATGCTAAGAAGAAGTGACCTCAACACAGATACCTGAAGAACACCACAAGTGACCTGCCACTATCTGGATTTAACTCCATTGGCCACCACTCTCTGGGCCCTCCTGTCCAGCCCTTTTGGGGCATTGTAGCCAGGTGGGGGGTGGCCTCTCCTCCCAGGCAACCAGCAATAGAACAAGGGAACACAGTCTCAAGTTGTGACAGGGTAGGTATAGGCTGGATATTAGGAAGAAGTTCTTCACAGAGAGAGTGATTGGCATTGGAATGGGCTGCCCAGGGAGGTGGTGGAGTCACCATCCCTGGGGGTCTTCAAGAAAAGACTGGATGAGGCACTTAGTGCCATGGTCTAGTTGATTGGATAGGGCAGGGTGATAGGTTGGGCTGGATGATCTTGGAGGTCTCTTCCAACCTGGTTGATTCTATGATTCTATGATTGTTGTCAAGTACTTTCCTCGCACTAAGAAGCTGTAAATGCAAGATCTGGCTAAACTAATCTGCAACTGATAAAAGCCTGAAGACCCCAAGTACAGAATTTACAGGATTAAAAACAAGGCAATATACTGCACTGGAATACTGAAACAATAATTTTAGCCAACCTTTAGCCCCACATTCTGGGGCTCTTTATCATTAGGAATGCTGTACCTTCAGAGCATTATGGTGATCCTATATAAACGACATTATAGCTTTAATATATGTGAATTACAAAGAAAAATTGCCTTTTCCTCCATGGATCTGATAAATTCTCCTTGCTTGGAACGTCCCACCGGCTGCTTTTTCACTTCATCTCTCTTTTCCATACGGGACTCAAACACCTCTGGACTGGATCTGAATTGGAAAAAGGATTTCACAATACTGCCAGATTATCATCGTTCTCCTCTTTAAACTGTTCGCTGAGGTGCTGTCACATTCCCTTTTTTATTAGCAAAACTCTCTCTTACGAAGCTGATCGAGTTAGGAGATGACTTTCGCTGGTTTTTTATTTGGTGCCAGCTCCCCATGAGTTTCAAGGCAGTGTTCAGCCTAAACGAATTTTCTCGTAAGAGCACAGGAGCAAACATTACCGCCCCACACCCGAAAGTAGCCAGCTCCCCCTCTTCCCAAAAGGCAGCCCCCAACCCCCAGCCGCCCCCCTCCCCGCCCGGGCCCAGCGGCTCGCCCCCCGCACCTCCGCAGCTCCTGGATCTTCTGCCGGTACTTCCCATAGAAAGGGTTCTCCTCCAGCGCCGCCTCCCCCGAGCCCTGCCCCGACCCCGGCGCGGCCAGCTCCCGGCACGGAGGGACCAGCAGCCCCAGCGGGCGGAGGGCAGCACGGCTACGCGAGGCCGCCCCCAGCCCCCAGGCCTGCAGCAGCAACCCCGCCATGGCCGCAGCGCCGCCGCGCCCCGCCCGCCGCCCCGGCCCCGCTCCGCCCTCTCGGCCCCGCTCCGCCCTCTCGGCCCCGCTCCGCCCTCTCGGCCCCGCTCCGCCCTCTCGGCCCCGCTCCGCCCTCTCGGCCCCGCTCCGCCCTCTCGGCCCCGCCGCTCCGCTCCGCCGCCGCGCTCCGCCCGCCGCCCCGGCCCCGCCCGCCGCCCCGCTCCGCCCCTGCAATGAAACGGCCGGAGAGGCAGCGGGGGAAGCCAGCTTTTATTGAGATAAAGCCGCGTTACATGGAGAAAAGCGCGGAGTGCCGCGAGAGAGAGCCGGCGGAGCAGCGAAGCACAACGCACGGCCAGCACGGTGCGGCTCTGCTCTCTCGGTGGGGCAGTAACCGAAGCGAAACACGCACTGACCCCAACACAGAGGTCACCCACAACCCCGCAACACCAAAAGCAAACCCAGAATCCCATCACAACTGACTCTGCCTTCTGTTCCGTGGTGTTCTGAATTCAGACGTGTTTCTCCGAGGACTCCCCCTCCCAGCAGGCAGAAGCACACAGCCTTCCCAGGTTGGCCTTCAGCCTCCCCTCTGGCAACCCACGCTCCGCAGGTGTGAGCGAGAGCAGAGCAGGCGCAGGACGCTGTCCTAACTACACCCGCGGCTCTTAGGCCCTCTGCCATCCGCAGCATCACTAAAACCTAAAGCCAGCACCAGGACTCGGGAGAGCGTGGGGGATGGAGACCAGCAGCAAAACGGGCACACGCTGCTATCAGCTATCCTTGGCCAAAGAGCGACCACTGGGCTCAGCGCAGATCACCTTTCCTTAAACACCTGATAGCACAAGCCCAACCTACTACAGCAGTTACTACAGCAGTTACTACAGCAGTTACTACAGCAGTTACTACAGCAGTTACTACAGCAGTTACTACAGCAGTTACTACAGCAGTTACTACAGCAGTTACTACAGCAGTTACTACAGCAGTTACCGATCGACTGCGCTCTGGCCGTGCAAATGAAGCGGCAACGGACAGCCAACTCCCGCGCAGCTTGGCTCCCTGGCCACAGGCAGAGGACACAGGTGGCTGGAGCAGTGCATGCTCTCTCTAGCTGACAGTTTCACTACTGCTGTGGAAGCTCCTTCTGCAAATAACAGCAGACTGCAACAAAACACAACGCTGGTAGATTCACCTGGCAATACAATCGTCCTTTAAAGTCAGTTAAATTCCATACAAATTAAACTTCCAAAAATATCTTGCAAACTCTGGCATATAGCTATGATACATTATGTACAGATAAAATACCAGAATGGTTACCTCTTATTGCTCTTTTTTCCCTTTTTTTTTTTACTTGTTTATATTTTTTTTTGTAATTTATTTGGTTAAGGAGTTATACAGTAGTGTATAAAAGGGTGTGGGAAGTGGCAAGAAGCAGATACTGGCTTCTTGTCCTCTCAAAAGCCAAGGTTGGTTGGTTTTGTTTTAAGTTCTACATGCTCAAATGCCACATCAAAAGCATTTTCATATTGGGTTACGGCTGCCATTATCCAAACAAGACAGGAGAGCAATGGTGAAAGAAGCCTAGGCAATGGGTAGCAGGGTTCCATTTTGTACATACATTTCTTCACTGATTCATACTTCCAGAATACAATCACTGAAAAAAAAATCCATTCTAAAGTTATATGAAAGTCAACAATTATGAACCAGGCTCCACATAAACTGATGTTTCATCAAGGTGGACAACTTGCAATTCACTGATCATACAAGAAACTGCCAACAAGATCACTGGTATTTGTGAGAAAAATAATCCAACTTGGCCCTGATCTAGCCTGCAAGTGAATTCCTTCTGAAAAAGTCACTATGTTCCAGAAAGTTATAAACACACTCAGTGTTTAAATCCACCAGAATAAACAAATCCTTACTTACAAAGGGCAGGTGTCAGCAGAGAATGACAAATGCCACCGCACACTCCTGTCATGCTTTTCATATTCCCCTATTAGTGAGAATACAAAAGTTAGAAGTATCCAGAGGTGGTCATGTTCCTGTTAGTCAGGAAACAGCCCACAGGTCTACTTTGGGCCCTCCCATTCCACTCACAGTCCTAAAGACCAGGTGCTTTACTCAGAACACTTCAGAGTGACCCAAACAACCACAGATGAAAGAAACTGGCAGTATCAGCAACCTTGTTCAAAATATCTCCAGCGATTAGTCAGTGACACCATGAGTACACCACTGAGTGTATTTACTGCTGCTGCTAAGCAGGCTGCATTGTAGACTTTTACATTTCAAGCACCCATTAAAGATATTCAATACTTATTTATTTTTTTTTAAACAGAGGCTTGTCTCACAAAATGCAATCTGGATGCAATATAGCAAAGCTAAGAGAATGACAAAGTGAAAACCCAAGCACTTGGTAGTTAATTGCTCCTGCAGGCTCACGACATAAAAATGCTTTTCAGCTCTTCCCTCTAAAAATAAATCCTGCTATGATTTACCATTCTTGCTTTCCTCTGACTCAGTCTGAATTAATTCCTGGGTATACTTAGTCAAAATTGAAAATTTAGCTGAACCTCTTAACCACCCCTCCTAAGCTCAGCCTCTCATTAGCAACAGCTTAGTACCAACACAGCCCCTGACACAATCTTCTCCTTAAATATGCATAATTTACTGTATCTCAAATATTTACAAGCAGAAGCAGCCCATCTTTACAAGACAGATTTCCTTCTGCTCTACATAAAGTGCAGCTCTCTAATTTAAGGCAAATTTCAGTGAAATATAAAAATCATAGTTTTATTTTAGTATGTACACACTTTAAATTAAAAACCAAGAACTCCTCTGAAAAGGAAAGAATGAGAGGAAAATGTTTCCAAGTTTGGGATTTTTTTTTCTGGATTTTAACAGTCCCAATATTATGTCCTAGTGACATATAAATTTGTAAATTTCTCTTCACTAAATGCAAATGGAAAACCAGAGGTGGCCATGTGTACAGCAATTTAGCTCCAAAGATCAGTAAAACACTGGGAAAGTGCAGATGTAGCTTTCTTATGTCCCGTAGTTTCCTTTAGCTACAGTAGCATCCATCAATACCACATTCCTAGATATATATCCTAGACATCTAAAGCTAATCTCAGTTCTTGCAATGAGTATTTCTCATCTCCATCTGTGTCAAACTTCTTAAAGCTCTGCAACTCTGGGGCTGTAGAGCCAAGGAGCTTTTGAAGATCCTCGTATGATAGTTTTCCATCAGCATCTTCAGCTGCTTTTTCAAACAAATTCTGAAGATCTGCAAAGAGAACAAGGGTTGGGAAGTAGCTCCTTTAAGTACACAGGAATATCCTATCAGCTGCTCTTCTGATTTTACTGCATTATGTCTCACTACCTAGTAAAGCATCCCCAAGTGTGCAGTTTGTCCTTTGCACTGTCACAAGCCAAAAGTAACCATTTGGGAATAAAAAACCACAAATATTTCTGTATTAAATTACATTATATCTGAAAAATGTAATCTGTTTCTGGCCACGACTAATGGCCTGTTCTACAACCACTAACTGCATACAGATGCAGTTATCCTCCAGAAAAGCAAGCTCTGAATGACTGTTGCTATACCAACAGTGCAATGATATAAAGGGAAAAGTGGGGATTGGCTTCCTGCTGCAAAGCGTTGCCCTTCAGCAGCTGAAGAGATTGAGCAGCAGGATCCAGAAACCATTTATTGATCGGGCTGTGTTCTCTTACAGAAAACAACAAAAAACCTCCAAATGATACAATAAAATACAGGAGAAAATGGATAAAAAGAAATAAACACAACCATACTCATACACTCCTACTTCACAGTCCTTCAGCACCTTAATTCTGCCCTTGACTCCCCTCCCAATCTCTAGGGCACTCTATGTTTATAATTCACACTCCTGTTTAAATCCAATTCACACTCCTGTTTAAATCCCAGTTACTTTTCTTTTCCATGTTAGCTCTTCACACCTTTTAGGTTTTCTGGCTGTGGGGTTTTTTTTTGTTTCTTTGGTTTTGGTTGGTTGGTTTGGTCGTTCTTTGGTTTTGCTTTTTGGATTTGCTTGTTTTCTTTTAATTACTTTTTCTTTATGTCTATAGTTCTCCAGCTTTTAAAATTCACCTCACTTCTCCCAGAATACCCAGGAATGCCTCCATAATTGGCTATATTTATTAAGATTTATATGAAATAGAAAAAGAAAAGGTCAACTTCAAAAGGACATACCTTCAATGCTGGAAATTCCTGGTAAGGACAGATGTCTCTGCTGCCCATTACTCTCTATGTTGTCATCAGCTGACCTTGAAGTCAATCTTAAAAGGTCTATGGGCTTTGCTGTAGCATTCAGACTACTTTCAACTGTTACAAAACAATTTCTGTTAGTCTTACTAATCCCACAGAATTACAATTAGCAAAATACTTTCTTGAATTTTACTAATTTACTTCACTCCTTTTTTTTTGCATCACAGATGCCATATGGGATAAGAATGCTGCAAAATCATTTCAGTGTTGTCCCTTTTTACCAATAACTGCAAAGAAAGAAACTTTTCTTTCTTTTTTAAACAGTCATGCAGCTTTAATCTTCCATGCTGTACTAGGGAAACGTGTATTTGTAAACCCCATATAAAGACTGCCTTAGAAGGGTTTTCTGCTTCCTGATCTGAAAGTACTGAGCAAGCTTTTTATAAGCCACTTACATCTGCCCACCTGGGCTGCTTTCTCTCCGTCAAATCTACCTTCCTCAACAGCAGGGTCTAAACTTCCAAGCTGCTGCTTAGCACATTGCCCACAAGCAGAGTTCTATTGAATTCAGGTATTTAAAATCTTTTCAAGAGCATTAATTGAATATATAGAGCAAAACTGCAGAAATGAGACTAGACAGCAGAGATTCAGACCCTTCCTCTTTGTTACACTTAGGTTTTGAAAAATAAGAAATTAAAATAGATGTTACAGGGTATAAATTTCTACAGGTTTCTCACTGTATGCATATAAGGAAGTGGGGAATGGACTGAAGCTTGAGGAGGATAAACTTAGACTGGATATTAGAAAGATGTTCTTTCCAGTAAGGGTGGTGAGACACTGGAACAGGCTGCCTGAGGAAGTTGTGGATACCCTCTCCCTGGAGGTGTTCAGGGTTGGTTTGGATGAGGCCTTAAGCAGCCTGGTCTTGTGGAGGGTTTCCCTGCCCATGGTAGGATGATCATCATTAAGGTCCTTTCCAACCCAAACCATTCTATGAATCTATAAAACAGAAGCTATTGACACATGTGAATCCTGCTACATACATGGAAAGCTGCCTTCAAACTCCTGCAGTCTGGTTCAGAGCCATCAGTTTCCTACTGCTTTAAGGGACATAACTTTCACCAAAATCTTAAGGGACAATCTACATTATCCACCTTCATCAGTTATTCCTTGAGTTACACAGGGAACCTTCAGGTTTATGGACTACTATTATACAACATTCTTACCATTCTTTGATGTCTCAGTGAGTCTGTCATTTGCTGGCTTGCTCGAGAGAGCACTGATCATCTGAAGCTTCTCTCTTAGTTTTGATACCTGAGAATCTCTAGTTTCTATTTCCTGCATATGCAGAAAAAAAAGCCAAATTTGTAAACAGCACCCCTTCAACAGATGGAGGGTAAGTAGTCATTTAAAATAGGTAAGTACTTTTGAGTGACTTGGGAGATCTCCAGGCTGACCAAAATTTAAATGTTAAGATTTGAAAATTTTAAAACTAAACTAAAATAAAAGGAAGGCAAAAAAACCCTCAATCAGTCTATGCAAAGACATGAGGAATAAATTCATGTGGTCTGTAAGAAAAGCAGAAAATCAGTACCTCAGCCTGAAAAATAAGGAACTCTTTTGCAGACACTGATTTCCTTATTTCTTATACAAACAAGCAAGACTCTGAAAAAAATCATAATATAAACCAGCCAGACATATCTGGAGCAAACATTTATACATTAATTGAATTGCATCATTGTTTCAGATGCTTGCCTGCAGTACAGCTAACTACCTTAGCACAGGAGTCACTGTATCTCTGTCAAAGTCAATTGCACTTGGTGCCATGGTCTAGCCTTGAGCTCTGTGGTAAAGGGTTGGACTTGATGATCTGTGAGGTCTCTTCCAACCCTGATGATACTGTGAACACAGTTTTTAATGGTCTCCTTCGCTCTTTTTTATGAGTAGGTTCCAGGTGATAGGTTGAATTCACATCAATCCAAGCCTAAATCTGACAGTGTAGCCAGTTCTTTCACCTGCTTTCTTTCCAGAAGATGAAAACTAACCTCAGCAGCACTGCCTCCTATTCCCAGTCCACAATTTGCCCCTTGAGTGTTAAGATAACTCAGTTGCTCACCAGCTCATTACCAAGATGTAGATTTTCATCAATCCCTTGACTCTATTAGTGTGATGTCTCTTTAGATCAACCCAAGTTTTTCTACCTGGATAAAAGCCACAGCACATTGGTGGTTGTGAACCCACAACAGTTGGGCTACCTTTGCTGACAGCGTGGCAATGGGTGCTCAAACAATTTGGGTGACAAACTTTCCTCTAGTCCCACCAGACTCTTGTAGCTGCATGGTGGGATATTACTGCAGCTCTGTCATGTTATCTTATATATAGTCAGAATGGCAAGACCTTAAACGTTTCTTCCATGCTGATTGACTTCCTGTCCCAAAAATGGAGTGGACAAACTGCTGTTCTACTCTGGACTTTTAAAAAGGAAATTGAGCAGATCAGCCTGCTCACAGATCTTCCCTCAATTAAGTCTTATTTACCACATGGTTACACAGACAATTACATGTTCTAGTAACCCAATATTATTTGTGTTACCTTTACCTTCAGTTCTTTATTTGGATTAGTTTCATTATCTAGTTGATCTTCATTTTCCACTTTTACAGAGGTAGTTGCATCATTCCCCTACAGAAAAAAAAATGAAGGAGAGGCAGGTTTATTTGTCTGCTTATTATGTTCTACAATAGCTTCTTTCCTTCACATTTGGCAGGCATGAAGCAGGAAAAAAAAAGGAAGAAATACAAGCTAGAATAAACATGGAGACAGGGAGTTACGCAATTTCCATTTACCACAGCAGCATCAACATGATCCTTACTGCTAAACATACAGAACCTGTCCTCACAGACTTGCCTCAGTATCATATAAGAAAGCACTGGAAAGATTCAAAGCTTTAATTTTAAATTCTATTAGTTTTCCTTTTTTTTTTTACATTTAAGCACTGCTGAACAGTCCAAAGGCCCACCTAGTTCCTGAGTTGTCTTAAAAGACTACTGCCAGAGTGCCTCACTAAAACACAGTTAACGAGTTTTATGAATCCCATCCTATCTCATGAAGCAGTCACTCAAGTCTTAACTCTCACAGTGTTTTGGCTGTTTTCTGTAGGTGCTGCAGGGAAGAAATAAGCACTTCAGAGATACTCTTAACACTGGTCATCTGTACAGAAACATGGAACAAATCCTAGCCTTTTAAAATTCAAGGTTTCATCCTGGTATTTTTCTTTAGTTAGGGTTGACAAGCTCTACCTGTATTGCACAGAAAGTACTGAAACTGCTAGCCAGAGTAGGCATCCTTGGTCATCAAATACTTACCACATAGGTAGACAAGTTTTCTCTTTTATCCAGATTGTTCACAGCAAGGGGAGAATTCTCTAAGCGCACAACCCGCTGGCTGAGGTTACCAATCGCTGAATCCACATTTAGAAGCTTGATGTCATTCAACTTTTGGTATCCCACTACAGTATTACTTAGCTCTTCCAAAGCTGCATGCAGTGACTGGTTGTCCTGAAACATAAAACCATCACATGTCAGTTACTTAACTTCTGCAGCACTCCTGCTATTAACGCTACAGTGACTGACCCAGTTTAACCAGGAAGACTTCAGGATTGTCTCTCCACTGACACCACTGAAAACATTCAACTGGAAGCTTCTATAAAATTATTTTAGCTTTCAGAGTTTGAAGCAGATTATTCCTCAGGGCTAACTGCTAATGTGATCGCTTCAGCTGTGCGAGCAGGCACAGAAAGCCCATTCATCTCATTTTCCAGGGCAAGCTTAGTAACCACACCAATTATCTTCCCCAAGAAAACATGTACTAGTCATATTTATACACAAGATTTGCTTTTTTAGGAAGATACTGACTATCTTAAATGCAAATAAATGCTGTCATTCCCATCCAACCGTTCAGCCAAACACCTACACTTGATCTCTTTTTTGTTGCTGAATCTCTGGGTTCCACACCTTGACACACTGAAGGATGACTCAGTACATGCCACTCCCAAATTTGCTCAGACTGGCAACTACCTGCTGTAAAATCCACTCCATAAATAAGCTTTAACTCATTTCCATTTACATGAGCAAAGTACACCTAGAATTTTTACTCCTCACCCAGTCAGAACACAAAATGCTCTCAAACTAGGATACTTTCCTGTTTGCACATACACAGGAACAGCAAAATTATCTTCTATTTTGTTTTGAAGGATGCTACCTGTGTTGTCTTGATAAAATCCACACTTTTTTGTACACTACAGTACTGCAAAACACAAAACTAACGTAGCAGTGATGCCTGTTCCAGTGTTTCTTATGCAAGGGAGAAAAATACCTTTTTGCAGTTTTCTGTCTGGTTTGTCTTTCTTGGCACAACAGTGGAGGGAAGTGAAGGTATCTGTTTCAATTCCTTCTAAGGGAAAAAGTAGAAACTCATGTTACCAAATGCTTGTGAAAAAAACAAACTAAGCTTTCAATAACTGGCAGGCTGAAGCTAAAGATGTTTGGCTACGATTACAGCCACTCGTGTCTGTTGTGCATGCAGAATTTCAACTAAGCTAATATAGTGTTTTCTCTCTCAAACACATCAGGTCCAAATTTGTTTTAATGAAACTCTCCTAATTAGCTCTTCTCCCTTTAATGAAGTATTATGATACACATTTCACTGCTACCATACACACTGCCACAGCTGCAACATTCTCACAGCACCCACTGACTGAATCAAGTTTTATCCAGTGTCTAATTTAGATTTTTATCTGCAAACACTCTTAAAGTAGTGTTGTATTGCTGCTGAGCTGAAAAGCTTTAATTATTGTTTCAGTGTGTTAACCTCAAGTGGGAGGTCAGTGTAACTACAGTGACTACTTCTGGTAAAGATGGTCAGTAATTTCAGCCTCATGTGCATCCTCAATTCAGTCAAACAACTGTCTCAACACTTCCATATTCACAATCCTAAAACAATCCAGACAGAAGCCATAAGCAGTAACCTACATCACACACAATCAGAGACTCCCAAAGCTTTGCGCAGCAGGAAGCAAAAACAATCTGCAGAATAAGAAACCTAGTGGGGACTCAAAATTCTGGTTCCAGAGAAATACATACTTGGCACCATATAGGAAAGGACACACAGGAGTTATGAGGATGAGCTTATCAATGTACCAACTAACAGTGCAGATAGTAATCATAAGCAGTATCCTGCATCACACAGAAGCAGAGATTCTCAAAGCTCCGCATCTGTGTAGCAGGAAGCAAAAATCCACAGAAAAAGAAATCTAGTAGGGACCCAAAATTCTGGCTCCAAAGGCTATATGGTGCCAAGCATGCATGGAGATGCCACAGGAATTATAACATAAGCTTATTCTTGAAACTTCAAAAGTATTTCAAAGGCATAAAGGCAGAATTCCAAACAGTTCTTAAACTTGCTCCATATTATGCAGGTCACTCTTAAGATCGCAGAGTCACAAAATTAACTGTGTTGGAAAAGACCTTTGAGATCATCAAGTCCAACCTATAAATGTGACAGTAAAATCAGTACATTTACTTACCACGTCATTCTGGAGCATTTCTATGGGTTTCTTGTATTCTTCAATAGTTGTCTGTATATTTTCAACATCATGGGAAACACTGGTAAGTGTGCTACCTATGTTCGCTACCGTCTGAAATAAAGAGGGCAAAAACATCAGACTTCCTCAACCTGCACCCACCCAAAGACTCAATCTGCTAAACAATGTTTAGTTAGTGGAACTGCAGGCAGACTGCCACAAAAATCTGCACCTGAATTTCAAGTATTCTGAACTTCCTTTGCACCTTTCATCAGGCTGAACAAAAGGCAATGTCCAAGAGGAGCACCCTTAGTAACCCTTCAAGACTCTTACCACCAGCAGGCAGCTCCTCATTTTCAGGCACAGTACCCAGACAGAAAAAGACTGAAAAAAAAAACCCCAAGAACAGCAGCCTTTACACAGAATCACTTAGGTTGAAAAGGACCTTTAATATCATCAAGTCTGACCATTAACCTAATGCTGCCAAGTCCTATCACTTCCCTCACCCAAAAAGTACACCTGCCCAAGCCATGAGCACCTAATTTATCCAGCAGAATGCTATGGGAAATGTTATCAAAGGTTTTACTCAAGTCTAGGCAAACAATATCCACAGCCTTGTCCTCATCCACTAAACAAGTAACTTTGCCACAGAAGGAGACCAATTTAGTCTAGCAGGACGTGCCTTTCTTAAACCCCAACCCATGCTGACTGAGTGTGATGACCTGCTTGTCCTGTACATTAATGTGATGGCACTTAAGATGATCTCCATAACTTTCCCAAGCACCAAGGTCAGGCTGATGAGTCTGAAGTTCCCAGGTTCCTTTCTGGCCGTTCTTATAGATGGCATCACATTTGCTAACCTCCAGTCAACTGCATCCTCCCTGGTTAGTACGACTGCTGATAGAGGATTTATTCCAAGAAAAGCAGGTAATTCCAGATAGCTGGATGCAATGGACAGTTGAGCAGATTTTTCACCAGGACTATCAAAAGCCAGGCTACCTAGCTACACTCACTGAAGTTCTCCTGTGTGACAGAAAGTAGTGTAACATGCACACAGAAGTTAAAAACGAGTCCAGCCATCAAAATCAATTAACTTGACACTTATAAACCATTAAAAGTGTTGTATTTAGACCTCCAAATAGCTTCCTCTGCCATGAAGGCGCTGGCATTGTTCAGCATAGAGAAAACTACAGGAGCACCTTACAGCTGCCTTCCAACACTTGAAGCTGGAAAGGGACTTTTCATACGGGTGTCTAGCGATAGTACAAGAGGGAACTGTTTGAAGCTGAGGGAGAGTAGGTTTAGACTGAATCTTAGGAAGAAGTTCTTCAGTACAAGGATGGTGAGACTCTGGAATAGATTACCTAGAGAGGTTCTGGATGCCTCCTCCCTGGGGGTGTTCAAGGCCAGGTTGGATGAGGCCTTGAGCAGCAAAGTCTAGTTGACAGGCATCCCTGCCAATGGCAGGGAAGATGGAGTAGATGATCTCTAAAGTCCCTTCCAACCTAAGTCATTCTATGATTCCCTGGTTTTAGTATATCAACCTTTCAAAACATAAATGCAAGCAAGATCACATCAAGAAAGTAGTGGAAATAGATGCCACATCAACTTAACATACTTAGCCTCAACGGCAAAGACTGGAAGAACTCAGAAGTTCCCAAGATCTTTGATTTTTGTGAGGTATGACCAAGGAACACCGAAAATCCTTGGTGTTCAGCAGACTGCTGCAAGCTGAAATCTGTTGGGCCTAACACTTTGTCTTGACAGTCTAAAGGCAGTAAGGTGACAAGAAGATTTTCCTGCATTTTATATATACACAGAGAAAGCGAATGCAGGTTCCAGGCTAAGTATTCCCTTAAGACTTACTTGTGCTATAATGCAGTAAAAATCCAACACATTAACAACAGCAAATTACAGATAGCTTACAGTACTCCTCCCAGAAAAATAAATCTGAGCAGCTTGATCAGCCAAACCACACTAATTGCTTAGCATATGACCAGCTTGGTAATTATACTTTAATGCTGCAGTATAGCAAATGAGAAGTGGAAACTCATAAAAGCCACAAAGACTGGACTGGCATCTAGGTGTCAGCTCAATATAAATGTTCATTGCTAAATAAGCAGAACTGCTGGGGAGGAGACAGGGAAATTATAGAAGTGACAACATAACACAAAGGCATCTCCAGAAAGGGACAAACAAGACCTTCAAATCTTTCATCTCCCATACACTGTCATATGATTATACAACATCAAGTACATGAAGTCCAATTTAAGAACAAGAGAAGCAACTATTCCTCACATGTAATTCAGGTAACTCCTGTTGTCACTGCTGCCTCCAAGAGCCCAGCCGCAGCACAGAACACATTTAGCAATAGGCACATTTACAGTACTTGCCTTCTGAAGCTTCTCTACTGTAAGAGGAAGAGAAATCAGATCAGAAGCAGACTTTATGTTGTTTTTGAGATGATTTACTGTTGAGGTCAAGAGCGATATCTAAAACC